>NC_087438.1:35113203-35416718 GCF_036321535.1 Camelus dromedarius
AGGGTGGAATAATTAGCTAGAGGGTGACAAGAGGTCTAGGAGGTCTTGTTTTAAAAGCATGACTTTAGGCTGATGGAGAGGAGCCTGTGGACGGTGAGAGACAAGGAAACGTCCAGAAAGGGGTAAGTGATTGGACAGAAGCCCAGAGGAGGAGGGAGGGGACAAGGGAATCACTGGCAGCAGTGAAGGGAGGACAGCCAGCTTCTCGCCCTCTGAGATGTCTGGGTGGGAATATGCAGGGAAGTCACCATACCTGGGAGAGTGTGGTGGAAGATAGAAGGAAGGCCTGAGGAGAGGAAGAAGTTGGTGATCTCTACTTTGGAAAAACAGGTGAAGCTGACTGAGACACAGAAAGATGACCAAGTGGCACTGAGGGCCAGCTGAATAAAAAGGACAAAATTTGTAGCAGTTGGATTTTTTGTTTCCCCTATTACTTTCCAGGCACTGTCTTAGGTGCTGGGGATATAGCAGTGCACCCTGAGTTTCTGACCTCAAAGTGCCATTGTCTGCCTTCCCCAACTGGAAGATGCATCTATGAGCAAGATTGTTTTAGATGCTGATAATGGTGATGGAGATGAAATACAGGAGTGACAGGAGGAAGACTCTGGCTGGATGATCAGGAAAGACCTGCCTGAAGAGATGACATTTGACCTGAATCCTGAATGGCTTTTCATATTCTGAGAGTGAAGCTTTCCAAGCAAAAGGGACTCCAAGTGCACAGGGCCTGAGGAAGAAACAAGCTTGGAGTTTCAAGGACAGACAGGAGGCCAGGGTGGTTGAAGCAGAGGGTCCAGGGAGAGAGGTGGGGGTCAGGAGACCAGGGGGTCCTCCTGGCCTAGTTCAGAGATCCCTGGAGGCAAGAAATGGTAAGATTAACTGGATACATTTGCCTCTGTCCACCTTACCAGCATCTTTGCAGTATTTTCAACAGAGTTTATTTTTTGGAGCAGTTTTAGTTTTTTAAGCAGACTTTTTTTTTTTTTTTTTTGATGGCAGTTTTTTAGAGCAGGGTTTGGGGAGGAGAGGTGAATAGGTGGAGCACAAAGGATTTTTAGGGCCGAGAAACTACTCTATGATGGTATTTCGATGCATACGTGTGATTACATCTTTGTGCAAATTCATAGAACATGCAACACAAAGAGTGAAGCCTCATGTAAATTATTGTCTTTGGGTGATTATCATGTGTTAATGTGGATTCATCTGTTGTAACAAACGTACCCCTCCGGTGGGGATGTTGATAACAGGGCCGGGGCGGGGCTATACATGTGTGGGGACAGGGGGTATATGGAAAACCTCTACTGTCTTCTCAATTTTGCTGTGACTCTTTCTAGCAATTTAAAGCCAAATGCTTAGTATCTTATCTATTTCCTGCCACTGGCAGTGAGTTCTATTTTTGACCTATCACTCGGAGCAGCAGGGATGAAAACATCTCTCAATATGTTATGAGCTAGAGGACATTAACATCTAAAAGAGCACATTTTCCCTTTGAGGGCCATCACCTGTAAAATGCAGGTCAAAAAAGGTGAATGGAAACAGCATGATTAGGGCATGTTCTTAAATACATATTGAAATGTCCACACAGGTTTTTAGAGTAATAAAAAGAGCTAAAGGAGATTGTTCCCTTCTGTTTCCTGATTTTTTATTTTTTGCAGGTTTTTTCTTTCACTCTAAGAAAATGGACATGTGTTTTAAAGAAAGGTATTCCAGAGCCTACCTGTGCTAGAAAATACTAACATCTGTGGAGAGGAAGCTTCCTATATTTAAAACCTTCTTGTGTGTATGTGCATTGCATACACACTGCATAAATAAAACACACACGTGTGTTTACAGTGCTGAGCAAGTCTCCTTCCAGCCCCTGCCCCCCCATCACCCTGGGGCTGTCTCAGGAGGCAACTGCTGTTGCCGGTGACATAGCCTGCAGAGGGATTCTATTTATATAAGCAAATGCCTACTTACAAGAAAGGATAAATAGTAGCACAGTATATGCTGTTTGGGACTTTTCTTCTGTACTTAACATATCTTGGAAATCATTCAGTGGCGAAAGAGTTGCCTCATTCTTTTGCAATTTAAGTTTAATATAAAGAACATTATCGTTAAGAAATTATACGTTTTTATTTATGCCAATTCAACAGCAGAGCTGCAGTTAGATTGATTCTTAGTCTTCTGGGCTTTAACATCAAATAGTTCAAAGCTTTAACATTTTTTCTCTCCTCTGGGGCTCTATCTAAAAGTCCCCATTTTAAGCCCCTCCAACCCCCATCTGAGGTTTGCCACCATTGTCTGGTTTAGTCATCTGATCTCATTTGTGATCAATCAAATATAATAAACCCAGATAGTGTGGCTCTGATAGCTCTTAAAGACAAAAGATTAAAAGATGAAATAAAAGTAAATATATAGGACAGAGGGCTGAGGGTTTGCTGAAGGTCTGAGATTTGAGAGTGTGTGTGTGTGTGTGTGTGTGTCTTAATTCCTAATCAGTTACATCAATATTCACCTCGCCTAGCTTTGCAGTTGGAGACTAGGCTTGATGCAGTTTTAGCTCATATTATAAGACGACTGCACATTTCTGGGCTGTTCTAAGAAGCCACAGTCCCTTAGATCACGGTGGTTCACGAGGACAGAGCACTCACTCAGATAATTCCCAAATACTGTCTCTCATTCTCTTTTTCTCTCGGGGTAAGTAAGACGGACACACTTGCCAAGTATAACTGAGAATGTTAAGGGCAATCCTTGACTCGGCAGCTCGAGCAGGCTGTGTGCTAAAAGCAACTTCGAAACAAGCCCTATAAATAGCCGTTCATTGTCAGCGGGAGTGAAAAGACAAGAGGGAGCATGCGGCGCTGTGATTCAGGCCTAATTAAGGGGCTGAGTCGGCGCAGGGTTATAAGCGAAGAGCGGCTGCAACTGATCATCCAGTCAGTCGGCCACTGCAAGGGTTCAACACCAGCAACCTAGGCGGGACAGATGCTAGCTTTGCCTCCGCTATGGCAAAAGTCATCTTGAGGCACCTCGTAGAGACTCCAGTGCGATATGAGGAGCAGTTTGAAGCTCGAGGTTTGGAAGACTGCAGGCTGGATCACGCTTTATATGCACTGCCCGGGCCAACCACCGTGGACCTGGGGAAGGCCGGGGCCGCCCCGGCTCCCCCCGTGGACTCCGCCGCAGAGATGCCGCCGCAGAGAGGCGAATCCCGCTTCCAGATCCTGCTGGACGTGGTCCAGTTCCTCCCCGAAGATATCATCATTCAGACCTTCGAAGGCTGGCTGCTGATCAAGGCTCAACATGGAACCAGAATGGACGAGCATGGCTTTATCTCGAGAAGCTTCACCCGGCAGTATAAACTGCCCGACGGCATCGAAACCAAAGATTTGTCTGCCATCCTCTGTCACGACGGGATTCTGGTGGTGGAAGTCAAGGATCCAGCTGGGACCCAGTGAAATCCCACCGCTTCCTATTCATACGGCAGGAGGAAGATTCTAATTCAGCCTGTGGTATCACGAGAATGTTTGAGCCACGTTTGAAGTGATTTTTATGAAGATTAAAAATCTAGGCATGGTTCTGGTATGTTGACGTTGTCTTTGTTATTATTACTCAAAAAGGAAAATTGTTAAATTTGTACCTAGGGCTCAAATTGATGCTATTCTTACATTGGAAGCATTGACAATTTAGGCGATTGATACTAGAGAGGAACTCAGTTATTTCTTTGTTACTCCAGCAGTGCCAGAGAAGCTGCATTTGTAACAACTGATGGCAGAAGAACCACACAAATCCCAGAAATTCTTATTCATTTTATGAAAACTTTTTATATTGAGAAAAAGGGTTGTGATCCCCTACGCTTCATAAGCTTTACTTTTCAGTGTTTTATTACAGTGGAACTTTGTAAACACGGAGTCTAGATGTTAAAATACAGTACTTGGATATTGGGTCTGAAATACATTTATGAGTCACTGTATTTGTTACTGCTTGAAACTTACATTGGTATTTTCAGATGTAAGTCTTATTTTTCAAAAGTTCCACATACGTATCTCATTTTTTTTCACTAAACTGAATCTTATCTGTAGTGCTTTTTAAAAGCACAGCATATGTTTTGTTACTTATGAAATAATAAGATGTATTAACTCATAAATTAAGTTTAGGAAACCACTTTAAAAAATTAAAAAAATTAAACTATGCTCTTCAAATGTTACTTAAAATTTAAGATTTTGGAAGATGGCAAAATGTACTGCATCTGTTCTCACTGCATAATCCTTAGCTTTAAATAGCCTGGCAGGCAGGGTAAGTTCTGAGGCTCGAGCTTACAGGGGCGGGTGTCTGAGTTTATACAGCACACGGGCTGCTTTGCCCAGGGAGCAGCTGGGACTGGTGGTTAGGAATATTGCCTTCAACAGCTGGTCTGTGACATTGCAAAGGTTTGCCATCTCATTCTGTACATATTAAATATTTCTTTTGGGAAAGTAACTGCTTCTACCCCATACCCCATGTGAGGCTGAGGACAGCACTATGAATAGAAGAGGAATTTGGGTGTGGAAAACACCAGGGTAGATACTTGACTGCTGACAATACCACTGTGCTCCTCTGTGGCATTTTATTCATAGTTCACAGGCAAGCACGAGAGACAGGAGACAACAGAAAAATAAATTGGACAGTTATACAAATGGTTTTGAAGACAAAGAGAGATTTTTGTTTACAGTATGATTAAATTGAAAGGATTTTGAAGCTAGATGTTTGTATGAGGTCGTGGCCTAGGTATGGATGTTTGTGCCTTCAACTCTAGGCTAACAAATTTCGTTCGACAAAGTGAGTATCACAGACCAATTCTGCTGTATAACAAAGTTAACAGTAATTACTAGGATTATATCTACTAATGTGACTAGAACTGGGATACCATTTGTCCAACTTTAGATTATTCTTTCCCACTGCTGAGCAGAACAGTGTGACAACAAACTAGTGCTTTGAGAAACAAACACAAAACCCCCTCTCATTTGGCCTTGATCTTACTCTAGATGAGGTCTTACTTCTGAGAAATTTCAGAAAGTAAAATTCTTACCATGAGGAGCCACTGATAGAAAATAGTTCCTTTAAAAGTTAAACATTTTAAAGTAATACACAGCCATTTTTTTTTGATTTGGAAAATATACTAAACAGTATAAAAAAAATCCATTTATTATTCTTCTACTACCATAATATAGCTACTTTAAAATTCTACTTCAGTCTTCTCTTAAACATAAATACATGTACCAGTTTTTGGAAAACTAGGATTATATTTGCAAGGTGTTTGATATCCTAATCATACTGTTGCCCTCCCTGCCAACCCAGACCCATCCTCTGCCTTTCTCAGCCCTACTCTGAGCCCAAGCTGCTGACCCCTATGGGCCATGTCATTCTGGTTTCCAACTAGGTTCAGCCAACAGGAGGCACTGACTGCAGACCGGAGACTGGAGAGAGGAGACGGGTGGTCAGTGGGGAAGAGAGGTCAGGGCATCTCTTTCCCCAGCTGCCAACCTGCTGCAGACAAGGCTCTGCCAGGACCTGCATCTCCCCAGGACTGGAGCTCTGGAGAGATGGCTGCTCCTCCAGGACTTGCACTTGTACTGGGTGCCTGCATTCTAACGTTGTTTCTTCCTTTTGCCCCTTCAGCACTTGGGGTGGTGATCTTTTCTGCTCTTTCTTGTTCCCAGTGCTTCACTATCCACTGTCAACTCCCTTTACTTTGCCTGCTCTCCCATAAATGATTCCTTCACTAAAGTCCCTTTCAGGTGATAAAAGGAATTTTCATATATTGAGGTATGGGGAAATCACTCTGGCTTATACATGAGTTAACTTGAATTTTAACTGCCAGCTAAAACAGCCTGTTTGTGGCCTATCAAACATACACTGTACATTTGCTTTCATTATTAAAGAAAAGGGCACATTGGCTAGGAATAAAGAATGCCCATGTTAGTGGAAGGAACCTAAAGGTCCATCGATGGATGACTGGATAAAGAACATGTGATGTATATATACAATGGAATACTACTTGGTCATAAAAGGAATAAACTAATGCCATTTGCAGCAACATGGATGGACCTAGAGATTATCATACTAAGTGAAGAAAGACAAATATCATATAATACAACTTAGATTTGGAATCCAAAAAATTATACAAATGAACTTATTTACAAAACAGAAACAGACTCACACATAGAAAACAAACTTAAGGTTATCAAAGCAGGGGAGGAGGTGAGGAGGGATAAATTAGGAGTTTGGGATTAGCGGATACAAATTACTATCCATAGAATAAACGAGGTCCTACTGTATAGCACAAGAAACTATATTCAATATCTTGTAATAACCTCTAATGGAAAAGAGTATGAAAAAAATATATAAAACTGAGTCACTATGCTGTACATCTGAAACTAACACAACACTGTAAATCAACTATACTTCAATTAAAAAATACAAAAATAAAAAATAAAGACCGTCATGTTAAAAATCAGGGCACCCCATTGGCTGGACGTAACAGGTAGGCGGAGGGTGTGGGCGCCCTATAGATAGAGTTCAACAGCTTCCCAGGGCCGAGGGCAGGGTGGGGAAAAGCGGAGAGGAGGACCAGGGAAAACGCCAGCACTCCAGGAAAGTGAGAGTCGTCCTCTCCTAGAAAAGCTTTCCTACAAAATACAGCCTGAGAAAAGGATTAAAGTGCCGACCCTTTATTTGGCAAGTACAAACCCAGGATGGTACAGGTGATGAAGTAGGGGCATGGAGTTAAGAAAAGATGGGACACAAAGCAATGCGATGTGTGACCATGCTGGTCACTGTTTCACATTGAGCTATAAAGAGACTGCCAACTCTTGGCAGGGATGTTGGCTCAGCACCTGGACCTTTTCCAAAAGATCTTCAGGAAGAAATCAAATCTTAGAGCAGTCCACAGGGATGGCAGGAGAGGGAATATGTATCCCCTGTTCCCTGCAATGTCCTGAATCTCATCAGTCAAGGTTCAGCTCCCAGGGAGTAGACTCCCCTGCACTCTGAGTTAAATCATTCAACCCCTTAGTGGCTACTCAGGAAACCAGACCCCACACCCCACAGTGTGACATTTCATCCATGCTGGGAGCAGAAGGATGACTCAGCAGGGTTTGGGCTCAGTCAGGGAGAGGAGTGTAGGCTCAGGGCTTCTCCACTTGGACTCTAGCCACCTAAGGAGGCTTGGCAAAGGCTCTGGCAAAGGTGGCATCAGCAGGGTGTGGGAGGCAGGCGATCCCGTCAAGAAAAAGAAGGCAGGCAAGAAGGTACATAGGGTTTGTATCCACAACAACCTCAAATCCAGAGTTGCAGGAAGAGGGTGTGAGGCAAATCACAGTCCTAACAGCATCCACTACCAGTGCACCCTACACTGCCTTCCAGTTATGGACTCTAACATCACCTTCTATTCTGATCTAATATTTAGTCTACTTAGGTGCAAAGTCAGTTCTCTTAAATTTCTCCAGGATTTTTCTTTTTCTGAAGATTGTGGACCAGTCCTGGAAGTCCAGAAGTCTTTGAAGGTTGTGAGCCCACTCACTGCCCCGGGTCCAAACTACACTAAGTCCTGAACCTGCCCTTGTCTTATTTCTCACCTACTTGTGATTATCTGAAAACTGCTGTTCATGGACCATAGCACATCCAAAGAGTGATCTTAAAAACACAAATGGCATACAATTTCAAGTTAAAACACCCCAAACCCCTAATAATCATTTTCTCAAGTTTAACAAAAATCTGTTTTTCAATAATGACCACTGTTCTTGTCAGAGGTTCTGAAATAGTTAGTTGGAAAGAAGAATTAAAATGTTGGTTCAGTATGCTGACTTACAGCTTATACATTCTATTCTGAAACTAACCCTGTTTTAGTAATTGAGTTGGCTAGATGTTCTCCACAAAATAACAACAGTATTTTAAATTTGAAAAATAAATGATTCTAAGTAACTATATTTTTCTATATTTCCTCAGCATTATTTTATATGTAAGAGCATGTATGTTTGCATGTATATATTTATAACATCCTATTTATTAATGTTTTCTAACTTCAGGGACAAATACAAAAAATATGTTTTGATAAGAGAAAATGGTCTATATGATAACATTCTTTGTAATTTGTTGAGATTTTCTTCATGACCTGGTATGTAGTAATTTTTCTTAAGCATACCATGTATACTTGAAAATAATCTATGTGAATATTTTCTATTTGAGAATGTATATGAATAATATGCATATGCACATACATACACACATATGTATGATTGTTATTTTGTTACTCAAATAATCTTCTCTTTTTAATTCTTTTGTTTATGACTACTAGAAACACATAGATTGACATTTAAAAATCTCTCAATATGAATGGACAATTTAAAATTTAAAAATTCTGGTCTATTTTTCACTTTGGATATGCTCAGATTATGTCATCATGTGATTATAAATTTATAATTTTTCTCAATTGGATTATTATTTAGGCCCCCTTTTTCTCTCCATTTAATGCTTTTAGCCTTAAAATCTGTTTTGCCTGACACTATCACTTTTTTATTTTACTATTTGCATGACATCATTTTTTCTTATATATTCAATGTAGTTTTGTTTTAAGTGTGTTTCTTTTTTTTAATTGAAGTACAGTCAATTATAATGTATCAATAAGTGTGTTTCTTGAAAGAAGTAGCATGTAGCTGGGTTTGAAAAATACAATTTGATGATATGTCTTTTAATAGATGAATTTAACTCATTTACCTATTGCATTAAATATTTATATATATTTCTTATTTGTATATTTGTGTATGTGTTTCCTTGTGGAAGGCAAGACAGATTGGGGTATTTTTTTCTCTGGCACTTGCTCTTTCGGTTCCAGGTTCTGATTGGGGGTTGTCTCCTTCTGTCTGCAGCTCTGATGAGGCTACCCTCTCTCCTCTGGCTCCAGCCCATACTGGGCCAGTAGCTCTGTTTCCTTTCCCCTGTTCCTACACACTTAAGAGGGTAAGCAAGGAAAGTTCATGGTGATATAGGCCTTCCTCAAAAAGCAATAAAAGTCTCAAATTAACAACCTAACCTACCTAAAAGAATTAGAAAATGAAGAACAAAGCCCAAAGTCAGCAAATAATAAAGAGAGGAAATAAATATAATAGAGATTTTAAAAGACAATAGGAAAAAAATCAGTAAAACCAAGAGGTGGGTTTTTTTTTGAAAAGATAAACAAAACTGATAAACTTTTAGTGAGGCTCATGAAGAAAAAAGGAGAGAGGACCCAAATAAGCAAAATAAGAAAGGAAAGGAGACATAACAACCAATACTGCAGAGATACCAAAATCATAAAAGAATACGATGAACAGTTAACAGGCCGACAAACTGAACAGCCTAGAAGAAATGGGCAAATTTCTAGAAACATACAGCCTACAAAAAATGAGTCAAGAAGAAACAGACAATTGGAACAGATTGATCACTAGAAGTAGAATTGAATCTGTAATAAAGACAAAAACTAAAAAACTCCGAGCAAACAAAATGGATGGCTTCATAGGGAAATTCTACTAAACATATAAAGAAGAACTTATACCTATCCTTCACAAACTTCAAAAAAACTGAAGAGGAGGGAACACTCCCAAATTCATTCTAGAAGGCCTTATCTTGATACCAAAATATACAGATGCTACAAAAATAAAAAAAAAATTTTAAAAGAAAGAAAATTATAGGCCAATATCATTGAGGAATATAGATGCAGAAATCCTCAGCAAAATATTAGCAAACCAAATATTTTGGTTTCCAACAATACATAAACAGGATCACACACCATGATCAAGTTGGATTTACTTCAGGGTCACAAGGAAGTTTCAACATATGCAAAAATATTTTACTCATTCGATGAACATGTCCCATCTTTATTCTATTGGGTTATTCCAAAGAAATCTAAATTTCAGGACCAACAATCCCAAGAGGTTATGATCTATAAAATGCAATAAGCACAAATAACTTTTCCCCCCAAAAGCTTAAATTCAGTGCATTGCAAATTATATTCCAATTTGAACTGTAGATGCAACCCAGAATTTCATTTAAGCTCAGAGTTTATTAGTGAGAAAAATAAAATGAGCCGTCTTGGCTAAATGGCAGGCCAGGGAAGCATATCTTCTTTCTTCATTTCCCCAGATGGATCTGACTGGATGGGACAGTCCCTCTGTGAAATGCTACACTGGGGTTGCCAGTCTCTGCAAAGCAGCTGCCAGGCACATACCATTCTCCTGAAGCACCACTCTTCCAATGGGTGGAATTTCCCTGTGCTCTTGTTTCATCTCCCCAAGCCCAGTATTCTCAAATTCTCCAAGCAACGTTCAAAGCCTTGGAGAATTCAATGTGGCTTTAGTTTTCTGTTGCTATCAAATGAGTTACAGTTAATTTCTTGTGGAATTTTTTTTTTAATTTGCTAGGAAATTCTAAATAGGCTCTTATGGTGCTCAGCTCATGAACAAACTTTATCCCTGGGACAAGGAAGAAATAACTGAACCTCTAAGGACTGTGACTTCATGGTGAAAAACAACAATGAGGAAAGTAGACTTTGAAAGCAAACATGTGTAGACAGACAGGGGTTTGAATACCAACTCCGCAATTTTCTAGTCTGGGTGTTTTGGTCAGTTTGCTTAACTCCTCTATGCTTCAGCTTCCCCATCTGTAAAATGGGGATGGTTATAGTGCCCACCACTTACAACTGTTTTGAAGATTAAATGAGATAAAGATGTAGGGTGACCAACAGGCTTGGTTTGCCCAGGCTTCTTGGGACACGGGACTTTCAGTGCTCAGACTGAGATATTCTGGGCAGACTAGGATGGCTGGTCACCCTCTATGAGGTCAGGTATAAATACAATGCCTGGTATCTGTAAATGACAACCATTATTTTATGTCTTGTAAATCTCTCTGAGAATATTCCCACAGACACTCTGCCTGGGCTGTGGTTGCTGTAGCGATCTAACCTACTAGCTCTGGGGGATAAGGTCTGTGACTGTGACTGCTTCATTCATCGCTGATCCCTACTGCCTTGCACTTAGTAGGTGTTCAGTGCGTAGTTTTTAAACAAGGAAAAGAGAGTGTTTCTGTGGAGCATGGTGGATGTGAAGCAATGCAAGCAGCTCAGCCCGAGAGTCCAGGTCCTGCGTGAACCAGCCCCTGCCTCCCTCTCCAGCTGTGTCTCCCATGCGCTGCTCCCCTTCTGTCATGATGAGGAGTTAAGGCTTTATCCTGAAAGCAGTGGGGACCCAGAAGGGAGTTTAAGCAGGACTGTGACAGGGTCAGCTTTGTATTTTGGAAAGATAATGCTGGCTACAGTGTGAAGGATGGATGAGAGGAGGTGATGCTGGGGTCAGGAAGATTATTTAGATTAGCAGACATTGGGGTGGGAGAATGTACAGGAGAATCACCCAGTAACTGTCCAGGGCCCACCCCAGACTATTTGAATCAGAATCTCTGGGGATGGGATCCAGACATCAGTAGTTTTAAATCCCAGGTGATTTTAGTCAGAAATGAAGGTTGAGAGTCAGTAGCTTACGATAGTTGCAGAGTGGAAAAGGAGGCACAGATACATGGGCTGTTAACGGTAGAGGAACAACATTACTAAGTAGCAGAGCAGGAGCCATGAAGATAGGAATTAAACCACTCATAATGTTAGAGCAGGCAGATAGCTAGGTATGAGCAGAGAAAGGGGGACACGGGCCAACACGGGCAAAAAACCATACATCTTGTGAACAACAGGGGTCCTTGGGCAGATAAAGAAAAGCAGGAACCTCAGGACTGATAAGAATTCACACATTTTGGAGTAACAAGTGTTCTGGAGGCAAAGAAAGGTGGGAAAAGGCAGGAATTTCCAGCGTCCGAATGTAACCTTTTGCTCATTATGCCCTCATTACAATAAAATTAGCCTTGCAGATTAGAAGTACCCATCAAGCACTAATGCCATGACACTTCTGATTCAGCCTAAATAAGGACAAAAATTCCTCCTCCTCTCCGGTAGGTGGAACTGGGATGGAAATCAGGGAATACAACCCCAAACCCCTCCCTCTCAAATGAATATTCTGCCTATTCATTTTTATACCCTATGTAACCAGCTTGTCAAAGACACTCAGGGCAGCTGCTCACCTGAGTCTGCCTGCTCCCTCATTGAGAGCATCTTATCACTTAATAAATCATCACTTTACTTTCTTGACCTCTGTGTCTCATCTCTGAATTCTTTCTGCATTGAGACAAGAACCTACTCTCTGGTAACAACAGGTTCTGGTTGGAGTAATTGAAGTTGGGAGGTAGGTTCACTCACCTTTCCGATGAGCTTTCAGTACTGAAGCTCCCTCATCCCAGGGCAGTTGATCACCCTATAGGGAAGATGGTGATAACTTTTACAAAGATAGGTAACAAGGATCTGAGTGTGACTGGGACAAAGATGATTACTTTTAAACATGGGTGACAGCTGCTAAGTATTGGTGACTAAGGCTGTCCTAAAGCTCACAGCTGAGGATCAGATGAGCTAAATCGCCACATTCTAAATTCTGCAAATCACAGCTGTTGGGATCATTCATCCTCGACAAGGCTTGCTAAGGGAAACTGGGAAGCAGAACCAGCACCACCTCACACCCTAATATGAGGTTGAAAGGGAGAAGGCCATTCACTCCCCAGAACAAGGGTGGGTGGGTCTGGCTGCCTCTCACCCTCAGAGCCAAGGGAGGGAGCAGACAAGAGAACTGCTCACAGGTGTGTGGGTCTCTGACGTGCCAGTTCCTGTCTGGACAGTTATGGGGCACTGGGCTCAGTGTCCAGCCCCCCTGCTACCAGGGCAGCAGAAAAGGACACTGGGAAGACATGGTACCATGGGGGACAGCCAAGTGGAGCAGGGTCAAGACTGTCCCACTTAACACCCAAGAGGTTTGGAACATGGATCCCACATGTGCCTGAAGACACAGAAGCTGGCTGTGGTGAGTAGATCATATTGGGAAGTTTGGTTTTTTCTGGGGAAGCCACAGCACTGGGCAGAGGAATGGGAGAGACACGTGGCTGCCAGCTCAGGGGCTGGGCCTGAAGTTGAGAACAATGTTCTCTCAGGAGGGAGCCTGAACACTTAGAGTTGCTACTTGGGAACAAACCCATTGTCAGACAACGTTGTCAGCCTCCATCTCCCACACCGAGCACCAGGACAACAAGCTGGGCCCCCCAAGGGCTGTTGGGATCATTCATCCTCGAAAAGGCTTGCTAAGAGAAACTGGGAAGCAGACCCAGCACCACCTCACACCCTAATATGAGGTTGAAAGGGAGAAGGCCATTCACTTCCCAGAACAAGGGTGGGTGGGTCTGGCTGCCTCTCACCCTCAAAGCCGAGGAAGGGAGCTGACAAGAGAACTGCTCACAGGTGTGTGGGTCTCTGACGTGCCAGTCCCTGTCTGGACAGTTAGGGGGCACTGAGCTGTGGCCAGCCCCCGTGCTACCAGGGTCTCCCCCTTCCTTACCCCTCGGCCCTGACCATTACCAGCCAGGGTGTGATGGGAAGACAGACGAGCGTGGACCAGACCACACCCACACCCTTATTCCTCAACAGGGCTCAGGAGAGGAGGTGGGAGAGGAGGGAGACATTAATTGGAATAAAACTAGAGCTTTGAAACAAACTCACTGAATTTTGGGGATAGGAAGTCATTGTTTTAAAGCTGGAAGTAACCATAGTAATAACTGAGAGGACCCAAAAGTTAGAGCATTGGGCTGAAGTCATGCAGGAAATCTTCTTTCCAGGGAGAAGGGGATTTTGACACAGTAGTTACTGCCGGGTGGCGAGCCGCCCTGTGGAGGGGCCCTGGGATGGAGGCTTCTGCCCACAGTGAAGTGGGCCCTCTAGGCCCTTCAGAGGACTGCGGCCCTCGTGGGGGGCTTGACTGTGACCTTGTGGGAAATCCTGAGACAGAACCTGAGGCCCTCCTGCACTCCTGACCCCCAGAAATGTGAGATAGTAAGGGTTTTAAGTTGCTAGCTTTGGGGTTGTTACGTGGACATAGGTAAGGAATAAGAGTTGTGCTAAGTTGGGCCCAGGGGGCCAGGCCCTTACATCTGACTCACCGGCCAGTCACGGGCGCGGGCCGCTCACCGGAGGCACGACTTCAGGTGAGGCCTTTCTCTCCAGCCGCGGCGCCCCGAGGAGGGAGGTCAGCTGAAGGCTGCTTTCCGACAATATTCTCACCAGCTGGGTGATTCAGTCCTTGATTCCTCAGGAGTTATCCGGATCGCTCATCACAGCATTCACCATCACGTGCTGAGTTTGCGGCTTCTCTGGGCCTCCAGAAAGAAGCTTCTGGAATACAAACAATGGCACTGACAAGCTAGGAATCAGAGATTGAGAGTCTCCCTCATGCATTCTATTCTCTCCTCGTTACCACGGCTCTCCTTTTAAATGTTCGGGTTTCATTCTCGACCTCCTCTCCATCTCTGAGTAGAAAGACCAGGGTCCATAAGGCAAGAAAGAGGAGAGAGACAGGGAGAAGGTGGTGGCCGCTGAATGTTATGGTTGGAGTGTCAGGAGAAAACAGATGGCAGACTCAAGGGGAGACACAGCAAACAATTTGAGGAAGGGACTCTTGACAGAATCGTGGTCTGGATGAGGGGCACCGGCAGGGACTATGAGGTACCACTGGCCACCAGGCTAGCAGGGGTGAGGTCAGGGAGGGCGTGCCAGTGCTTGGAGAGGGGAGCTTCGTGGTGAGAGCCTCCATCAGGAGCCGAGGGACACAACGATCTGAGGATGCTCAGCAGGACCAAGGGAACGCACTCTGGCTTCACTCTCCTCCTGCCAGCTGGGGTTCTGACAAACCCGCCTGGGGGCCAGATGGCCCAGGATTCCGCTGGTGCCAACCATACAAGTCAGCTCCCTGCAGCCCCCAGGGGCACAACAGAGGAGGGCAGACAGTGGCTCTGCAAGGGCAGAGTTAAAGGTGCTCAGAGACAAGAATTAGATGTGTTCATGACCATCTATCTCTTAGAAGTGATTTAAAATAACTGCAAGTGTTCGGGTCCATTTAAGTTTTAAGGATTCTCTCAGAGAGAGAAACTACCACTCTCTTCCCCCATAGCGTCCCTGCTACCACTGACAGATCTTAGATAAAGAGACCACCGGCCTGCTTCCTGGAGTTTTACTTTCCTAGGAAATCATATTCAGCTCTGTGTCTTGACTGCAGTATTGGACTAGAGTCCGGCAAGATGTTGCCCCTGGAGGTAAACAAGAAAAGGGCAGAGAGAACTTTCTTTTACAGCTGCATGTGAATCTGCAATCATTTCAAAATTAAAAAGAGTTTAAAATGATATTCACTTATTCATATTCCACTTATTCCACTTACAATAATTGATCTTGAAGCTTCAAAAGTGATGTAGAATTCCCCAGGAATTGGTGAGCTGGTTTGTTTTCTCAACTCGTCAGAATGAAAAATTCGAGTCACCTGATCGGCTGAGATTTGGTTCTTGCTTCTGTCAAACACAGCTGTTGTTGCCTTGGCTAAGAAAGACTGAATCTCAGGCCCTGGAGAGAGGCCTGAGGCCATGGAATGCCAGTGACCAAAATAGACTATAATTGGGTCTATCTCTCATGCACGCTTGGGTTTGTTTCTTGCACAGAGATTGTGATGGAACAGCTCTGCCCACAGGCTGTGCTCCTGCAAACAGATCTTTAAATTCTCAGATGCTTTATCTGTGAGTCTGTGTGTGTGCTGTTTTTGTTTTTTAGATTGCCAGAGGGGAAGGGGGTTATAAAATAAATAATCCACAGGGATATAATATACAGCAGAAGGAATATGGTCAATAACACCATAATAACTTTGTGTGGAGACAGAGGGTTATTAGACTTCTGGTGATTGTTTTGTAATATATGCAAATGTCAAATCACTATGTAGTACACCTGAAACTAACAATATTGTATGTCAACAATTTCTTCTTTTCAGTTCTTTTCATAGTAGCATTAAAAATTTTTTTTTATTGAAGTGTAGTTGATTTATAATGGTAGTTTCAGGTGTACAGCAAAGAATTATATTTTAATAATAAAAAAATTCTTAGATGCTATTGCTCTTTCAGAGGCTCTTAGTTAATGGAATTAACTAGCTTATTTATCTTTAGAATAATGTAGTAACTTAAAAAAACAGAGCTACCTTAACAAGCTCATTTGGGAACAACAGCTGCTCTAAGATTACTCCAAGAAGAGAAAGGGGAATTAAAAACTTGATCCTATTTGAAGACATTCTAGGTTGAAAGTGCCTGATGTCTAACTTGGTTGAAATGAGTGTTTGGAATAAGTATGGATTATATTAAGTGTCCATATACTTTTTCTTTCTTCAGATATTTTAGCTCTATGACATTACATTTCACAGACTTACTAAGGAAATGGCTTGGCAGCCTAAGATTACAGAACAAAAATGATCACTCTTGGTCCTGTATGCAACTTTCCTCCCTGACAGCATGTGTTCTTTATTTCTATCCTTGAAGAGGAAGGTTTAAGTTTTATCTCCGAGTAGGATGTGTTTCATACAGGATGACTCGGGGTGTCTTTTTCTATATAGAATTGGTAAGGTCAGGACTGAAATTTTATTTTCCATCTCCTCATGTGAAAATAATATAAGCACCTTACGAAACAGCACCTAGACAGGGAAATGCATGGGCATGATGATCATTCTAAGCTCATTAAGATCTTTGGGAACAGGTTTAGGTTCAGGACAACATTGGGAATGTTTTTTGTGAACACTGACGGTCTGAAGTGCACGTCTGATCAATTCCGAGGGAGTCGTTATTCAGCATGTGGGATAAACAGCACGCATATCATTGCCAAATGCAGCCATGTTAAAAAATGGGGAGTCATTATAGCACCACTTCACAACAGAAATTGTACTGTCAAGACCCATAGACACTACAACTAAAAATGGTGCCTTTTCTAGGCCTTTACACTTCTATCTTGATCACCCAAAAGAGAGTAGCTGATGAAGGTCAGCCGGAGGTCAGGTCTAAGGCAGAAACACAATTTCTTTATGGAGTAAACTGTCTTGTTTCATGTGGCTCCTTAAATGATCCCACTAATTACATTCAAGCAAACAGGGTGGGGACAAATTAGATGATGTGGAATTTAAAACAAGGGTCTAGTACATCTAGACAGCTGTTTTGCTAGACTCTGTTTAGTTATAAATTACTTTTAGAGTTGCTGCTATCATTTATCTTTAACTCCTAATAACATACCATCATCCACGTGAACTGCCAAACGTCCTACCACCAGGTGGAAGAAACCCCCTGGGCCTCTTCCTAGCTCAGGAAATCAGTCCATGGCATCATGGAAAGTCTTTTTTATTCAATCCTGATCTGGGTTCACAACCTAAGTTAAGTGGTTGTTGTGCAGTTGTGTGACCTTAGGGACATTATCTGACTTTCCTAAGCTTGGAATTCCTCATCTGTAAAATGAGGGTAATGATACGGGATTCAGAGGTCATGTATGTAAAGCATCTCACACTTTTGTGTTAGGCCCGCAGTGGGCCCCAAATCAATGGTGGTCTCCACCAAATAACGCGTACCAGTGGGTTTGACTTGAAATTTATTTCTACTTTAGATGATTTCATGATAATAAATCTGAGGCAGAATGTTAACAGTCTTTTATGTCTCCTCTCTCTGTGAGAAACAGAGGAAACGAAGCAGAGCACTTAGGGCCTGTTTTTCCACAGATAAAAGACTAGATAGTGCCCTCTAGTGGTAAACAGACAAAAGATGTGAAGGATATTTATTTTTTACTTTAGGATTCAGACTGAAATCACACAAACAGGTACAATGTAAAGCCATGGGGTCAAATACAATATTTGGACAGGATTTTAACTTTCACACCACTTTGTAAAACAATGAAATAAAGGAAAACTTCCTTATCCACTGTAAAACAAATTGCAGTTTAATCGTATGAGCAACAAGAGAATCTGAGCCATAGTTTTCTTTTTCAATCAGATGTGACTACTTTGATTCATTTCTGCGCTTGTGACTAAGCATTACCTAAAGAAATGATTTCAGCAGGATGAATTAACAGACTTCTTTCCAAGCTCATGTAGTAGTACATAACTGATTGTTTCACAGGAGTTCTGATAGACTTTGGCAGTTTAGAAAAAAGGAAATGTGTTGTAGAATCTTCTCCAACGATTGTCTCTGAACATTAGTTGTTACAGAACTTCCCTTAACTGGATACTAACGAAGCTGTTTCCGTCCAGCTCCTGAACTCTCACAGTCTCCATTTCTACCAACACCTTTGCCCTTGAAATTCAATTAGGCCAGTATCAGATCGTGGTTAAGAGCATGAACTCTGACGCCAGACTGGGTTTACCACTTACTGACTGTGTGAGCTCTGTGCCTCAGTGTTCTCATCGCGAAAACATCAGTGTTAGTACCAGCTGCTTCACAGGGCTGTTATCAGGACTGATTAGGCTCACATCTGGAAAGTGACTAGACCAGATCCTGGAATTATTACTATCACACAGCTGTTACGCGCCCATCCTTCTCAGTATTACAGAGCAAGTGTCACAAGCTGAAGATGTGGGCCCTGCCCTCAAAGAGTCTGCGGTTGACATGGGAAGATCTTGCTAGAAGGGCAGGCCTTTCCCCACTTCTTGGTTTGCAGGGGGAGGACTTCTCTTGAAACATATCCAAGGCTGTTCCTCTTCCTGTCCTCCCCACAAGAAGCGGAATGACTCAGTTGGAGTGGGGTGACTCTGGGGACAAGCCCATGAGGAAGAGGTGCATTTTCCTAATGCAGGAAAAGGCTGATTTGACCCTCAGTCTATAGTACATCCTCCAGTTTGGCTCAGTCAACAATAAAGGTCATAACTGGACTCTGCCAGTCAACTGTTTGGTCTAGGTCTCCATTTGTTCAGAACTCAGTCTGAGAACTAAAGAGCTATTTATTGAGGGGAACCTTGGAGACCCCAACAGAACATACTGACCCTTAAGAACAATTTAGTGCTACCCTGTGTGGTCTGGACTTAGCATACAAATATGTCCAACAAAGAGAGTTTGATATAGGCTGAAGCAACAGAGAAGAGTCCATGGAAGTGGGACTTAGGCTGGCTCTTAAAGAATAGTATAGAATTTGGCTGGGAGGAGGAGGAAAAAGAATCCTCTTGCAGAGCCATTTTTTCCTTAAACTTGCAGCAATGTGTACTTCGGTGCAACTGGAATGAAATATAAAATGTTGGTTAAAATTAGAAAGTTATTTCCGATTTGATGACTCCTTAGTGCCAAGCTGTGGCAGAGAAATAGGTGACATAGTTCCTTGCTGCCCGATTTTCCAGTCACATGTGACCCAGCTGCCAGCAAAGTGCTAAGTACTTTACACATACTGAGTCACTTACTCCTCACAGAGACTCTATGACTTATATATTATTTCCCCCATTTTACAGCTGAGGATACCAGAGCATAGAGAGTGGTAATTTGTTCAGTATCAGTAAGAGATAGAGCTTGGGTTTGAATGTTGGCAGTCTGACCCCAGACTCCATTCCCTCACATCATTCTGCTTCGTGATTTCTCGGTCCAAGACAGGGGGCTGGGGTGACCCTTCCTTGTAAAGGGGCTCCATAAAGAGACCAGCCTGATCAGAGTGAAGGTTTGAACTTTGGAGGCTGCAACTGGAGGCCGAGAGGTAGGTGTGGCTGGTCAATGGAGGGGTTGAAAAGCCAGGCACAGGAGTTTGGATGAGGAGATACAAAGGGAAGATTAATCCTATCATGTTCCTGCTCAAGAACAATTCTATATTGCTCATCATATTAGTTCCAAAGACGACATCAAGGGTTTCAGTTTGGTAGAATGGACATGACGTGACTATGAGGATACGGCCGAGCAAAAACTGAACTGCTCCACTGTGAACTGGCTGGGCCACTGATGGGCAAGACCTTTGAAATGGGCCCTCATTCATCCCTGCCTTCCAAGTGTCCAACTAGAAGACAAGCAAAGCTGGAAGGGTGAGTTTGAGATTATATATATATAATATATACAAAATATATATATTTAGAAGCTGAAACCCTGAAATGTGAAGCTTGTGTCACTATTACATCAGGTCAGGAAGGGAACACCTGGTTCACATCCTGCTCCTTCTTGTTGCACCCTCCCATGGCACAGGGTACCTTTTAGGTTGGCTAAGGTCCTGGTGGTGCACTTTTGAGAAGTTTGGCCATAAAAAGAAATCAGGAAAGGGTAGCAGAATTTTCAAAGGTCTTTAAAGATAAGAGAACTTAACAAATGCCCAGCTCATGGTATCACATGTGTTTAATCCTTCCTATATAAATGCCGTGATTATGTTATTAAGATATTTGTATCAGTCCACTTTCCACCAGGAAAGCAAAAAACCATCATGACTACTTGAAACAGGGGGATTTAATGCATGAAATGTGTTACGTAGGTGACAGAAAAAGCTGAAAAGGCAAAAAGGGGACAGTGGAGCAACTGAGAAATTAGCAACAGCAGAAAGCCACGTCTTTGCCAAGTCTAGAGGGTCAAAGGGAAGAGGCCAGGTAACTGGAGCTCAGGGGCCAGTTTCCCCTGCAGAACCTGGTTGTGGGGGCCTGTCAGAAAAGCTGGATGATAAAGAGGTGCAGCAGCTGCCAGAGCATCCCCAGAATAAGGGCGGGGAGAGACTCTAGCTTGTCTCTTCCTCCTAGGCTACAATCCTCCTCCAGTGCCCCTGTGGCCAAGTCCAGCTGGACATTCACTGACAGGGGAGCCTGGGAAATGCACCCAGTAGGGATCAGGCCCTAGGACACAGGGCAAAGTAGGGAACTGGCAAGATGGGGCAAACCTGTCCCAGACAGCTGGCCCATTGTGGGGATGGCTCCTTGCTTGTAGAGAGGAGTCAAGGGCCACCTGATAGTGAATGCACTTCTACCAGAAACCAATTAAACTCCTTCTTCAGCCTCATAACTGAAGAATGGAGGTGCCCAGCAGTGGCTCTCGCGTGGCAGCCCACACAGCTTCTTCTACATGGAGGGAGGCTGGCTGAAAGGCAGAGGGTGAAGGGCCAGGTGGAGAAGCCCACAAGCCCCTCCCACCCCTCTAGAAGCTGAGAGAAACCCACTCTGGCCCACGACGATGGGGAGCAGAGAGGGAAGGGACAAGGCTGGGCATGCTGGAGGCAGAGGGTTGGGGTGAGAATAGATGCCCCTCCCTTGTGAGCCAGACGGTTTGTATGTTTCATACACTTTTCTCTTCTGTTTTCTCTCAGTGTTTTGGTAAATCATGAAAGACGTGTGAAACCCCTACACATGGCACTGGTGTTAAGGAGACGGGTGGGGTGGGTGGACTTTTGTCCAGGCTCGTGCCATAGCCATAGAGTGGCAGTGGGTCCCTGAGGCTGGGGGGGAAGGGGGGACCACTGACACGACAGCAGCCCTAGGGGGAATGAAACCCAGAATAGAAGCTCCAGGGAGAGGGAGGCAGATGACTATACAACCCTGACAGTAAGCTCAGTGACTGGGAGTTTCTACAGCTCATAGTCACGGAGCACAGTCGAATGCCATGCACTCTTCTAACACTGCCTGTATCCATTAATTTAACCCTAATAACAACCCTATGAGGTAGGTACAGATTCTAGATGTCAAAATCAAGGCTTAAAGGCTGAGTGACTTGCCCTGGGTAAATTGTGGAGCCAGGACTCGAATCCAGGCAGGCTGTTTCCAGAGCCTGCATGTTAAACCACTACAAAGAAACCTGAGCACCTTGAAAAACAGAAGAGAAGATGTCTGCAGGGAAAGAGAGAAGATTCTGGAAAAGGCAAAATGAGGGAGGGAGATAGAAGAAGAAGATGGGAAGGGCTGGAGAGAAGAGGACAAGTGACTGGTTCTGTGAGAGAGTTTATGCCACATTCAAGGTTATATCAGCCAAGCTCAAACATGTCTGCGGGAGTCACTGCTGTCCAGTCTCTGTCTGATGACTCCAACAGCTGGGTTCCCTGTGGATCTGTTGTTTCTGCTGGTTCTTATTCACTGCCTTGTCTCATCATATTTCTGGCAGTCATTGAGATTTGGGGTTGTATTTGAAAAATAATTTATAGAAATATTTTGAAGCCTAGTCTTGTGTTAGTCATCCACAAAAAAGACTTTTTGTTTCTTCGGGGTGCTGACGATCCCAGACTAGCGTAATTCACATTCAAGGCCTGAGGTTTTCTGAACCACAAGATGACGATCAAACAAGCCTGGTATGAGCTGGTTTATTTCTGATTTACGCTTTCTCCTGTGGTTGTGGGAGAAGCCTTTTTGGGTCTTAGGCCAAAGCAAAGAATTAATTACCGTGGGAAAAATAATGAGAAAGCAATGAATGGACTGCTATATATTTATCATGAGCTGGTTCCACATTTCCTTTCAGCCCTCTGCTTTCTTTGCTCCTTTTGGCTCTTGTGAGTCTGGGCTGTGGATGGAGGCAGATGGCATGGTGAACGGTCTGGATGGGGCACCTCATCTCTCAGTTATCCAGTGAGAGAAGCACAGACATGGTTAAGTGGAAATTCGATGCTGTGCTTTTGGAAGACCCCAAACTATCTAACCTTACTCACTATGTTTCAGAGTGCCAAAATTAGTCATGAGGGTGCCATGACCTGGGACATCCTTTCACAGCATGAAGGGACAATGAGGGTTGGGGGAGGAGGTCAGGGGGTCCCTACTTAAGCACCAAAGGGCCAACACCAGTGGACTCCCTGACCTTGATTTTCCTGCCAATGCATCCCTTGGCTGCTAAGGAGGCTCCCAGGAGCTCTTAAGAGCAAACTGAGTGCCAGGACTCAAAACTGGCAGTGGTGGGGAGGGTCGGGATGTGGGATTTGATTTTAGCCTATTTTTAAGCTGATAAGTTAGCCCGTTACTATTCCATGAATGCCGCCAGAAGACATCGGCTTGTGCTTCAGAGAGAAGGGACCGTAATATTCATGGCGCAGCAGGACCACCACCACTTTCACATGGATTCCTCTTGCCACACCCCTCTGGCCAGTCCCCTGGGGGTAACAGAGGGGCCTGAGATGGCCACCTGCACGTACGCTACAGGAAAGACACTGAGTCTGGGGAATCCACTGTTTTACAGCCAACAGTAGACAGCCTCCCCTTTATGCCATGGGAGACATCATCTCATTCCTCAAGGTTGCCCTCAGCAAACGCAACCCTGAG
Organism: Camelus dromedarius; assembly: GCF_036321535.1. Classification (NCBI taxonomy): domain Eukaryota; kingdom Metazoa; phylum Chordata; class Mammalia; order Artiodactyla; family Camelidae; genus Camelus; species Camelus dromedarius. The sequence continues at coordinate 35,136,351 of NC_087438.1, forward strand.
ACATGACTGAGGTAAAGTGGGGCCGGGGCCCCGCTTTCTCACACACCCAGCAAGGATGCAGAGGGATGTTCAGGATTACCTTTCCCAACAGAGATGGTATAGGACGACAACTTAAAATGTGCAGAATCTTTAAAAAGTATTATTTTCTACTTGTATTCTCTAAAACTGGGAGGTCAAAGCCCCAGTTGTTAGGGTTCTGCTGCTTATGTGATCCCAGTCTGTCCAGCTAGCAGGGCCTCCTCCACTCTTCTCTCCTGAAGTTTGCAGCCTTGTTTTAACCAGCTGCACTTGTTTTCAGTTATGTTCTTTCACGTGCTCTGCTTATTTTGAAAGCAGCGTGCACAGTGGAACGACTGCTGATCTTGGCATTAAGAAAGCTGGGTTTAGGTCCAAGTTCCACCATTTACCAAACACAAGAGCAAGATGCCCATCAAGCAATTCAAGGTTGAGGTGAGATAGTACCTTTCCTTTCTGTAGTGCAGGACATCTCAAGATGATCATTTTGAAAGTCAAACTTCTCTTCCTCACAAAACGTGCTCCTCTGCATTCTTTATCTCAGGTAAGGACACCACCTAACCATCCAGATTCTCCTCCTTCCTCATGCCTCTGCCTTGTCAGGTTACCTTCTAAATGGTATTGATATTATCACCCTCTTCTTGCTTTCCTTGCTGACATTGTTCACCTTTCTCACATTCACCTGGAACCATGTAATAGTTCCGGAAGGAGCTTCCAGCCTCAGGCTCACCACCTTCAACGGAGCCAACTTACTCCTGTGGGATCTTTCCACTCCCCTCATTTCACAAGCCTCTTATCCATTCCTGTCTCCTGCAGCCTATTTTTCCCTTCAGTCCTTCTATACCTTGTATTATTATCACTTATTTCTTGTATTTCTCAGCCCCCACCGTGGTGTTTTACATCTTTGAGTCTCTGACGTTCTTCCCACCTGGAATGCCCATCCTCTCTATGACTAAGCCCTACACCTTTAAAACCTCAGGTCAATTGGCAATGACCAATGACGTGATACAAGAAAAGGAAATCAGTAGTATAAAACTGGAAATGACATTCTAATTCAGGAGAACCCAAAAGAATCAACAGAAAAATTACTATAAGCAATAAGAGAATTCAGTAAGGTAGCATGACCAAAATAGTACCCAGAAACGTCCATTGACTGGGGAATGGAATGTTTCAACACATTACAGTTCACCCATATAGTGTGATGTCACGGTTCTGTAAAAAAGAATGAGGATGCTTTCTGTAGACTGACATGGAAATATTTCTAAGAGATGTTGTTTATAAAAAGTCCCAGGACAATGGATACAATATGCCACCTTTGTGTAAAGGAAGCAGAGGCATACATACATTTGTGTAAGGAAACTCTTGAATATTAACAAGAAATTATAAAAGTTTTTGCTTTTGGACAGGGATCGGGGAGAGGGTTGGAAGTAGACAGCAGACAGTACAGGGGCAAGACTCCACTGTATACTTTACGTTGTTGAGTTTTGAATCATATGAGTTTATTCAAAAGGCTTAAAACAAAAACAACATAAAAAACAAAGCCTCAGGCAGCCCCTCTGCCTCTCTGTGTCTCCTTCATGTGAGAGGAAGTCCAGAGTGGCAGCTGGAAACAGACGTGTGGCACCCTGCAGCCCCTGGTTTAACCCCAGGACTCCACTTACCAGCTTTTTGACCCTAAGAAGGTCATGTATTCTCTGAGTCTCCATGTCCTCCTTTATCATTTGGGAATAACAATCCTCAAAACAACCCTTTTAGATGAATATTAAGTGTGATGTTTGTCATGTAATTAACACAGTGCTTTATAGAAAATCAGCACCTGGTATTTTTTATATATATACATATTTATACATATATACACACACACACACAGCTGACCCTTGAGTAATGCATGGGCTGGGGTGCTGAAATCCCATGCAGTCAGAAATCCAAGTACTGCTATCTCCGACTCAAAAACAGAGGACTTGATAAGTGATTCACCCAACAGCAGGAAGTTGAGACAGGTGGCTTAGAATCAGAACTCAAACCCTAGTTCTTTTGATTCCAGATGCTGTGATCTCTAATTGAAAACGAAGTTTTCCCCACACTTAATTTCACGTTAATTTAAATATCTGTAAAATGAAAATACAGGTCCTAGATTAACTGAAAATATGTGTATAAATGGGTTCAAACCTGTGTTGTTTAAGAGTCAACTGTATGTATATGTACACACACACACACACACACACACATACACACAGAGGAACAGGTACATACACTTTCCAGGAGAAGCACAGTTCATGCTACACAGCATCACTTCACAGGGCTCAGACGTTGTTTCTTCAGCCAGGATTCAGGCAGGTAAGATATAATTTGGGACTTTCAAAATGGGTGCTGCAAACTGGAAACCTACGGAGCAAATGTTACCTTTAGAAACATATTACTAGACTCACGTAACATTTTCAAAATGAGGACATTTTATACACAAATCAGAATTTCTGGCTTCTTAGAAAAATCAAGGCATATGGCAACACAGGACCCATATCCCGGCCTGTCCCCAAAGGGAAGGACTGTGTCAGTATCCCCCTGAGGGGAGGCTCTCCCTTGTTTACTGTAGGCCCCCAACTTCCTACCACTCACCACTCTCCAACCCCCCCAACTCATTTACATTTCATATTTAAATAACAGGTCTGCTCTGTACCCATCTCACTAAGATTAACTAAGATCAGCACATAGTTCTAAAACCTAACATGGTTTTGTGAATGGCAGTACTCTCCCGGAATGCTATGCTGATTAAGTTCTCAGGGTGATAAATGCTCCGTCTGCTGTGTACATATTCATTTCTCTTCCAAGTCATTTCCTCGTCTTAGAGACATTCGTTAATGTGTTTTGATAGGTGTCTTGGAGGAGTTGTGAAGATATTGTCAAAACTGATTTTTAGTAAAATTTCACTTAGATTCTGTTTGGCTGTTTATTTTTTTAGGTATGCTTGTTGGTTTACTTCTTTGAATTTTAGATTCTCCTGAAATTGCTGACCTCCAGGAAAAGGTGAATGAATGCAGTTCCAAAAATGGTGATGAGATAAAGGCTTCATTAGAATGACTCAGCAAGCCAGGTGGACATGGCTGCTCCTGGGAGAGCCACCACCGTCAGCCATGAGGGACCCAGGCTTCTCTCGACAGGACGCTTTTTTCTTTTTTCTTTTCCTTTTCTCTTCTTGATTGCCTACATTTTAACTTTAAAAATGACTTTTTTTTTTTTCTCTGAGCTAAAGGATAAAAATGAAAGATTCTTTCTACTTCCATATCCAGGAACTGAAACTCACCATATTTATTCCAAACTTCTCCTTTGATTCTTCTCCCAAAGTTGGCTAATGTCCACTTTGAAATATGCTTATATTTCCTATAGCTACTACATATTTGTTGACTCGCAACATGAAATATTTGAGTACCTCCTGTATTCCTACATTATAATAGCCACAAAGAATATAGGTATGAACTAAGGGTAATGCCAGTCTGTAAGAATCATCACCTCAAATTCTTAGGATTTTCAGTCTGAAGTCTGTGCAAAGGGGGCAGACTGGTAATGAATCCATAACACAATGGGATAGATGCCACAAAACACTTATGAACAGAATGCTGTGAGAACACAAGGGAAGGAATAAATTATTCTGCCAGGTTTGCAAAGAGAAGCTTCATGGGGGGAAATTAACAGGATTTTGATGTACAGCCAACAGTTTTATCAAGCAGATTAAGAGAGGTGGGTGCTTCAGGCAGAGGAAGGAGCCTGTGTAAAAGCCCTAAGTCTTGACAGGCATATAGCCTGTTGAGGAAACAGTGGGAAAGCTAGTATGGCCAAAGTGGAAAGCAAATAATACCAGGGCATTTGCAACAGTCCATTATAGTAAGAAATGCAGCCTAAACTCAGGTGGTGGTGGAATGGATGGAGAAGGGGGGCTAACTTCAGGATACAGGTGAGAGATGCAGGAACAGCAGGAGTAAGGGTAACTGAAGCTTCCATCTTGGGAGCATCTCTGTACTCTAACCCAGGAGGGAGAAGATCTGGGGCCAGCCAGCAGGGTTTGGATACTGTGATCCTGTTGAATGACCTCTTTGGCTAAATCCAAATGGATGTTCTTCATCTTTTGCTGATGTGACTTTTTCCCTCTCCTCTTTGAAATTTTTTTTCTCTTTTCTAAGACATCACTCTCCTGAATTTCCTCTTACCTACCCAATCTCTCCTTCTCAGGCATGCAGAAGAAAAGGAGTGTTTGAAGGACGTTATCTGTGGTTGGCCACCATTCCTATCTCTTGTCTATGCTCTCTCACTCTGGTGATTTTACATTTCACAGCTCCTCAATTACCACCTGTGAACCGGTGACTTCCAGCTCTATGTCTGCATCTTCCATCTCTCTCTGGGTTCTAGACTTTTTTGTGCAATTGACTACTGAACATTTCTACCTGGGTGTCCTGTAGGCACCTCAAACTCAATGTCCAAAAACTGCACTCTCATCTTCCCGGGTCAAACCTGCTCGATGTATGCCTCATCTCAGCAAATAACCCCTCCATCCACTTGGTTAGCCAGGCTTTTCTTGATTCTAGCTTCCATGGGACCATTTCAGTGTAATATAGTGAGCGACCCATACCGAGCAGCCATATGTTGGTACAACAAATGAACAAGGTAGTGTGGGTCCTTAGGTTTCTGATTTCTATCAATTCTCTGGAATAAAAGTCATTCTCTAGTCTGAATTAATCAAGCCAAGCACAATTTGCTTCAGAAAGGTGTCCCTAACTACCACCGCACCTCCCTCCATGGTCTGCTAAGTTCCATGATTTCCTGCATATGCCCTAACCATTGCATATAGCATATGGCTTCCATGCCAAGTTCGTTCACCAGCTCCATGAAGGGTGAAGAAGGTATCTTCTTTATATCCTGGTTCTTACTTGTTTAATGGAAGGAAGGAAGAAAGCAAGGAAGGACAAACTGACAGATATTCTGTGGGAGATGTCCAGAAGGTATTTGGAAATGAGTGTGGGGTTTGGAAGAAGTCTATGGCAGAGAGAGATCTGAATTATTCATGGTGATGACGCCACTGGGATGATTGCTTTTGCCCTGGAAGATGTGTGAGGGATAAACTCTTCTACGTCTATAGACGTTCAGATGGAAGGTGATCTTGGGTATAAGGTACTTAAAAGTAATAAGGATGGTGGGGAATGCACAAGAATGTCCCCATCTAAATGGAAAGAGCTAATAATTGCTATGCAGAAGTGCCAGTTCAGTGTAGCCAGATTTTCAGATTTTTTTTTCCAAAAGAAGTAAAAAAATCTCCTACATTTTAAATGCTGGTCAAACTAAACATTAGACCAGATTCAGGCCTTGGCTTGACAATTTGTGACTTCTGGTACAAAATATTGACTTCCAAACTATGAAGTTGTATATATTGACGCTTAGAAGTAAACCAGAGGCCATGATTCAAAAGGGGACAGTAAAAAAGCAATGGGGAAACATGTCTTTAAGAACACACCCATCAATCAATAACTGAGTTCACTTAGGAAACACATGTTTGAGGAAAGTGGAAAATTTATAAAGGGAGCTGGCAGGTAATGATTATTGAATCAGGCCCTTGGTTTGATTTTGGAGTAGGAATGAGCTGTGTGTGAAAGGGGTCCAGTGCTGAAAAATGAGGAATTTGATCAATAGTAGTGTATAAATTTTTAGGTCCTTGTGGTGTATTCTCAGCTATAAATACCACTGCAGAAGTGAATATTGTAGAATCCAAATATGAAAATGTGTCCAAGTCAATGAGCTCTCTACTCATTTCAGGGATGAACTACACAATTTGGGAAATTGATTTTAATTAAAAACTGGCTGTTTTAAATTATATTAAAATTATTTTTACACTTTGAGCATTATAAAATACCACATGAACTTACCACTTCATTAAATCTCATTATAATCACATAAAATGAGTTACTTTTATTCCCATTTTGAAGACTAAGAAACTAATGTTCAGAAAGATTCATTTGTTCATTTATTCATTCAATCATTCGACAAATTTATTTAATATGCTGGGCATACAGTAGTGAAGAAAGCAGACAAAACTTCCTGCTTATACTCCTGGTGAAACCAACTAGGTGCAGAGACATCCTTTTTTTCAGACACAGAGCTGTCCCTGAATCCAGGCCTACTATTAAATCTCAGCTACAAAGCTTCTAGTAAGTGGTCAACACTCTTTAATGATAGCAATTCTGAGGAGCCAGCAGAGGGCAGACCTACGAAGCAGACAATGGAAGTTCCAAGTACAGCTGAGTAGCCACTGTTCCTCTTCCCAGCCACGGGACCTCAGCAGAGAATCCTCTCTGCAGTTGGGTTTCCTGACCTGTGACAGTGGAGATATTTGCTCTGTCTATGGAAGGGCTGCTATGAAGATACAGTAGGAAATAAAATTTTAAAGGATAGAAGTGCTTATGAAATCCTATGTATATATTTGTGTGATGCTTGATACATTAAACAAAGAGCTTTCAAGTAAATCATGAATATACTGTTATTTATAATATTATACAAGTAGCCAAAAACAAATGTAAATCAGCCAGCTGTGTAACCTCCAGCAATCTCAGAAAATGTGGCGTGATGTTCTGGGTGGCTGAGTTAGCTTTAAGGTTGTTGATTTTAAGAGAAGTGTCACTTATCTGTCCTTAGAAACATTTAGTTACAGCCGTCGGCAGAGGCAAACAGACCCAGACTCAGGAAGAGCTACGGAGAAGAGCTGACCTCCAGGGAGATAGGAAGTGGGCATCCTTTCATTCATGCATTGAGCAGATATTTGTGGGTTGCCTGCCATGTCTGTTTTGTTAATTGCTGTATTCTCAGTCCCTGAAACAAACTTGCTGCCCCGAAAAATTGACATCCTAATAGGGAGAGACAATGAATATATAGACGTGTATATATTAGGCAGTAAGTGTATGAAGAAAAGTAGCACTGGATGATGGAAGGGAGATGGGAGAAAAGGAGATGGTATTTGTCAGGATAATTAAAGTCAGCTGCCTCAACAAATGAACCATGCAATCTCACTGGCTTATCCAACAAAGATTTCTTCTTTCACAAAATCCAGATGGGGTCGGGGACTCAGGGATGCGTTCTCCCTCCATCTTACTTCCAGGGTCTCCAAGGCAGGAGGAGAAAGGAGGGATGTGGAAGCCACAATGATTCTGGAATGAAGTGAAGGTGCAGCATGGACGATCTCTGCAGGAAAAGGATTCCAGACAGAGAAAACAGCAGAGACAAAAACCAGAGGCTAGTTCTGGTTTCTGGTCTACCACATAGGAGCTTGGAAGTCAACACTCTATTCTAACAGCAAGTAAAAAGCTGAACAAAGTGGAAAATCAACAACTCTTCTTAGATCTGAAAGAGAGGCAAGGTCACAGGGCAAGCCCCCCAAAGTGTAGAGACTCACAGGAGATTACAGAGAATCACAACTCTCCTGAGTAGAAACCTCTGCCAGAGACAGTGCAGGGTGCGAAAACCTGAACCGCATGTAACTCATGAAAGGCTGGAGGCTCAGTGTGGATGATGCCGAGAGTTAAAAATTCCAGGGAGACCCAGTCATTAGGGGGTCCCACACCTCTGTGAGTTTTACCTATTGCATTTCTCCCAGGTTCTCACAGTGAACATTGGAGAAATATTCTGGCAGGGGAAAAGGAACCATTTTGAAACATGTCAGAGAAGTCTGTTCTTAACAAGGCCTGCCCTCAGGAGAAACTATTTAACCTGAGCCTAACTTGCTTGGACTTGTACAGAGTCCAGCTGACCTGGGGGAAGGGGAATACCCAAGCCCAGCCCCCTCTAGCTGTCCAGTCCCACCTAAGAGAAGCACATGTAAAGTTTACAATCCAGGGGACAAGTTCACTTAAAGACTGAGATATAATCGTAGGACTATAAAATGTTTCCCAGCCCCTGCACCTCCCCATACATGACTAAAGGCCTAATTCCAGCAGTTCCTCTTACTCAGTCCATCATAGCTGGGAACTATGATAAGGCACACTAAAAGGCAAAAAACATAGTTGGAAGAGAGAACAAACATCAGAACCACATTCATACATGGCCAGGATGTTGAAATGATCAGATCAGGAATTTAAAACAACTATGATTAATATGCTAAGGGCTCTAAGGGATGAAAGAAACAGCATGCAAGAACAGACGGGCAGCGTATGCAGAAAGGTGGAAATTCTAAGAAAGAACTAAAAGAAATTCTAGAAATCAAAAAGACTAACAGAAATGAAGAGTGCCTTTGATGGACTTACGGTAGCTTGCACATGACTGAGGAAAGAATCTTTGAACTTAAAGATATCTCAGTAGAAAACGCCAAAACTGAAAAGCAAACAGGAAAAAGAAAAAAAAGACTGGGAAAAAAAAAAAAAACCAAACAAAATATTCCAGAATTGTGAGACAACTACAAAGGTATCACATACATTTAATAGGAATATGAAAAGGAAAACAGAGAAGGCAACAGGAGAAATATTTGAAACAGTAATGACTGAACATTTCCTTAAATTAATGTCAGATAACAAACCACAGATCCAGGAAGTTCAGAGAACATCAAGCAGGATGAATGCCAAAAAAACTATACCCAGGAATAACTTTTGAAAAACTACAGAAAATCAGACATAAAGAACAAATTCTGAAAAAAGCCAGAAGAAGAAAATAACTTACCTGTAGGGGAGCAATGATAAGAATTATACCTCACTTCTCAGAAACAAGGCAAGCAAGAAGACAGTGAAGTCAAAATATTTCAAAAAGAGTTGAGGGAAAAAAACACCAACCGAAAATTTTGTACCCTGAAAAATAAAGACTTTCTCAGACAAATAAAAATGGGGAGAATTTGTTGCCACTTGCCTTGCAAGAAATGTTAAATTCTTTAGAGAGAAGAAAAATGACCCAAGTCAGAAATTAAGAAGTATATAAAGAAAGGAAGAGCACTGAAGAAGGAACAAGTGAAGGTAAGATTAAAAGTTTTATTTTTCTTATTTTTAATTGATCTAACAGTTTGTTCAAAATAATAACAGCAGCATTCTCAACAATGTAAGTTCACATATGTATATATATTCATACATACATATATGTGCTTGTGTATGCTGAGATATATATATATATTCACACTTATGTATGCTGATATATGTGAAATGGATGACAGCAATGACACAAGGGACAGGAAGGAGGGAGAAATTAGTGTTATTTTGTTATTATAAGGTACTCACAGTACCTGTGAAACAATATAATGTTATTTGAAAGTAGACTTAACTAATTATAAATGAATATTGCAAACTCTAAGGCAACCACCACAAGACAAGTATAATTAATATGCTAAGAAGCGAGAGAAAGTGGAATCATAAAACAATCAATTAAAACCACAAAAGGCAGAAAAATTGTGGAAGACAAAATTGGAGACAAAGAGCAGGGACAATAAATAGAAAACAGTAACAAATATGGTTGATACCATAATCCAACTCTATCAATAATCCCTTTGAATGTCAATGGTCTAAACATATCAGTTAAAAGAGATTGTCAGAGTGGATCAAAAAACAAGACCCAACTATATGTTGCCTACAAGAAATTCACTTGAAATATAAAGACATATAGATTAAAAGTTGATAGATGGAGAATGATATACTATGCTTACACTAATCAAAAGAAAGTAGGAGTAGCCATATTAATTTCAAACAGAGCAGATTTCAGAGTAAGGAAAGTTATCAGGGATAAAGAAGGATATTAGAAAGGGAACCCTTGTGCACTGTTGGTGGGATTGCGAATTGGTGCAGCCACTATGGAAAACAGTTCAGAGTGTCCTCAAAAAATTAAAACTAGAACTACCATATGATCCATCAGTTTCACTACTGGAAATATATTCAAAGGTAGGTAATGAAAACACTAACTTGAAAACATATCTGCACCTCCATGTTCACAGCATCACTGTTTATAATTGCCACTACATGGAAACAACCTAAGTGTCCACTGACAGATGCATACTTAAAGAAGCTGTGGTGTATATACATATATTCATTATATATATATAAAACAGAATATTATTTAGCCATTAAAAATGAGGAAATCCTAACACTTGTGGCAACATGGATGGACCTTGAAGGCATTATGCCAAGTGAAATAAGTCAGAAAGAGAGAGATAAAAATTATATGATCTCACATATGTGGAATCTAAAAACAAAACAAAACAAAAAACCAAAAAACCAAAACTAAAACCCAAACATGGAAAGAGGATCAGATCAGACTTAAAGTTACCAGAGGCAGAGGAGAGGAGATGGGAGAATTGGAGGAAGGTGGTCAAAAGGTACAAACTTCCAGTTATAAGATAAATAAGTACTAGGGATGTAATGTACAATATGATAACTATAGCTAATATTGCTGTATGATATATAAAAAAGTTAATAAGTAAATCCTAAGAATTCCCATAACAAGGAGAAAGTGTTTCCTTTAATCTTGTTTCTTATCTTTTTATTGTATGTATGAGAAGATGGATATTAGCTGAACCTATTACGGTAATCATTTTACAATATATGTAAATCAAACCGTCATGCTGTATGCCTTAAACTTATACAGTGATGTTTATCAATTATTTCTCAATAGAGCTGGGAAAAAAGTTTTAAAAAAGACATTATATCATGATGAAGGGGTCAATTCTCCAAGAAAACATAATAATCCTTAACATAAATGTGTAAATAGCAGGGCATCAAAATACATATGGCAAAAACTGAAAGAACTACAAGGAGAAATAGATGAATTCATTATTATAGCTGGCGATTTCAAGACTTCTCTATTAGAAATGAACAGAAAGTCAATAAGGATGTAGTTGAACTCAACAAAACCATCAATTAACTGTATACTATAGATGTGTATAGACTATATCTAACAATAGAAGAATACACATTTTTCTCCAGCTCACATAAGACAAATCACCAAAATTGACCACATTCTGGATCATAAAGCCACACTTACATATAAAAGAATAGAAATCATAAAATGTCTATTCACATACCATAATGGAACTAAACTAGAAATGAGTACCAGTAAAATAGCTGGGAAAATCTCAAATATGTGGAGATTAAAAAACACACTTCTAAATAAGATATGGACCAATAAAAAAATCTCAAGAGAAATTAAATATTTTGGACGAAATGAAAATGAAAAGACAGCTTATCAAAATGTGGGATGTGGGATGCCATGAAAGCAGTGGTTAAAGTGAAGTTTATAGCAGTGAATGCCTGTATTACAAAAAAAGAAAAATCTAAACTCAATTATCTAAGCTTCCATCTTAGGAAACTAGAAACAAGAGCAAATTAAATACAAAGTAAGCAGAAGAAGAGAAATAATAAAAATTAGAGCAGGAATCAGTGAAATTGAAAACAGAAAAGCAACAGAAAAAAGGCAATGAAATCTAAAGCTCATTCTTTGAAAAGATCAATAAAATCAATAAATCAGGCTATGAAAAAAAGAGGACAAATTACTAACATCAGACATGAAAGAGGGGATATAACCATGGACATTAAAAGGATAAAAAAAGTATGCTATGAACAACTCTATACCTACAAAGGTGATATTAAGTGAAGTGGACCAATTCCTTGAAAGGCACAATATGCCAGACTCAACAAGAATAAATAGACAATTTGAATAGGCGTATATCTATTAAAGAAATTGAATCAACAGTGAATAACTTTCCAAAACAAATATCATTAGGCCTGGATGGCTTCACTGGTGAATTCTACCAAGCGTTTAAGGAAGAAATTATACCACTGCCCTACAATCTCTTTCAGAAGATAGAAGCAGAGGGAATATTTCCTAACTAGTCCTGTGAAGCCAGCATTACCCTAATACCAAAACCAGACAAAGACATACCAAGAAAACACCAATATCTTTCATGAAAATAAATACAGAAATCCTCAACAAAATATTAGCCAATCAAATGCAACAATGCATCATAAAAATCATAAAATTGTACACCACTACCACTTGGGATTACCCAGGTATACCAGGTTGGTTCAACATTAGAAAATCAATTAGTAATCTGTCACAACAGTCTAAAGAAGAAAAACTATATAATCCTTTCACTCCACTACTTGACATTTACCCAAAGAAGCTGATAACTTATAGCCACAGAAAACCCTGTACAGGGATGTTTATAGCAGCTCTATTCATAACTGGCAAAAGCCGGAAGCAACCAAGATGTCCTTCGGTAGGTGAGTGGATAAACTGTGGCATATCCAGGCAATGAAATATTATTGAGTACTAAAAAGAAATGAGCTATCAAGCTATGAAAATACATGGCAGACACTTAAATTCATATTACTGAATGAGAGAAGCCAACCTGAAAAGGCTACATACAGACTGTATTCTTTCAACTCTATGACATCCTGGAAAAGGCAAAACTATGGAGACAGTAAAGAGATCAGTGTTTGCCAAGGGGCAGGGGGGAGGGAGGGATTAACAGGCAGAGCAGACAAGTTTATGGCAGTGAAATTACTCTGTATGATCATATAATGGTAGATACATGTCATTATACATTTGTCCAAATTCATAGAACGTGCAACACCAAGAGTGAATCCTAACATAAACTATGGACTTTGGGTGATAATGATGTGTCAGTGTAGGTTCATCAGCTGTAACAAATGTACCACTCTGGTGGGGGCTGTTGACAGTGGGTGAGGCTATGCGTGTACGGTGGGAGGAAGTATATGGAAAATCTCTGTACATTCTGCTCAGTTTTGCTATAAACCTAATACTGCTCTAAAAAAACAAAGTCTACTAAAAAAAAAAAAAAAACCCAAGGCACAAATGTGCTTGTCTTGTTCCAGAAATAGCAAAGAAACCACTGTGGTTTCTCGCTATTGGAAGAGAGGAATGGAAAGAGAGGCAGAGGCCTGGCCACCTAAGGCCTCTCAGACTAAGGGGAGAAGTGAAAATACAGTTGTTTCGAGCCATTTAGTGTTCCCTAATGGCTTGTTTTCACAAAAGCATAGTGAAATAGAAATAGTTGATGGTTATAATGAGGAGTCTGTAAACTGAATTATGAATAATACGCTCCATTTTCTAGAGAAATCTTGAAAAAATGTATCACTGTATTTACTTCCCTGAGTGAATAGTTATGTTTCTAATACTTGAACATATTTTCTAGATATCAAAGACTCTTAAGGAGTAGGGTCTTTCCTGCCACTAGGATGCCATAGCACCAGGCACCATGTCTCCATCCTTCATTAAGCCTGAGCACTTGCTTGTGCACTGGTGCTGCTAATAACCTACGACACCCAACAGGTCCTCAGCCACTGCTCTACAGAGCATCCCAACCTGTCTGTAAATGCCTTCCCCTCAAAATCATGGAATTTTCTCAACTGAAATAGATTTTCTGTCTCCCTATTTCAAAGCCTGAAGCATTGCGAGATTCATGCTACTTTAACTCGTGCTAGGTTAACTCTTTAACCTAAAAAGTAACTACCCGATGAACAGTATGAGTAAAACTAAATGTATTTATCTTAAATATTCTAGGTTAGCTTTTCAGGAGTTAATAAGTAAAATAAATTATATTCTAGATGTTTCATAAATGTTGACTTCATGTTTCTGACCACATAAATTGGTGACACTGAAATTCAGTGACCTCTGTTGCATACTGTGAGAATGGTCTTAAACCAAAATTTTCAGCTAAAAATGGTGTAATTCAGAATTTGCTTACTGAATTGAATTAACGTTCTGCATTAAGGATAAACACTGTGGGAATAATTCTGGTATACTGGGTTGGTGGTTTTGTGCAGGACGCTTAGAATACCACAGCTCTTACAATAATTGTATACTCTTCTGGCTTGTTTCCCAGATTTGCTTGAAAAGGGTCAGAGGACAGGATGAAATTAATGACATGTGAATGCTAACACCCAATTAGAGTTGTCTTCAAAGGAGTAATTAGGCTAGACTTAGTAAGAGGGGATTCTGAGAAGAAAAAGCTTTAGGCATAATATACACCAAAGGAAAAGAAGAAGTGAAACAAGGCAACTCTAGGAGATTGGAGTTGATTAATATTTCAGGAAGTGATTTTTTTTATCATCTTATCTTTAAAATAATATAAATATGGTGAGACAGAGATGAATGGAGAGGGATGGTCACCAATCTCAGACTAGGAGCAAGGGTGTGAACACTGGGACCCTTCCTGGGGCATATACCCTGGGATTGTGATTTTAGGATCCCTACTCCCTTTATGAAGGAGACGGGTTTTGCTTTCCAAAACAACAAAAACAGCACCAACAGCGGCAGTAAACACTTGAACTGTGCTCACCATGTGTATAGTGCCTGCCACCTATTAATCTGTTTCATTTCTCCATCTGTAAATAGGGTTTATATTATTATTACATCCCCACAACAACCCCTAGAGTGCAGTAAGCGACTTGCTTAAGGTCATACAGGTAGGTATGATCAGAAGGCAGATTGAACCCGGAAGCCTAGCGCGGAATGCTGAGCCCTCATTCACTGCACTATATGTGTCTTAGGGAGGGGAAGGGACACACACAAAATGCTAGCTCTTTCTGCACTTATTTTAGTGTCAATTCTCCAGTGCCTCCCTTCCCACACCCTGAGCCTCTTAATTTGCCCAACACAGCACCTTCCTTACTTTGCCCTGCCATTCTCTTCCCCTTCGGACCCAAAGGCTCCAGTAGGTAGAAGATGAAAAGCAACTGCTCCGTCAGGTACAGGGCTTTCTTCTTAGCACAATCGCTAATACTCATTGAAAATCCTTGATTAGACGCACGGGTTTAGGAGTATTCACTGAACGCTCAGAGTGGGAACGTTTATCAGGAATGCAAATACTTCCTAGCATACGTTTTTTAACTTAAAAGCGTAAAAAATTCTCAGACAACTCACTTCTGAATAGGAACCTTCACCCGCAGCTCTCACCCCGGCGCCTCATTGCACGGCACTGGCCACGAGGAGGCAGTGGCGGCCATGGAGTCGCACCCAGCGACTGCGCGGGGCTCGGCCATCGCTTGCTCTCGCCTGGCGCGCCGCTCTCGGCCGTGGATTAGCGCAGCTGGGGACGTGGGAAGCCGCGGGCCCCGCCCCCAGCCGGCGGCTGCGGCGGCCCAGCGCGGCAGTCGGCGCTGCAAGCGGAGCGGCGAGGAGGGTGCGACCGGCGAGCAGGGGCCCAGGAGTACTCGCCGCCTTCCGGGCTCCCCTCCGCGCTCCAGGGCGCGGGCACCACTGCGGGCCCCTCGGGCGGGCGCCGGGCTCGGGGCTCCAGGAGTCTGGGGCCGCCCGCCGGGGCGCCGGGACCATGGCTCTGCGCGCCCGGGCTCTGTACGACTTCAGATCGGAGAACCCGGGCGAGATCTCTCTGCGGGAGCACGAGGTGCTGAGCCTGTGCAGTGAGCAGGACATCGAGGGCTGGCTCGAGGGGGTCAACAGTCGCGGGGACCGCGGCCTCTTCCCGGCCTCGTACGTTCAGGTGATCCGCGCCCCCGAGCCCGGGCCGGCGGGCGACGGCGGCCCGGGAGCCTCGGGCGCTCCGGCCCGCTACGCCAACGTGCCCCCCGGAGGCTTCGAGCCCCTGCCCGCCGCGCCGCCCGCCTCCTTCAAGCCGCCGCCCGATGCCTTCCAGCCACTGCTGCAGCCGCAGCAGGCGCCGCCGCCGAGCACCTTCCATCCGCCAGGCGCGGGCTTCCCGTACGGCGGGGGCGCCCTGCAGCCGTCGCCGCAGCAGCTCTACGGCGGCGGCTACCAGGCCAGCCAGGGCAGCGACGATGACTGGGACGACGAGTGGGACGACAGCTCCACGGTGGCTGACGAGCCGGGTGCGCTGGGCAGCGGCACGTACCCGGACCTCGACGGCTCGTCGTCTGGGGGCGTCGGCGCGGCGGGCCGCTACCGCCTGTCCACACGCTCCGACCTGTCGCTAGGCTCCCGTGGCGGCTCAGTGCCTCCGCAGCACCACCCGTCTGGGGCCAAGAGCTCGGCCACCGTGAGCCGTAACCTCAACCGCTTTTCCACCTTCGTCAAATCGGGCGGAGAGGCCTTCGTGCTCGGCGAGGCATCGGGCTTCGTGAAGGATGGAGACAAGCTGTGCGTGGTGCTGGGGCCCTACGGCCCTGAGTGGCAGGAGAACCCCTACCCTTTCCAGTGCACCATTGACGACCCCACCAAGCAGACCAAGTTCAAGGGCATGAAGAGCTACATCTCCTACAAGCTGGTGCCCACGCACACGCAGGTGCCGGTGCACCGGCGCTATAAACACTTCGACTGGTTGTACGCGCGCCTGGCTGAGAAGTTCCCGGTCATCTCGGTACCCCACCTGCCCGAGAAGCAGGCCACGGGCCGCTTCGAGGAGGACTTCATCTCTAAGCGCAGAAAAGGGCTGATCTGGTGGATGAACCACATGGCCAGCCACCCTGTGCTGGCGCAGTGCGACGTCTTCCAGCACTTCCTAACGTGCCCCAGCAGCACGGACGAGAAGGCCTGGAAACAGGGCAAGAGGAAGGCCGAGAAGGATGAGATGGTTGGCGCCAACTTCTTCCTGACCCTGAGCACGCCCCCCGCTGCCGCCCTTGACCTGCAGGAAGTGGAGAGCAAGATCGACGGCTTCAAGTGCTTCACCAAGAAGATGGACGACAGTGCGCTGCAGCTCAACCACACGGCCAACGAGTTTGCGCGCAAGCAGGTTACGGGCTTCAAGAAGGAATATCAGAAGGTGGGCCAGTCCTTCCGTGGCCTCAGCCAGGCCTTTGAGCTGGACCAACAGGCCTTCTCGGCTGGCCTGAACCAGGCCATCGCCTTCACCGGAGATGCCTATGACGCCATCGGCGAGCTCTTCGCCGAGCAGCCCAGGCAGGACCTGGACCCAGTCATGGACCTTTTAGCACTGTATCAGGGGCACCTGGCCAACTTCCCTGACATCATCCACGTTCAGAAAGGTAAATCCTGTCCTTCAGAGCAGATGGTGTGAAATGTGTTGTTCAGGCGAAAGGGTGACTTTGACGGAAATACCATTGTCTGTTTCAGACTAATATCCTACTGGTTGGGAAGCTAGCAGGGATGTGGATAGTTAGGTGTGCCCCCAGCATCGCTTGGATTGTGGGCAGGTCGCTTCCTCTGTAAAGTATTTCCAGGAAGTGAGTGCTCTTCAGAGCAGGTTCTGAGAGTACTTTTGATGGCAGTGCTGTCATTTTAGAGTTGAAATAGTTAGGTAATGAGCTTCTGGAGTTTGTAATCTTACGTCTAGGGTAGAATTAGAAGGGGACCCAAGCCGTGTTAGGCATCTGAACACTGCAGTGTCACCTAGCCATGGGCTTCTGGAAGCATGGAAATAGTGGGGAAGACTGGATATCTGCAGATAAAGCTAAGTCCAGCTTTCCCCCTCCATACCGTACCTCTCAGTTCTTACAGTGGTAGAGGAATTAGGGTCAGTTCTCTGAGTATTAGCGGGGGCAGCTTAGGAATCTCCTGCACAGGCTTCTTTCTTGCCGTCTTTCTGAAATGAGATAAAAGACTTAATTACAGAAAGTTTTCAGAAATTGAGTTTCTTTCAGCCCAGTCAGTTTGAGTTTGGAGTCTATTGACCGATTGAAATTAATATTATTTAGGAAAATGATGTAAGGAGGCTGCATAGAAACTACAGAATCTGTGTTGTGTCAGAGAGCAGCGTTTGTGGAATCCCAGTGAGTTAGCTGCCCAGCTGTCAGCTTGTTTTAGTAGTAGCGTTACTGTCCCTGACTTTCGTTAAAGCACTGAAATTTGCAGATTGTTTTCTTATAATATAAATTAGAATAGTAACGCCATAGTAACGTTACTTAGTAACCTTCATTCTGATAGAATGCCTCCAGTGAGAGAATGGGCAGGGGCTGGAGTTAGGGAAGTTTCGCAGCCTTGCCTGCGAAAGCTTTCTGTTCAGTGTTGGGGAGGGGGAAGAGGGAGTCACCTAATCTGCCTTGGTCAGGTGGTGGAAACCTGCTTGGGCCATTAGGTCTGGCCTTTGGCAATGGGGTGCTCACTGCCCTTCTAGATGGGAGAGTCCCATTATGAACAGTCCTGATCTTTGACATGTTATTCCTGGTATTGAACTGAAATTGGCCTCTTTTGATTCTCTTTCTGTTCCCTGGAACCACACAAAATAAGTCTCTTCCTCATCAACATGTCAGCCCTTCAGACCTTTGGAGACAGCAGCTCCCTACCCCTCTGCTGCTCTCCTTCCCCTTCCAAGTGTGTGACAGTCTTCTGACTCACCAAAGGGGGCTCCTTCAGACACTCTGAATGTGGCATTGCCCCTGCTAAAACGCTTCACCCCAGACACCTGCAGTACTAGTTTTAGTAGAGAGTGGTAACTGTCTTAGCAGTTTGCATTTTGGAAGTGCAGCGTAAGATTGAATTAGCTATCTGGGCAGCCTTATTGCTGTCAGCCTACATTGAAACTGCATCTATATTCCCTGTGTCCTTTTTTTTTTTTTTTGCGAAAATTGCTATGAATCCTTGACGTTTTGGCTGGTGCTGGTGGGACTGGCTCTTTGAGCCTTTAATGCAGGACCTTACATTTAAATTTCATTGTGTTACATCAGTGTGGACCCAGGCTGACTGCCTTTTTACATGTTGCTGTGAGCTTTTGCAAATGGTTAGTAAATGGTTGAAAGGGTGGAGCCAGGTACAGACTCCTGCAGACACACACAGGTGACTGGCTATTACAGGGTGGTATCAGTTCATTCACTGGTTTTACTGTCATCAGACCACACATTCAGCTTTGAAATTATTTATTAGAAAAGGTGTGGGATTTGCTTGATGATCTGTTTTGAGTTTACAGCAGTAGTCTCTGTAGCCTATTAAACCATGTACATAGTTCATTTTTTTAACCCTAGAACTCGAATGGCCTCCTATTGGGATTTGAGAAACTTCCCTCATTAAAGCCAATGCTATTTTATGTTGTTTAAACGATACAAGGGCACTTAACATAATCTTTAGGAACTTCAGAAAAAACACCAGTTGATATTCAACGTAGTTTGTTTCTGCTGTAGCCTTGGTGTGTAACGTACAGGGAGCTTGTGTCCCTAGATGACATGTCTTTAGGACGTACTCCTATTTAAAGCTATAGTGTCTAACACATAAGGCATTTGTTTACAACCAGCGTTTATCAAGGATGCTCGTGTTGGCCATTTTTAGGAATACAGGTGAGCTTTAGCCAGGCTAAAGCTTTTTGAGCACGTTCTAGATGTTCAAAACTTACGGTTGTAAAGAGCAGCTCGACCTACCCCCCCCCCCCAAACTATACGGTTGCTGTTGGAATGAATCTTTCTTACTCTGAGCATTTGAGGATTTTGTTTACAGGTTGTTTTTTCCTCCAAAGTCTCAAAGCGTAATCATATCAGAGGCCTTACTGTGACTTGAGAAGAGAACCCCCCCCCAAAAAAAGATAAAAAAGATAGTGAAAATCTTTAAGCAATTTAAATAGCCTTTTGTTGTGTTTGGTCCGAAGTTTATATTTCACCTTGGAGAACTTTAAGAATTCAAAATGATTATTTCAACTCTTAAGTTTTCATTGTTTACAGTAAGAGAAACGCAGTTTCACCATGTCTGCATTTTACATGTTCTAAATCGTATATTAAGAGACCCACATTCAGTTGAGACAGAAACGATTAGAAAGTGCTTTTTAATTACTAAAGCAGTTAAGAAGGGGAGTTAATTAGTTTTTTTTTCCCCTCCCTTAATTCCTGGGGAAAAGGACAAAAAACATTAGGCTCCTCTGAGCCTTTTCTTAGCCAGGAGAATGCTGTTACCAGCCAGCTTGCTTAGCGTCTGGCTCTGTGCTGTTGGATGCTGGGTCTGTAAGCCACATGTGACTATTTAAATTTAAATTAGTTAAAATTAAATAAAAGTCTTTTAAAATTTAGTTTCTTTAGTCACACTAGCTTAGCTATATTTCATGTGCATTATAGCCAGCAGCTACCATATTTGACAACAGAAGTAGGGAACATTTCCATCACCACTGAAGGTTCTATTGGACAGGGCTGTGTTGGGCTGTTGGCCATAGTTTAGCTGTCAATCTTGTCATCAGTTTCTCCAGCAAACTGATGATCTTTTCACATGCTTTCCGGATAGTTTTCTTTTTTCCCAGTCATCTCACGGCATCCCCTCTTCATATAGGCTTAATGATAAAAACTAGGAGGGGAAATAGGTCCTGCTAGATCCCTCTTTCCCCAACTTACCAGGCGCTCAACCAATGAGTAACACTTCTGTAGTCTGAAGACGTCCATCTGCTTTGCAGTCCCATTCAGTAAATACTACTGGTTTTAGGACGGACATCTGAGGCTGGTGAGGAATCAGCTCCAGAATGAGGGTGAAAACCCAAATGCTCTCATGTGGTTGAGTGGCGTTTTTCTGACTGTACTTAGTACTGGAACCATCGCTTAACTTAATAGTTTCAGTATAAGTACTTTCTGCAAAAGTGAATAGAGCCATGTGTTTCCTTTAACAAAAAGAGAATGCTAGAATTCTGATTTTTTTTTTTCATCAACCAATGGAGTTTTAGATAAACAGACCTATTTCAGTTAGTGGAGTTGAGTGAACGAAGAAGGCAGTTTGCTGTAGCCTGAAGTACAGAAGATGGAATTCACAATCTTTTAAAATTTTCTTCCTATTTTACTTTGTCATCACAGGAGTCCCTTAAATTCTTTGTTCATGGGCAGCTCATTGATCCCTGACTAGCCAGCCTGCCCAGATCTGCCAGTGATGATGAGCTTTGTAACCCTGTGGTCTTGATTTTCTTTCCTTGAAATGGCAGTCTTCTATCCTCTCCCTCTTCACGCCTTTATGATGTCGACCTGTGAGTGCGGGGTGGTACATAGAATATATTTCACCATCAGTCACTTAGCATATTCAGCTGTCTGTTTCCATAGATATGATTAATCTGTAATATTTAATAAAGCTTACTCTGGATGCTAGTGAATTGTGGTCGTTTAAAAGCTTTAGGCTTATCTCTCGGGGAATATTGTGAAAGGGAGAGACCGTAACGTTAGATGGTGAGCAATGTTGGTCTCATCTTTGTTTATGAATATGGACTAGATAGCCAGAGGGAGTCACTTAAAGGAAAACTGTATTCCAGAGAAAAGGTAAAATCATGTAAAAGTGATTGGTTGGTAAAATGTAGTCTGAGTGGGTAAAGTGGGGATGCAGAACCAGACAAATGAGCAGGCGATCCTGTTTTGTGTACTTGTAAATTAAACGTGCAGGCTCTCCCTCTCTGTCCTCTGTAAATGTTCCAGATGGATCCTTCTTTTCAACAGAAACAGCGCCTGGACCTCAGAATGGTAAACCAGGAGCGGGTCAGTCAGTCTTGTGGGATAGAGTTTCACCACATGGAGGGTCAGTCTGGTGTCCCCCCGACAGTAATTAAAGATAGCCGAGTCCCGGCAGGGCACACGAGGTAAGGCTGGGCCACTGTGAGCCTGTCCCTCTCTGCTCCCTGTTCTCCTGTGGCTAAAAATAGCCCTGAGAGGGTGGTGCCAGAATACAGAGAAGAGGTCTAATAAGCGGGCTGTTTACAAACTCATCCTTATTTTGAAATCTCTGGGCTAGAAACCGAGGTCATTCATCTTTTTTGCTTTAGGCCCATCTTAATTGGACCCATTTCTCCTCTCCCCTGCTTCCACCCCAACTCCTTTTCAAGGAGACTTCAGTTCTAGCCTTAATCTTTGGTCCAATCTCCCAGTCTGTATTTTCTTAGTGAAAACAAGGTTATCTTTCGGGCTTTTGATGTAGATGACTGAATTCCTTGGTTGAAATGTCAGTGTGACTGGCTGCTGACAGTCTTGGTCATGACCCAGGTGGGGACACTGCTCACGTCACCCTGTCATTGGTTTTCCAGACTTTTTTGATCCATGAAGCCCTCAGTCACACCAGAAAGCCCGGTCTGTTAGGCTAATCACCACAGAACCCACAGGAGGCAGGGACCCGCATTCCCACTCACGGTCTTCTGAGGATTCTTGGACTCAGTTGAACTTCCCTCTTTATTCAGAAGCATCACCTGCATGGGCTCCTGTCTGGTCATCTTTGGGTTTCCAAACACTGTGTGGAATCCAGACAACCGAGAAGTTCTGTTCCCTTACAAACGCAACACTTCCCTTAAACTATGTTCCTTCTCTTCAGGCTGAAGAAAAATCTGCTGTATTGTCTCTCAAGGTATTTTAAAACCAAAGTTCAATACCAGGTTGGATTTAATTTGCCATCTATTTATGATTCTCTCTCACACACACAAATAGCATGGTAATGCTTAGCTCTCTTTAGAGAGACTGTAGGCAGAAGACCTGTCCTGTTTGTCATCCCACACCGATAGAGCACAGACTAGACTTATGTCTGCAGTAGGGACAGACAGGACTCAGATCCTCACTGAGTTTTCTGACTAGTGGAGGAGAAGCTGTGTGCCAGGTTGCTGAGAGCCCCCTGGCTGCACAGGGGAGAATGGGCTGGCCTGAGCCTGACAGGGAGCTCAGTTACCTCCAGCCCCACGGGCAATCTCATCGCTGTGGGCCTGGCATCTGGACGACCAGTGCGCTAATGTGAGGGGAGCTTTGGGCAAGCTATTTTAACCTTTCTCAGCCTCAGTTTTCTCATTAACAAAGTGGGAACACTTCCTCGTGAGGTCATCAAGTTATTAAATGTTATGGTTCTTAGTAGCTACTCCCTCAATACTTGATTTTGAAAAGTAAAAAGGTACTTTTAAAATGGGAGGCCTTTCCTTTAAAAGACCATCCCAGTGATCTTGTCATCCCTCCTGGTGGCCTAATACTGCCAGAATTGCAGGCAAAGGTATAAAACCCCATGGAGTCATCGGTATAGCAGTGAGTATTGTATTGTAATGTGGCTGTCCTATACTGCACACCTGAAGAAGTGGTAACAGAGGAGTAAGTGTCGGTGTCATTGGAGTCCCCGGTTGTTGCAGTTCACATTAAGGAGTCTCTGTAAATTCTCCTGTCAGCCTCTCCCCTCCTCCACATTGCTTGTGTCCTTGCACAAAGCTCTGCTGTTTTTGAGCTTCAGTTCCCTCATCTGTAAATATGAGGTTCGTGATTTTCTAGGTATCTTTTTATTGGTGGACTTGTTAAAAATAGCATCATTCCTGCACTGAAAATAAAATACCTCTTAAGTATACAGTGAACATTTACATGTTATTTCAGGCTGGTTTCAGTATTGTTCTATCTTCTTATGTGACTACATAATCTGGGAGTGTGAAAATCTTTTATCAGTTGACCTGAAAGAAAATACATGCACTTTTATTTCAGTTCAGCAAACGTGTATCGAGGGCTTGCCCCGCCAGGTGCTGCACATGTACAAGTGATGACTGCCTGGCCTCCTGTCCGGGTGAGAGTGCCCAGAGGTTCCAAAGCCAAGGCTGTGGGGCCACTGGAGCCACTTTCCTGGCTGTAATTAACAGGGCCACCAAAGAGAGAAAGTCTGATGGGCTTTTTTCCCTCCAGCAAACTGAACTTCACTTTGAGTTCTAAATGCTGTCTCCTCTCCAGAAGTAGAAACAGTCTTGAATTGTTGATCTTGTGTTTGTAGCTTGGTTATACTTTAGTATGAGTGAGTTTTAGTCCACATGTCCTTTTACACTTTTTTTAGAACTTTGTATCTCTCACTGTGATTTGACTTTTATGATAAAGAAATTTTGTGTTATTTAGCAGATAAGGAGACAGTGGTTATAGGGAGGAGAGCTAAAATCATTAGATTTATTCATAGGATCCTCTGAAAGATAAACCTGATTTTATTCAACAAGTATGTAAGTACCCGTCATGGATTGGGCACTGTTAAAGATGCTAAGGTTGCATCAGTAGTCAAAAAAGATCACCACCCTTGTGGGGTTTACATTCTAGCATGGTGGAGACGAAATGAAAAACACACAGTAAGTAATTATAATGTATGTTGGCATACGGTATGCTTTAGTGGAAGAAATAGAAGTGGAGCAGGACAAGTGGGCATGGGAGGCAGGGGGCAGAATGAGGTTTGTATTAAAAAGGATGATCATTGAGGCCTCTGAAGTGAGATTTAAGCAGATGCCTGGAGCAGGTGAGGGAGTTAGCCAAACAGGTATCAGGGGGAGAGCTTTTGAAGGCCGAGGATACAGCTAGAGCAAAGGCACTGGGATGGGTACATCAGGACTTGAGTCTAATCATTTTAGATTAACAGGTTCCTGCATTTTGTCTGCATCTCCCCCACCCAGCACAGGCAGACACAGTCAAGCCTCAGATCAAGTTCCCTTCCTTAGATTATCCCACTTGGGGCACTTGGGTCCCGGTCCTTTTCCAAGTCATCATTGCTGAATAGAATGCTAACTGGGGTGCCAGAGATTAATACATTGCTCAGTTAGGGTGTGGGGGTCATGTTTTTATGTTCCTCTAGTATGAAGTTCCACTGTTATGTACATGCAGAGTAAGTGCTTAATGAACGCTTGTTGAATTAATGAAGTGGGCATTCAGTAAGTACTTCTTGGTTGATTTTGAAATAGATTTCTTTGTGATTTATAGAATGTTTTTGTTTTTCTATATTTAAGATGATGGATAACACGGTTTAAAAGTGGGCAGGAAATAAAGATAGGATCTGGATATGTTTTATGGGTATGTTTTCTGGGTCACTAACGTGAGTGGCTTAAAGTCTTAGACATGTGGATCTACGAAGTGACTTTCCAGAATTCATTGGGGAGAGGTGAGGAAGTTTGAAAATGCTTTATTTTTGAAATGTCAGCAAAGTTAATATTATATATATTATATATATCATGATTTCACTTTATATAGATTCTGGGTGTTTAAGCTTGTATAGCATACATTTCTTTTCCCCTTTGGTAAGCTTTTGTTATAATAATTTTATTGGGGTCCCTTTTGCTTAACTGAAAGCATATGATTCAGAGAGTGCGATCACCTTGCTGAACAACTTGGATGCACAATGCATTGAGCGTGGGTGTTGAGCAGGAGGTACCTGCCCTCAGGGAAGGTTCGGTTCTGTGAGGGAGGGAGCATGTGTGCACAGACAACTGAAATAGGAGGTGGACCTAATTTAGTCCCTAGATACTAAGAGTGTGTGGGAGTCCAGAGGATGGAGAGTCGTCGGTTGTGTTAGAGGCTGGGGTGGTAGCACTGGTTTCCCCTTTGAAAGATGGTCATATTTTGACTTATGGAGGAATGTGGGTGGAAAGTGCATGGTTGGTCTTGGGACTACTTTAGGATAGGTTTGCTAAGGTGTATAAAAGCTGAGGCGCTGCATGCCCAGGGCTCAAGTCAGCAAGGGAGCCTGACAGGTGAGTTAGCTGTCACCACACAGTGTAACACATACAGTCATGGGCACGTGCTGTGGTGTGAAGTAGGACAGAGGAGGCCTGGTTAACTATGGGGAGTGGGTGGGAGAGTTCAGGAGTGGCTTCTCCCAGTCTCAGCCTAAGCAGAGTTTTGAGAAGCCATTGGAAGTTTGCCTGGTAGGCAGAGTGGGGAAGGGCATTCGGGGCAGATGGAACCATATGTACAGAAATCAGGGACTAACTCCTGGCTGCCTGTTACAGTCAGCCTTGGAGTGGTTGCAGCTGTACAGGGGCCTCAACCTGGATCTGTTGAATCTGAGTGTCAGGGATGTGCGGCCTAGACATTGGTGTTCTTAGAAAACTCCTTGCGTGATTTTAATGTGCTGCTGGAGATGATCACGGAAGATGAAACAGGTATTGATGTGGTCAGGCCTGCCCTTGAGATGGACAGGTCCTGGTGACAGGTGTGAAGGGTGGCTCAGGGTGGGGCATGGTGGGAAGTTCTTGCATTGATTCAGGCAGGACTGGGTGAAATCCTCAACTGAGGCAGTGCCTGTCAGGGTGGGGAGGAGGAGGCAGAAGGGGCTGTTTGCTGACAGGAGTGGGATATGGAACAGGGAGGAGTCTGAAATGACCCGTAGGCTAGAGCCTGTGGAGCTACCAGCAGCGATGCTTGGATATGGGGCCGGGGTCTGCCAACTACAGGCTGCGGGCCAGACCTACCCAGGCGTCTGCTTCTTTATGGCAAAGAATTCCGTTTAATGGTTATATAAGCCTTGATTTTGCCTCCACCTGCAAAGCATTAAATATTTACTATCTGACTCTAAAAGAAAGTGTTTGCTGACCTTTGACTTGGAGGTCAGGCAGGTTAGGGAGCTGGTGCGTGTGCAGTCATAGCTGTTGCTGCCTGCCGTCTGGGAGTGCTGACTGCGTGAGCAGCAACATTCTGGGCAGTCAGTCCGTTGAGTCCATCCCCACTCAGGAGTGGGTGTGACAGCGCAGGGCTGTGAGCCTGGACTACAGCCACACGGGGCTAAGTCCCCACCAGCAGTTTCTCCCAGCCTCGGTTTCCTTGTGCGTAACATGGCCTAACCATTTTAAGTTAAGCAGATGTCTTTAAGCATTCATTATTAGCTATCCTATTAGTTTCCTAGGACTGCTGTAACAAATTACCACAAACTAGGTGGCATAAAAGAAGTAGAAATTCTCTCACCGTTTTGGAGTCTAGAAGTCCAAAATGAAGGACATGTCTGCAAGGCCACGCCCCTTCCAAAGGGTCTAGGGGAGGATCCTTCCACGCCGCTTCCAGCCTCTGATTGTGGCCGGCAGTCCTTGCTGTTCTTGGGCTGTAGATGCATCACACCAGTCTTTGCTCCATCTTCACCTGGTGTTTGTCCTGTATGTCTGTCTCTTTGTCTCCTTTTAAGTATACTAATCACGTTGGATTTAGGGCCCATCCTAATCCAGTGTGACTCACCTAAACTACTTACATGTGCAAAGGCCCTGTTTCCAAAGAAAGTCACAAGTTCCAAGTGCATGTGAATTTGGAGACGGGTGGGCATACTGTTCAACCCACGATAGCTATTAACTCCCCCACTGGGTACCTGTGAACACTGAAGCTTCCGGAAATAAAGTGATTTCCACGCTCATACAGCTAATAAGGAGACCCAGGAATTGAGTTCATTTTTTTTGCCTTGACCTGAGACCAGTACTCTTTCTGCTACAAGAAGTAGTATGTGTGCTGCTAGAAAATTGAGTTTTATTCTACAGTCAGCCAACAGCTGTTAAAGGTTTGAAACTGAAGAGCGACGTCTGAATCGTGAGAGTAGCGGACATATTTTGAGGACTTTCTGTGCTCCAGACACAGTGCTTCATGTTTTCTATGCGTTATATCCACGTAAATCTTTTGGGAGATTTTGAGGTAAATTCTCATGATCCTCCCTTTGCAGGTAGGAGGTGAGCCCCAGAAACCTAACTGTGAGCTCTTAGAGGTGTCCCTCACCCCAGGAAGCTGCTCTTGTTGGCTGAGTGCAGATGTGCAGAGGCTGTCAGAGGAGACTGGGCTCGAGGGTGGCTTTGGGAAGAGCAGGTGAACTGGAGACACTTGGCAGGCAGAGGGGTAGACTGGGTGAGGGGTGGCTTTCCCAAGGCATCTAGAGTTCCCTTTGAAGTTTTAAGATTGGATGACAGAAAGTATTGATGCCAGGAATTGAAATAGGCAGGTTAAAACAAGGAGGATTAGAGGGAAAGAGAAGGAATGGGGCTGAAGGGAGTCTTAGAACTCCTATTTTCTGGGCCTTTTATTATCTTTAGTTATATTGACATTTATGATTTTCACAAAAGCCACCTATTGCTTGTGATAAGACATCTTTAAATACTAATAAATGTCAATGTGTTTTATGAGTTGTACTTCATGTGTATTTTAAAATAATATATTTCTAGGTGCTCTATTGTGTCTTTAGTTGGTTATTTATGACTAGTTCGGGAAGTCAGATGTGGCCAAAGCGAAGACTCATAGCCAGTGGAAACCTGGTCTCTGCCAGTGTGAGGAAGCAGGAAAACCCCAGGGTCAAGAGTGTTCTTAAGTTTGAAACAGCTGATTTAGGAATTGTCCCCAAAGCTTAGTGATCATAAAGTGATGCAAAGTGCTGGTTGTAAAGGTCACAGCCACCAGCACTGAGGAGAGTGATGAGTGCCTTGCTGCTCACCACGTGATGCCACCATAGCCCAGGTAGCAGTTTGTGACACCAGGGTGTACCATTATAATTCTGTTTTTTAAAAGTAACTTGGGGAGGGGGGCATTAATTAGGTTTATTTATTTAATGGAGATACTGGGGACTGACCCCAGGACCTCATGCATGCTAAGCACACACTCTGCCACTGAGCTCTACCCTCCCCCTTTATCATTACAATTCTGAAGTTAAAAACTAGACATCACTTAGGAATAATACTTGAAAGCAGGAAATAGATTATTTGAAAATATTCTTCCAACTGTAGTACTAACTTCAACTTTCAGAAGCGTTCGTGGTAATCAGGAATCCTGGCTTTGGGCATGTAGCTCACGTCTCCTTGGTTTCTCTTCTGAAGGACCACCTCACTCTCTCCCTGACCCGCGTAGAGGGGCCTGTGAGATTTATCTTAGCTTGGGCCTCCCTTTATCTTCCCAGAGAAAATAAAAAAAGAAACTAAGATTTTACCTTTGGTTAAAGGTATTTTCCAGAGTTCACGTTTCTCTTAGGTCCAAATATGTTTTGTTGTATGTCAAAGGTCATTGAAATCCAGAGTGCTGGCAGCTTGCAGACATATCTCATGCCACTTTATTTGTACAGACTGATATTCATGCACGTGTGGAAACAAAAGAATTAGGAAGTTAGGAACTGTGAACTGTAGACCTCAGCTGCCAACAGTATTCTCTGAATTTAAACCATTACATGGACTCTATTTTACAACATCAGTTGTTTTTTCAGGTTTTATTGTGTTCATGATTATTAAGGATAGTTTTTCTACCTTATTTTATTATGATTCTGTGGGTATAAAATCTTTAAGGAAAAAAATGATAACATGCTTTTCTTTTCCTATCCTCAAATTTTAAAGTCTTTATATTTGCTTGGCCATAGACAAATTAACATTTTCACCATCATATCCAGACTCTTCTGAAATAAAAACACACAAAGTTTACAGAATTCTCTTGAATCTATTACTTTAGTATCTTTATCATGTATTTAATATTAAGTACAAGCTGAAACACAAGAACCTTTATTATATATAAAATTTCCTGGCAATGAACAGCTTGTTTTACCAAATAAACCACAAGAGATATGTGGTTTCTTTCTTTATTTTTGCAACAAAGTGAGCTATATGAATGTATGTACATAGTGAGTAAAAGTAATCAAATGTATTAAGATGTTGTAAACTCAAGTGAATGCTTTCATTCATACTAAATGTCATTCTGCCCTTACACTTTTGGTGATTGCCAAAAGGAGCTATACGGGTTGCTTAATTAGAATATAATAAGGCTTTTTACCTAGAACAAACTACTTCTTATGCTACCTTCAGGACCAAACCAAGCTTCGAAGCCTGAATTCTTTAAGTGATTAACTTTTTCATTATGAAGCAACCAGTTTTTTGTTGTTATTGGGTGG
Source organism: Camelus dromedarius (assembly GCF_036321535.1). Lineage (NCBI taxonomy): Eukaryota > Metazoa > Chordata > Mammalia > Artiodactyla > Camelidae > Camelus > Camelus dromedarius. The sequence continues at coordinate 35,165,790 of NC_087438.1, forward strand.
TTTAGGGTTTTGTTTTTTTTTTTTGCAATTTACTATCCTTGTTCTGACTTTTCCCCTCCTTTGAAAATGACTCAAAAGATCTCTTTGTGAATTGAAAATGAATTTTAAATTAATTATATCTTTGAATTTTGATAGTTCTTGGCTTTAGGGACATTTAATCCCTTCAAAAAGTTGCTTTCACTGAACTTGAGTTCAGTAGTACTGTTTGTGCCATCCAGAGTTGATTAATGCAGTCCCAATCTGGAGCCCACTTAGTATGACTAGATGCCAGAATAGAATTTTGAGGGCCTAGAGGTGGTTTATGTGTTGCTTATCCCTGAGATGAGGCTTCTGGAGGGCTTGGCGTGGTGCACTGTGTCCTGGGGCTGGTACATGGGGCTTGGAGATCTCAGGGTTGAGGTAGCCCCAGTCAGGCAGGTACAGGGAACTGCGTGGGCTGGGAAGTTGGGTGGACCCAGGTTCATGTGCAGCTGACACCTTTAATAAAGTTATGAACCTTGCCTAAGCCTCCTGTCCACCTCTGGAAATGAATTGCTTTTCTTTGGAGGTTAAAGAGAAGAAAACGAGGCATGCAGGATGTAGACCACAGCTTTGCATAGAGCAGGTGCTCACCTGAGACTGTTTTGCCTGGATGGATGGCCATCCTACCTCTCTCTGTTACATGGATGTTGGCCTGTAGTTTTTGAGATGTTTTATTTAAAAAAAAAAAATCAAAAAGTAAATGTTGGAGCAGAGAGGGGAGGGAGGAATCAACAAATGAGTGGTTGGAGACCAAAGGGAGGAAAGAAAGGGGAGGGGAAGGAGTTAGGGGGGTGGTAGCAGGGACCCAGAGGGTGTGGGTACCAGTGATGAGAGGATGAGCGTGAAATAGGCCACTTTGACCAAATTAGCATTTTCTTTCAACATTTTACATGTACAAGGGAATGAAGAAAAACAGGTCTAGTAGAGTCTTGGGCAACTTCTGTGCAGCTGTCTCTGTGCCATTCAGCCTGTCTCCTGTCTGTCCCTCACACCAGAGCTTTGGTTTTCTGGGGCAGGGCCCTGGGAAGACAGAAGATCTAGTTAATGTTTTTGGCACATTTATGATTTCAAAATTAAATAAAGTGCTTGCTTTTTTTTTTTTTTTTTTTCTTTTTAAGGGAGAAAATGTAGCCTTTGGATCCCTGTTGCTTAGTGACTGGGCCTTTTGTATAACTGGGTCTGAGGAGTGACAGAGAGAGCCTACTGAGAAGAGATTTGGTTGAGGAAAGGAAGGCAAAGTTCAGGTGCAGAAACTGGTGGGTTGGGAGCCTCGGAGCAGCCAGCAAGCACAGGGGCCCTGAGGAGGTGGGAGAGAGGGGCTTAACAAAGGAACCTGAAAGGAGGCCAGACAACTTCTTCAGCTGCATTTAGGGCCCTGCTTGGTGAAAATGCCTGAGGCACTTCCGTGGGGGGGGGTGGGGAGTTGTGTGTTCATTTGTTTGTTTTGCCCCCTGCCTCATTTTGTTTGGTTAGAAGTTGCCAAGAAAGTGATTTCTCTCTGTAAATCAGAAGGAAATGATATAGAAGAGTTTAGGGTAATGTGACTGCATTTGCTGGTGTGCTTTAGTTTAGTTCACAGCGGGTTTTTAATGTGTGCTGATTGACTCCATGACACCAGAGCGTCATTGCTGTCATTTTAGAAAAACCAAAATGGCACTGAGATTCTTCCTGAACAGTTTTATTGATGGCAAGCTGTGTAAGTAATGTGATGCTTTCAAAAAGAACGCTGACTTCCTGGATTGTAATTAATCTATAAAATGAGTTTGTTTGAGTTTGAGCCCTTCAAGGTTATAACATTAATGAACCTTGTCATGTGATTGAATTCTTTATGTTTAATTATTTTGTGTTCGTCCCAAACATGCATGATATCATTCCTCTAAAATTGAGTGCATGTGGATTGTGAACTGGGATGCTCCTTCCAGCCTGAGCAGTCTTTTAAAACTCTGCAAGGTGGCTCACTTTGATAAGATACCAAGTAAATGGTTGGAGAGGGGTAGGAGTGAAATTGGGATATGAGTTCTTCTGGGTTTAATGACTGGGAAGGGGGCAAAGTGTCTTTCTTTGGGCCTGGGCAATTGCAGTAACGATAAAAACAAACCTGTTAGGAATTTTGCATGTACAGTCAGCTAAAAATGCCAAAGGAGCCCAGGAGATTTTGTTAAAAACAGGTCCTAAAGCAGAGTTGAAACACTGGTTTAGTTCTCCTTTTACCTCTCCAGATGTGGAAAGAGAAGAACCCTTTTTAACAGAGTGGAGCAGAGGCCCTGCGGGGAATGTGGAGTGGAAAGTGACAGGGCTGGCAGGCAGGTGGGAAGGGTGAGTTCTTTGCCAGGAATTAGCTGTGGGACTTTGGACCAGTCATTTAGCCTCTTGCTAGAGAGACTGAGAGAACTATACCAAAATTTTTTCTAAGGCCCTTATAGCACGTTAAAAAAAAAATCTGGGACCCGCCTCTGCCCTTCTCACCTTGGAATCAGCACCCAGCTTCCCCAGTGGGTACCTTGTCAGGATGGAGTGATGAATGAGAAGGAAGTCTTTGGGGTTTCTCCTCTGCCCTTTGGAATAAAGGTTTAGGGTGATCAGTTCCTGGGTGAACTTCCTATCCTGTGGAGAAATTCTAATAATTTGCCCAACTAATTTAATAATTAGATTGAGTGCTCTGCTGACAGTCCTTCCTAGCCTGTAAGCCTTTTTAGGAGGGGGTGTCTCTGTGTTCCTTTCTGCCTCCCCCACAGAAATCCGACTCAGCCCCGTATCCTGGAGGGGAGCTGGGCTACTTTTGCCCACTTGGGAGCACAGTCATGGATGTAGTGGAAATGTATTGCCCCACTTTCATCAATACTTTTTCCTGTACTTCAGATACACTTTAAGAATTTACTTTCAGCTGCATAACGTGGGGAGACTGCACCATTTCATGGTACCTTCTTGTTATTTTGTCTTGTTATTGGTTATTTTTTAAAATGAAGAATATACTTATTACTCTGTATTGTCAGCCCCTTCTTATTTAATGTCAGAATTTAATACTTGTCTACATTTTCTTTTCATAATAAAATCCTACTCGGCCCGTATGTTAGTCCATATGTCTGTCTGTTAGCCTGAGAAACAATTTCATGGTTATGTGCTTATATTCCCATTTTAAATGTGTTTCTCTCTGATTCCTCCTATTTTTAATTTTCTTTCATTTTAAAACTGTTGCCCTATCCATGAGTATTACAGGGACTTTTGTTTAATCCAGTAGCAATCACTTTTCACCTTGGGCTTTATTGCATAATTTCTTTCTCTTATTCTTTGATTTTCCTTTTCTGTTTTGAAAGAAACAGTAATGTGATGTTTATGAGAGGAGGAAACTGGCAGGGGGGTAGATTTTTAATTAAAGTACTTAAAAAGTACAGATTTTGAAAACCTTTGCCTATTTTTCTATTGGTTGCATGACAAAAATGTGTGTTTGATTTGTTCTTTAGATATGGGACAATGTTTTTTAGCTTTTATTTACACTCCTCCTGGGTTTGTTAAAAAACACAGTACAGCTAAGGGAATATTTAAAAGATGCTACGATGTTTTGTTACGGCTCTGCAGCTGGTTACATTGTACCTCTCCAGTTGCTTCTTAAGCTACAAATTAATTTTTAAAGCTATCCTAGAAGTAGCAAGCCTGTAGCGATCTGACTCTGCCCCTAGTAGTTTTCTTTAACTCTCACTCCTTAGGGGCTCGGCCTGATTGAACATATGGTTATCTCTGCCTTTCTTATGATATTTAAAATTTTAAATATGAAAAATTGTGAAGGGTAGAAATACATACAGATTTTTCCCAGTTTGAGACTTGGCAGATCAACTGTGAGAACTCAGCGATTTGTGATAAAACCCAAATTCTAGTTCTAGTAGTAAAACTATTTTACTTACATCTAAGCAATGTCTATAACATTATTTCTATTGGGAAAGTATGTTCCCACTTTGGTCTTGAGAGAACCTAGAGCTTAGTACAGTGGGTAGAGGTGCAGTAGAAGGAAGCTTTAGGGAAAGTAGTTGTTTGTCACTCCCCAGGTGTTTAAACACCTTTGCTGTTTGTTTATTAGATGGATAGCTTGAGCTGTTTAAAGGATGCCACTTTTTTTTTTTCTGTTTACTCCCAGACAATAAACCGGTTAATTAACTCCCATAATTAGCTTACTGAATGACCTGACTTTATCTTTCTCATAAGGAAAACACACTAAACCCTTACTGTTTGTTAAAATATATAGCACAGACTAACCAGAAGGTTGTAAGAGGAATATTTTAAAACAAAACAGTTTTCTTCTTAAAGGAAATAATACTTTTTAGACTTTGAGTGATCGTTTATAAGAGGTAACTTACGTTTGGGGGGACTTGGGGCTGCAGGGCTTCAGGGTTGTCATCCTGAACTTGAACAGCCAGCTGCTGTACTCCTAGGAAAGAACCTGGTTGCTATCTCTTCAGCTCAGGAACTCTTGTGATTTTTCAGAAAGTATATCGCTACCAACTTGTTTTATTGTTAATCATCTTTCTTCTGAAGGTGGATCTGGGAGGAAATCAGTTTAGCTACATTTTAATTAAAAGAGGTTGCTGTTAAGTTGGCTCTGAATTCATGGGTGCAGTTTTGTGGAGACAGTCTTCCCTGATTACACCTAGCACCCCCTTCTACCACAGTTTGCACATTTATAGAATGCTGTTTAATACCTCCATATGCTGTTTTGTATAGCTCTTTAATAGTTTCAGGCATGTAAATCTTGTCACCTCAAAAAAGTAATTTGAGTCCCTAAAATAGGAACCGTGTCTCTTTTCAAAAATATATTATGCCCCATCCTATCTTCCTGCTCCTGTAATCCTGATGCATTTTGTGCATGGATTTGAATTGCATTAAGTGTGTGTTGAACCAAAATTCCAAGTGAAATTGACCTCTGGGTGCTTACTCTCCTCAGTGGTTTGTTCTGTCCTTCCTAGTTTGTAAAAACAAAAAATGTTTTTTCTGAGATGTTCATTTGCACCAGAGTAAACAGAGACAAAGCCCATCCTTGTATTCCTAAAGAGATTGTGTGCTACTAATTTGGGGGCAGTTCTTAATTTATTTAATTTTCCAGGAGGATCTAAGTAGAAAGAGAGGGTGGAGAGGGATAGAAAGGGCCCCCTCCCCCTATGTAAGTTTGAGCTTAGATTTTCAAAATACTGAAATATGTGCTGCCTTTTCAGTGTTTTGTCTTGTGGCTCCCTAATCACGTTGATAACAAAGATAAGAAAATCAGACATCTTATAAATATTAAAAGCCTTTGCGGGCATAATTAGTGATTTGAATGAGGTTAGTAAGATTCCAGGGGGAAATTTTCAAAACCTGTATAGTTTCTTTTACATACTCACAAGGCTTCTGAATTTCATGTCAAAATAAAAGTCAGGGGCCCTGGAAGGAAGGTGAGGAGGGAGGAGGGCAGTGCAGGAGCCCAGCACTGGTGCAGGGGTGGGGAGGCCCGGGGTCAAGGGGAGGAGAGGGAATAGCTGATCCTCAATGCCCACCCTTATCCCCAGAACGCTGCTCACTGGAGTCCACCTTCCTTTTTTTGCCCATTCAGGCTCCAGTTTCTTTTCTGAATATTTGGAGTTGGAGCGTTTGCTTTGAAGTTGGTTGCGCACTCAGATCCCATTTCCACCTCTTACTGGGTTACCTACTGACTTTGAGGCTCACAGAGGTTGGGTGGCTTTCTCAGTTTCCTTATTGTAAAATGGCAGTAATGTCAGCTGCAAAGTTGCAGTTGGGTTTGAGTTGGTACATGGAAAGTGCCTCGAGAATATTGTGGCTATTTTGGGCAGCTACTATTTACTGTTTATCTACCCCATCCCCGCCCCCCCATCCTCAGCACAGTGCCTGGCACGTAGCAGGCCCCCAGAGCATTTTCCCTTGTGACACAGTCACATCCTCTTGGAGAAAGCATATTCTACTCCCGTGCAGAATTCCGTGCTGTGGTCCTGTTCCACGTGACCTGGCTGTGTGCTGGTCCTCAGTATGCTTTGTGAGGTGGCTTCCTTGAGAGCTCGGGTGGGGACTTGACCACTTCAGCGTGTGAATCCCCCCGTTCCAGCTCTGTGCTCTACGTCAGGTCCTCCATAAACGTTGTGAAACTGAGATTCTTGCCCCAGAGCCCAATTGTTGGGGCTCTGTGTTACTTAGTAAAATAAACTCATAGTTGGGAGAAAAGTGAGTCTTAAATTCTCCACTCCTTCTATACGCTCAGAAAGCTCAAAGGTGTCAAATGCCAAAGAGTCTTTAGGCCTCAGAGAGATGTAGGCTGTTGTGATACAAGGTGTGAAACCTTCAGACTTACTCATCTTTAAGTTGGTTTTTATAGGTGCACATCTGCAGTTCTATGTAACAGAATGTCATTTCTAAGAATACAGTGACCTCATCTGGGGTCTTACAAGCTGCAAGTTCATTGACATTGGTGGAGCTCGGGGCGAGGTTTCCAAGCTCCTCTTTGCTGGACTCCAGCAACTCAAACAAGCACTACTGGCAGCAGGTCCTCAATCCAGGCCACGGATGCGCGGAGGCGCTGAGCGGGCCGGGCGCCGCGGGCCTGCCCTGGGCGCTCCCACAGCGGGCCCCGGCATCGCGGGGACTTTGCTCTCTTGACTTCCTGTTCTCTGTCAGCCATTTAAAATATATATTTGATAACTTTATGTTCTCAGTCCTCTGTATGGTTTTTTTTTTCTGTCTCATATGCTTTCCTGGTCTCTTCAATTTCAGTGTTTGTACATAAATTGTGAGTGATACTTGTACAGATATAATGAACATAAATTTGCTACAAGAAATTACTGTTACCTCTCGCTGAGGGGGAGCGCTCTTTCTCTGTTTAATGTAGACCACAAGCAGGCAAGTTTCAGTGCTTCTGTGTCTTGTGCACTCTGGGGGAAGTGGTAAGAGGGCCGCACTCCTTCAGGGTGTGAAACAGGGGTCTTCTGTAGCTGTGTTAGCACGAACAGCTTTCTCTGTAGCAGACCCCACATCGCTGCTGCGGAGCCACAGGGAAGCAGGGTGCTCTCTGCTCCAGGGCTCTCCTGCTTGTCACGTAAAGATCTCTTTTAGAATAAAGAAATGAAAATACAGACACGTATATAAGTGTGTGTCTTTAACATTTGTTATGGTAGGTTTTAATTTCTCAGGTCTTTGAGCTGTGCCCCCCCTTCCCCACAAAAACACACTGTTTAACCTCTAAGCATTTTATTTAATACTAGGTTTACCCTGTATTATTTTGTAAATTTGAAGAAATTTAGAAATAGGTTTCTCCCCTTGTACACTTCATCACTGGCTAAAAGTGAACATTTCCAGAACAAAGCTTCTCAGCGTCCTCACTGCCTTCTAAACAGGCTGCCTTTCCTGTCACCATGTCCTCAGACAGCCAAGCCAGGGGTTCTAGATGTGTTCTCTCTCTTGTCTTTCATCATGGTTTAGTAGAATGGGTGCAGTGTGGAATCAGGAAATCTGAATCCTTGAGCTGACTGTGCTCACGTGATAAGAGCTTTATCATCATTCATTTTTGAGAACCTGTATATGGTCTTTATTTTTACTTCCCCCTAAACATCCTCAGCCTTTTGTGTCTTCACGTGGCTATGCTTCTGGTGGAGGGTCTGCCCTCATGTGGCACCTGCCAGAGTGGCCGTCCCCTTCCCTCCCCCTTGCACACACCCTCTGGTGACATTTCTTGACTAGAAACTCTGGTACCTCTGGCATCATTCCCTGGCCATCATAGGGCCAATTCAAAAGTCAGGTCTTTACAGCTGCTAACGAAAAGGAGGCAAATTCTTACTTCAAAGGGCCCTCGTGCTCCAGGTATGGGTCTCCTGACAGAATGTGGAGTCAGAATCAGGCATGTGCACAGTATCCCCTCTTCACTGCCCGCAAGACACAAGCTTGGCCCGCCACAGTGAGGGCGGCCTCCCCCTGTAGATTGGCAGCATCGCCAAGCCCCCTCCACGACACAGCATGAAAACACAAGCTGAGTTGGTGCTAACATGTTTTAGTGTCTAGTTCTGGAGTCTTAGACAGTAATTCTTTAGTGAGACTTTCCCAGGAAGTGGGTTTGTATCCTCTGTGGAGTATTATTTTTATAGATAATTCTCTTAATATGCGTGCATGTAATGGTGTCACATCCTTTTTCTTAAGAATGTTAAAAATGCAGAGTTTCTTGGTTTGTCTTTTTAAGGACAGTTCCTTATTATCTTTTATATATAGTAACTCTAATTGGAAGAGATGAAACATACTGTTGCTCTTTGGTCAATGGCAAAACCTAGTTTTAATAGGGGAAATTGCAGTAATGGAAGTGTTTTTCAGAAACTTTGCCGGATTTCTTCTTTTTAAATACATAATTACAGTCATCCCTTTAAATTCCAGAGGACTTTAAAATAGTTTAGGCAAATATTTATAATGCCCAAGATTCTGCTTACTACATAGCTGTACCACTGGGATACGTATATTTTTTAATTATTATTTTTTTTAAACTACAGGAGCTCTTACCAAAGTAAAGGAGAGTAGGCGACACGTGGAAGAAGGGAAGATGGAGGTCCAAAAGGCTGATGGCATTCAAGATCGCTGTAACACTATTTCTTTTGCCACTTTGGCTGAAATTCACCATTTCCATCAAATTCGAGTAAGAGACTTTAAATCACAGATGCAGCATTTCTTACAACAACAAATAATATTTTTCCAAAAAGTGACGCAGAAGTTGGAGGAGGCTCTTCACAAATATGATAGTGTTTAATGACTGGTTGTTGGATTGTGGACTTTTTTTCAGTTCAAGGATAATTTCTACAGCAGAATAAATACTGCTATCAAAGAGCTATTGCCAACTATCAGCAGTGGTACAAGGATGGTTTTGTGTTCAACTGAAACTCGGCTGAATATATAATTCTGTAGGAAAGAAACAGTTAATATGGTTATATAATAGAAACAGTACCACACATTGTAACTAAATTATACTATGTATGCCTACACTACCATTGTAACTTTTGGAATAATGATTATACTATTTGCCTTATTGCTTTTTGAAGTATGGGTATTTTAGTGCATACTTTGTAGACCTCAAAACCCACGAAGGGTCTCAAAGAAGCTGGCTGGGTAAAAGCCTGCTGAGGATGCCTTTTTACTCTCTTAGATTGGGATTACTGAAATTCAACCTGTTCTCTGTTTACAAACTCCAACTAGAGCAGCTATGCGACTTTGTGCCTTTAGACTCTTGGTTTTTCATTTCTGCACCCTGCCCCCACCCCTGTTTCTTTTATTTTAAAGTAACCACAACTTTTCTGATTGAAAGAGTGAAAGGCCAGTGTACATAATGACAAACTGCCGGGAACCTCCTACTGGCGCTGGGGGCGGGCTGGGAGGATCAGCTGTCATCAGCTTGCCCAGCGAGTTTTGTCTTCTGATACACGCTGGTGAGCGCAGTGGAGGGAGACGCCTGCTCATCTTTGGATATAGTGTCTGTTAGGGAAGAAATGGTGCCACTCTGTTCCCTTAGATGCTACAGTAGCATAGCCTCTTCACTCAGGTGTCGTGGAAACTTGGAGTGGAGATGGAATCGAACATGTCTTATAACCTGGAGAAGGAGTCTAATCAGCTGGGGACATGAGCACAGAATCAGTGACGACACACACTCAATTTTAGTTCTTAGGAGGGTTTTCTTTTCCTTTGTTTTTCTTTTTTTTTTTTAGCTTGAAGATTTTCTTTTAATATTCAGCGTGATTTTTTTTTTAATGGATCTACACTGTTAACTGATTGAGACTCCACTGTGATTCACTCGTTTACTTAATCAAAAACTTTTCAGGGATGTCTGTAAAATTCAGTGTTATACGTGATGAAAAGTAGTGTTGGTTGATCTAAGGAGGGACCAGAAATAATTTCTACTATTCCAAATGCTGACAGAAAAAAGTAATTTTTTTTAAAGTATTGGTAAGCCCCCAGGACATTTAACCTTTCAAATTATTTTGAGTATATTCTTTTATTATTATAAGGGAAATACAAATGGCTAATAAATACCAAAAAAGATTCAAAAGCAGCTTAATTTAAAAAGCACAAAGAGGTTCTGGCTTGAAACACCAAAATCTCAACGTTTTTATAGTTGCTGAGCTCAGTAATGTGATTCTTGAGTTTACAGATTTAAAAATTGTCACTGAAAGATTAAAGTATCTACTGTTTTTGATGAAGTCAAACGTATGCTGCCTCAGAAATCCCTGGGTATTGAAATGGTAACATGGAAGTAAAGAGGTCAGTTTGAAATGTTAGTGAGTCACACTGATTAAAAGAAAAGGGTCAATTTGCAGGTAGTCATACAAAGAGAAGGTTATTGAAGTGAATACTCAACAGCACATTTACTCTAAAAAGTAATCTCACATGGGTTGAATTTTTAAGATCAGAGTATCATAATTTTGATCAAAATTTTATACCTTAGGTAACTTAGAGCCAGATTTAACATCATGTGGCTTTGTCTCTACTACCGACATGTGGAACTGTAACCAAATACGTTGTTCTCTAAAAAGTAACTTTCTCCTGTTGATTGCAAAATGCAGTTCTATAAACAAAACCCATCTATATAAATGTTAATTTTATTACAGAAGTTTGGAGATTATACTTATAGCATTTAATTTAAGTTTGAGTCTATTGGACAAATAAGCAGTATGCTTGTCAAATGATTTGAAAATCAGTTTTATTTGCCTTCTTTTTTGATGGTGGTTTGACTTTTTTTTTTTTTTTTTTTTTTCTTTTAAGGAGAATCACTAAACTTGTGCGATGGTAGCATGGAAATTATCTGAGGTGTCTTGTATGATTGTGCTTTGGCCAGGGTGGACATAGCTTAAATTATAAAAACTAAAGATGAAAGAACAAGAAAGTATAAGTTCATGCTGCCTATTTAGAAGGAAACTTTCATTTTTCATAACTATATAACATTATAATGCCACTGATTCATAAGGGGTTTAAATTAATTCTGTGGGGTAGGACACCAGAATTATTAGTGTTCATTTTCATCTAAGATCTTTATTTCTCTAACGTTCTTGGTCCTATTGAAACATTTCAGTATACAAACATACTGCAATGTTAATACCCAAGAGAAAAGCCATCATAATGTGTATGCTGGTCATTATGATCAGAGTGGTACAATTTTTTAAAATAAACTATCATGCCCTTTATGCCATTATGTCTTTATTTCTGTAGTTTATAATTCTGATATATGGTGTATTTAGAACAGGAGGGCGTCCTCTGGAGCCCGGTTTTAGTATTTTAGTGACAAAGTCGTTTATGTGCTGCAGCTATAATGCAGTGAGACTGGTTCTCCAGCCATACTTGGGAACCCCTTTGCTCTTCTAGGCTGTTGTATCTGAAGGAACACTTTAAACCCAGGAAAAGGGAACACATTTGAAAGTGAAACAGAGAGTCAGTGCTTGTTGGCTTTAGTAGAGTTGTAACTGGGATTTTCTTGGGCTTTAGCGATCCAGTTGTCTTACATTTATTCATAAGAATACAGCAGATTCTTAAATACTGATTTTTAATTGTCTGGAATTTTGCTGCTGTTCTCACCATTAAGGACTTGAAAAATGTTTTAGTCTCTCAAGTCAAGCATGTAAAGTTTATGTATAAACCTTTAAATGTCATTCTTTACTAGGTTCATTGCTACAGCCATTTTTTCCGTTTATGCCTTCATTTCCTCAGAATCAAATACTGTGTATGATTCTTTTAAATCCACAAGCATTATCCAGTTTTCTCATTTCCAACCTTATCTTTGGCTAACAGAATAAGTAAAACAGGGTACTATTTATTTATAGACTAAAAATGTTGAATATTGTTTCATTTCCTTCAAAATGTTATGATTAGTGCAGATCAGCCATGTTTATCTTTTAAAAAATTAACAAAGGTTGCTATATTTCTCAACTTCAATGGAATATTATAATTATTTATTCTCCAGTAGTCAAGGAGGCATTTATTTACTGTGAAAGACTTAAACAGAAAAATAGAAGCGTGTGTTGACTGTCTTAAGCTCCCATCTGCAGTTGCTGTATAAATTGTTCACAAAACTCTGTAGTAAGTTTTGATTTAAAACCATAAACCATTTGGGTGGTCCCACTGAGTACCTGCTTCTGTTACTAACTTCAGTAACTATTAAGCATATAGCAGTAAATTGTGAGTGAGATGTTTTGAAATAATAGATACCATGAGTCCAGCACCTGACACATAGTAGGTACTTTAAATAAAGTACTTCACACACTGTATCTGTTGGGGACCGTCACTGTTGGTTGCCAGAAACAGGCCAGCTCAAACTAGCCTAATTTGAAATGGAAAGGGTCATGGATGGGTACAGGGACTGGTGACTCCCACACGTGGCCAAAAGTCCCATCTAGAAGTAAGCTTGCCCTCTATGTGGGGCTTTGTAATCTGTCAATTTCTCTTCTTTATGGGTCCATTTTATTTATTTTTCTTCCTTTGGCTTGGCTTTTTCAGCATCTTCTAATACATCTAAAACAACCAAGCCATCTTGTAGTCACAGATTTCCTTGGGCCAGTGGTGGACACCTGACCAAACTGGACAAATCAGCTGTGGCCTGGACAGGGTGGTGGTGAGGGTGCTGAGAGGAGAGGTTCTCTTAAAGGGTGTGTGAGGGTAGAAAGGAAACCACAGGAACTAATGTCAAGTTAAATGTTTAATTTCACTTGGTCAGGGTCAGAGTTACCCTTGACAAGCTCCCCTTGGTCACATGTAGAAGCAAGAGAATTCCTCACGCAGTAAGCTCTGGTGAGTTTGAGAAGTGGTGAGTAGACTTCTGGGCAGAGTACAGAAGGGTGCTATGCTAGGGCACTGGGGGCGGGGACCTGGAAAGACCCAGCTGAGGATCTGCCTTTGCCCCAGGCCTCTGAGCTGATGCGCTGTGAATCTGGGATTGGGTGACGGCTAAAGCCTTTCTAGGGATGACGAGTTCTTCCTACTTGGCCCTGATTCTGAGGATGTCCGAATCCCATCATGCTGGTGACCGAGATGGAACTTCTAAAAGTGGCTTGTTTTATTAGACAGTTCAGCTTCCTTGGGTGAACTTGTACCCAAAGTCCATGAAGTTGTCTTAAAAGGGTTTAGAAACACACAAGATGTATGTTATACCTGGAAATGATTCCTAAGTTTGAAGTGGCCACATGCACCAGATTTTATTTTTCTAGTGCTTTAAATTTTCAGTCACTCCAGGAAATGGCTCTCAGGGCTTAATAGCTGCTGAGTTGTAGGACTTCTCTGGGAGCATAGTGGGGAAGCTGATCCAGCACATCAGTGAGAAAGGCACCGCATTGGAGCCAGGGGTCACACCCTAGCTTCTCTACTCTGAGTGACCTCAGGCAACTCACCAGCCCATCTGTGAGCCTACTGAGATTTTATTGAATTATTGAGAATATTAGATTAACCAGTATGTATAGTCCTTAACCATTTGGCAGTATTCCCTTCTAAATAACAACCATAGGAAGTGATACAAATTCCAGAAGTAGGTACTTAGTAAAAGATAGCAATGTTCCCAAACATTGTGTGACCTTGAGCTGGCCACTCAAGCTCTCTGAGCCAGTTTTCTATCTGTAATGGGAAATATTGCGAGAACTGAATGACACAGGAAAAGCCCTGAGCCCAATGCATGGCAAGAGTGAGAACGATAAAGATCATCTGTGATTATGTGAGAAGGCATGAGATGAAGAGTTTAAATAATAAGAACTTCTGATCAGCTGTAAACAATCCACACTGCTGTCAGCCATGGCTGTCTCACCTTGCACCTTCCTTTACCAGCTCCTCCATCCAACCTGGCCTCTGGTCCAAACTCCCCTCCAGATTTCCAGAACCCTTGCATAGCATCCTTGCATATTCTGCCTAAAAGCCTAATTCCCTGCTTCTCAGACTCACCAAACTCCTGCTGGGTGGGTAGGGGCTTAGCTCTCCAGAGCCCTGTGCCATAAGGCTCCCTACTTGGTCTTGAAGTGCTAAATACCAGTATGTTTGGGAGGCTGTCCTCTAGTTCAAACCAGAATATCTGAAGAAGACAGCTCAGAATTCTGTTTTTGTTCACCAAATTAATCATGATTTTATTGACATCTGCTGTTTTCACACCTTATAAAAAATATGTACTTGAGGCCTAGGACAAAGAGAGGCAGCACACAGCCCTGATCTCATGCCATGCAACACATTTCTAAATGACAATCATTGCCTTCACTCTGGGAAGCTGAATTTAATGCCTCTGAATGGCTTTGTGAGCAACCATGTTCTGAATCAAATAAAACATCGGTATAGACCAAGTTTGATTAGACAACACGGTGGTTCTGCTTTTGTTAAACCTAACAGTTTTAGAAAATGCAAAGTTTTAGGTTTTGATTCAAATGGTTCCCTTAGGGAGAAAAATCTTTTTTAAAAAATTGGAGTATAGTTTAGGATTTAGTAAATTAGATTCAGCTTAAAACCTTTGATGTTTTAATCTATGTGTTGGTGTTCAGCGTCTGTAGTTTTGATCACTTTTTAATGCCCTGGCCTCAGTTTGTGAACTTGTTTTGAACCAGCTGGAGTAGTGAGGTGCCAGTTGCATGTTCAGTACAAGGCTGCAGCTGTGTGAAACCAAGTCCATGAGCTGTGTCCTTTATCTGAACCAAAATACCTATGGGGAAAGCAAAACCTATAATTCTGGGGGGAAAAAGATGGGGGGAGGTTCTGAACAAATGGTGCTTTTTAATGGCTCCTATTCTAGAATCCATGGGAGGAAATTTTGACTTTTTAGGTACCCATCGTGACAGGCAATCCCATGATAAATTACACAGTTATCTGAAGGATTAAAAACCATAGGTGTCAGTCTGAAAAAAAAAACAACTTCACACACCAATACAGAATTCCCCCACTGCCAAAAATTACATGACAAAAAGAAAAGGGCAGAACAATATTTTATATGCTACCCTTTGAGTAAAAGAGAACATAATTATATTTGCTTATATATGCCTAGATTATTTCTGAAAGTAGAGGCAAACAATAGGTAACAAGGTAACATTGTTTGCTTTGGAGTCTCGGAACTGGGTGGCTGTGGGGTAGGGTTGGGAAGGAGATTTTTATTTTATGCCTTTTTATATCTTTGAATCATTGAAGAATGTATTTTCTATTTTAAAAATAAAAATAGTGAAAGATAAATGTTAAAATTGACAAAGGGACTAGTCAAAAAAAAAAAAAAAGTAAAAAGGAGGTTGGAACAATAGCTCTGTGCCAAACCCTCTGAGACCTGGAAACAGATTGTCCAAGCATAGGAGGAACAATCTCATGCAGACAATGGACTCACAATGGTGACCAAATCAGTCGTCATCATGTTATTCCATGCTGAAATCCAGCAGCATTAGGAAGTGTACTGTTACAAGACCGTGTAAAGTGTACTGTACAGAGAGGTGTGACCAAACCATAGTCTGTTGCTCTCTGGTACAGGTTATTCTTTTGTCTTCCTCCTTGCCCTGTGAAGTCTTCCAGCAATGCTCTAACCCCTGTGTCTGGCCCCTTCTCTGCACTCCTGTCACTTTTGTGATGACATTTAGCAACTAAGCACCCATAGATCCTGAGCTGATTTTGATTTCTTTTTCCTACCACTTACACATCGAGTGTGTATTCTGCTCTAGGTATGGTACTATTACCTACCATTACATACATTATTTTATCTAAGGAACTCACTTACAAAACCACTTGACAGACAAAGAAACGGGCCTCTTGACATTCCGTGATGGTCACAACAGCCAGAAAGCGGCAGAGCTGAGATCTGAACCCACGTCATCTGACTCCAGGGTCACCTGACCCCATAGCTCTCATTACTAATCACTTTACAACCTACTTGAGGACAGAGGCACATGCCCTTGAGCTGAAGAGGAGGTGGTGGAATAGTCCGCCTGAGGACCAGCACTGTCTCTGTCCTCATCTCCCCAAGACCCGGCAGCGTGAGAGGCGTGGGGTGTAAATGCAGGAGAACTGTGCCTCGAGAACAGAGGACCTCTGTGACTCACCAGAGTTGCGAATCCCACTAAATTGCATTTTATGAAAGAAAATGGCAAAATGCTAGCCCTCTGCGTTTGCACCACCAGCACAAGTGACTGGCCTTCTCGGGAGGGCTGTTCTCCACAAAGACCTGTGTCCTGGTTCCAGGAGAACGGAGGCATTGGCCGTAGGAGGAGATTGGTGTGGCCAGCTGAAGTGCCCGCCTTATTCCAGCTGCGGGCCTGCTTCTGTGCAGCCGGCTCCATTCAGAGCCATGCCCAGACCCAGGACCACAGGTTACACCCTACCCAGCCCTCTGTGATCGGCTGTCATTTGACTATCAAATCCGTATGTGCCAGTTTGCTGCTGTGTGTTCTTCCTAAACACAACTGGCAGTTTGAAAGGTACAAGCTGAGCTCCAAGAATCAGGAGGAAAACTGGCCTCTGAGCAAGTGGCCAAGGGGTGTCACAGGTCAAGACCAGGAACTTACCACCAACAGAGCCATTTAGAGACTGAAGCGTCAAATGAGATGAAAAGTCATATATTGTCACTCTGATTCTTTCACTCCTTCAATACGAAAACTTTGAATGGAACCAGACTACAAGCCTTCTGACTAGCACATCCTTTCCTGCTTTACCCTGTGGGAAACCAAATCATCATTAAAAAGTTGCTGTGAAAAAGGGAATTACCCCAACATCAACACATTTGAGTCACTTACCTTCGAAAGCTGGATGAAGCCATTGGCACAGTAGAGATATCCTGGACCCTGATTCACTTGTTCAACAAGTATTTACTGAATGCGTGTTTTCCAGGCATTGTTTTAGGCACTGGGAATACAGCAGTGAACAAGACCAACCAAGACCGCAGCCCTCACAGATGGACACACTAGTGTGGGAGACATAATAACTAAAAGTACTTGTGAAATAGATGATATTTAGAGGATGGAAGTGGCATATAGAAGAATACACTGGGATAGGTTGGGGAGTATGAGCAGTGAGAGGTGGGAGAATTTGTTCCTTTAAATAAGGTGGTCGGGACAGGCCTCCCAGCCTGGTGTAAAGACCTGAAGGACCTGAGAGTGAGCCACGTGGACACTCAGGGGAAGAACATTACAGAACATGGACAGCAAGTGCAAAGGCCCCAAGGCAGGAGCACACCTAGCAGGTTTGGAGCACAGCAGGGAGGCAGTGTGGGATGGGGGTGGGGAGTAGGGGGTAGGGGTAGTGGTGGTGCGGGGCTAAGTAGGAGGAGAGGAAGCCTAGAGGTAGGAGATCCAGGTCGCAGAAGGCCACATATAGGCTGTTGTGAGGACTTTGGCTTTTACTTTGAGTAAGATGGGTGCCCTTGGAGGGTTTGAGTGGAAAAGAGCACGATCTGCCTTATATTGTGACTGGGTGACTTTAGCCCCTCGTTGAGCGTGGCAAGGCAGAAGCAGAGAGACCAGTTAGGAGGCTTTGTGATAATCCAGACATGATGGGGGCCCACACTAGGATGGAGGCAGTGGAGGCTGAGGACAGTTGGGTCGAGTCCCTTGATCAGGGCCCTTGTCCCCAGTGTGGAACTTAGCAAGCACAGGATCAATGCCTTCCTTGTTTCCTAAGCCTCCATGGCTGATGACCATCCTTTCTGATTGACAAATTCTTACTTAACAATCTATCTTGCTGATTCAA
The DNA here is from genome assembly GCF_036321535.1 of Camelus dromedarius. Classification (NCBI taxonomy): domain Eukaryota; kingdom Metazoa; phylum Chordata; class Mammalia; order Artiodactyla; family Camelidae; genus Camelus; species Camelus dromedarius. Next base: position 35,183,478 of record NC_087438.1, read on the forward strand.
GAGCCATTCATTCTCCTTAGCACGACTCTTCTATTAAGTATTGATTTTGTAACTCAACTCTCAGAGAATACTCTTTCTTATTTTAAGTTCCTAGGGGCCACTCCATCACTGCCCCCAGGTACAAGAGCTGACGAGAGGTCTGACACAGAAAATTGACTTCCATGGTTCTGGGTGCACACGCCTGTATTTCAGCAGTAGATGGGCCACCCTGGTCATGGCCTGAGGGTCTTGTCTCGCACTCGGTGAGGCGGTGTCTGCCTGGTTGCCACGGTGCTACCTCTGACTCATGCTGGTATCTGCAACGTAGAGGTTGAGGCCCGGAGGTTGTTGCCTCTCTGTCTACCCTGGGGACCTCCTGCACTGCCTGGTCAGGATGCTGCCAGTGATATTTGCAAACTGAATTGACAAACTTTAACAGACTGTTCGTGATTCCCTTGGATTCCTTCCCTCTCCCTAATGTGTAAACACTTGACGCACTGCTCTCCATGACTGGGCCTCCACTGTGCTTTGTGCTCTGCCTGCTGGCGGCCCAGGGGGCTCCTGCAGTACCACGTCTGTCCTTGCTGAGCCTTTTTATTGAAATTGCCTTGCTCCCATTTATTCATCTGTTTTTTGTTATTGTTGTTTTTGTTTTTTAAACCATTCCCTGTCTTTTAATAAATATCTGCAAATGAGTTGATAAAACTTTAAAGGATTCCTCTCTCAGTCTCTCCTACTTTCAGTTATGGGATGTTTTGACAGTGGCTTTACATTAGGATCACTTAGGGAACTCTAAAAAGTATTAAGATGCCTGGATCCCACTCTTGGCCAACTGAATCAGAATCTAGAGAGTGGGGCATAGGCTTCAGTATGTTTTAAAACTCCCCAGATGATTCTGATGTACAACTTGGCTTTTTCCTTCTAGTCAGTATAAACAGGGCCTGGCACCAGAAGGCTGTTGTGGCTTCTCATTCACCAAGGCACTCAAAGGTTCCCTGTACACGAGATCTTACAGAGAGTAAGAACCAAGGAAGGCATTGAAAGAAGACAACGTTCCTTATATAAATTCAAATCTCTGTTCCATTCGCAGAACACATGGCCTGTCATGAATGATGAATTAATACAGTTTTAGTCTGTAATCCATTTTGAATGGCACAGTTTTATGTATTGTATTTTGTATGTGTTAAAAGCAATGGTCTGTTAAATATGAATGATTAAAATATACCACAAAGTGTTTTTTCTTCTTTGATACGTCAGGGTTTTTAAAGAACCAGAAGTGGTTCCAGCCTGCCTTGGGGCCCAGGGGCTTTGACCTGGAGGGAAGAATACAGGGCAGGGACTCCCAGGAGCCTGGGTCTTCCTTTTCTAGCCCTGAGACTCCAGGCAGGGCCCTTAATCCTCTTGGGAAAGGAAGGTTTTAGGATTCTATTATGAAAGTGGGGAAACTAAGGTTCAGAGAGTATAAAAAAATCTCATTATGTAAAAGTCCTTGTGTAGGGTTTTAAAGTTTACTGTCTTCCCAAATGCCACCCCACCCACACATCCACACTGGACATCGTGTCAGCTAGCCTTTTGTAAGCTGTTTCCTCCGCTGGGACGGCCTTCCAAGTCTTTTTTGTCTGGCTGAATCCCACTCCTCCTTTGGGATTGGGTTCAGGCACTTCCTCCTGGTGGCTGTCCCCGTCCTGCCCTCCCACCCAGGCTCGGTGAGGTGTCCCTCCCTGTGCTCACGCCTCCCTCTCGAGGTACCCACGCCTTCCTCTGCTTTGCCACGTCTTGCACTTTGTATCATTCTCTTGCTTCTTCTCCCTTCTCTAGTCAGTCAGCTTTCTTTATATTTTCTAGTGTTTATTTATTTGTTTGTTTATTTTTTCTCTTTTTTCCCCTATATTTTCCAGTGTTTAACACGGTACTTAGCATATTTATAGGTTTATCGTAAGAAGGAAATAAGACTGGGTGGCTCAAAAGTACCACAGCCTCGGTGTTGTGTTATACTTGCTATGCATTTACAATTTATTAACTGGAATCTCTTTACTATATTTTCCCTCTCTTCTATTTTAAATTGATCGCCAAGCCCTCACCAAAACCAGACAGAGGTTACCTCTGGCAGTTCTCCCTTTGGCAAAAGCCTGAAGCCTCTGACATCCATGGTTATGATGCAATATTTTGTCAGGCTTTTATTGATGGGTGCTTAGGTTGCTCTCAATTTTCTTGCCACAAATGATGCTGCAGTGAGCAACCTTAGTCATTGTACTAGTTTCCTATTGTTGCTGTAACAAATTGTCACAAACTTGGTGGCTTTAAGCAACACAAGTTTTATAACTGAATCACTTTGCTGTACACCTGAAACCAACACATTGTAAATCAACTACACTTCAATAAAAATAAATTAATTTAAAAAAAGCTACACCTAGTTATCTGCTGAATGTTTACCAGTTTTTTAGATTGCATGGATTAGTCTGGGATCACTTAAGCTTGAAACTCACCCGGTGTGCTCCCTGTCAGCAAAGCAAAAGCTTCCTAACGGCCACTGTGCAGACGTGCCAAGGGCGTCCTATTCGAGTGAGCTGCCTGGGAAGGCCGTCTTCCGTGTGGAGCAGGATGCAAGCTTTCTGTGCCTCCAGTGGGACTGAAGAGCTTATGGAAGGAAATTTTACAATTCACAGTCCAAACTCACCGAGTGTGTGATGTGATAATTTGGGGGAATTAAAAGATATTCATGGGAAGGCCTTCAGTAATTTTTGAGTGCAGCTATTTTTCTTATTAAATAAATTATATGTGTGTGCTTAAAAAAAAACCCCACAAATTTATTACCTTACAGTTCTGGAGGTCAGAAATCCAAAATAGATTTCATTGAGCTAAAATTAAGGGGTAAGCAGGGCTGCATTCTTCTTTGGAGACTAGGGGAGAATCGTTTTTCTTGCCTTTTCCAGATTCTAAAGCCTGCTGCTTTCCTTAGCCCCTGGCTCCCTTCCACCTTCAAAGCCCAGCAAATGTTGATTGAGTCTTTCTCACACCAGCATTGAATCTCTCCTACGCTGACTTTTCTGCCTCCCTCATCCACCTTTAAATGACCTTCAGGATTTCACTGGGCTTACCTGGTAGCATACAGGAGCATCTTATATTAAGGTCAGCTGATTAGTAACCTTTAATTCTATCTGTAACATTTTACCTTCTGCCACAAACATGACATTCACAGGCACTCAGGTTCTGGTTATTAAAATGTAGGCATCTTTGGGTGACCATTATTTAGCTTACCACAGCCACATATATCTTTGAACATTTGTATGATTGTCATTGTGGAATATATAACTAGAAATGAACTTACAGGTTGGGGGGCAGGAGGAGAGAATGCACAAAAAAGTTTAACTGCCCTCTTAAAGGTTTAGATTTCCCCCAGCACGGTATGTGAGCCCCTGTTTCCCACACCCTAATCAGTCCTGAATATTTTAATGTTTTAAATCTTTGCCAATCATACTGTTAATAATTAATTAGTACTCCAGAATTTGAAAACTGAGCAAATCTGACATGTGCATTGACATTAAGAAGCTGATGGGACACAAAAGAAGTGTATGTGATCCAGAAGTTGATTGAGTTTGCATTTCAAAAGACTAATGCATTGTTTTTCATCTGCGTCATCTTTGAAACTGTGTTTTGCTTAGGTTAATATTTAAATAATTTTGCATTCTCTAAGTACTATCAGTCAATGAGCAAAGGTGTGTCACAGAATCAATGGGAAGAGAAATACCCTATGATGAACATTTTCTTGCTAGCAATTCTTAAAACAGGATATTAATCCATTGAGTTATTAATTTACTAATTAGTCCATTAGTGCTTAATATACTCTTAATGCATGTCAGGCACCACCTGACCTTCAAGAAGTTACAAAGCAGTAAAAAGGATAAGACACAAGTACCAGTATGTGGCAGGTGATTTGATGCTAACATTATAACAGATGACCTTTATTTTGGAAAAACGTCATGTTTTTACCTAAGCAGTTAGATATTTAGGCAATATAGCAATATAACGTGCAGATGCCAAAACTTCTGTCTGAGTGTAAAAATTTGTTGTCTCAAAAAATAATCTAAAAAATTGGTTATCTAAATAAGCCAGTCCAAAAAAGACAAATTCCACTTAAAGGAGGTACCTACGGTAGTCAGACTCATACAGATGGAAAGTAGAATGATATTTGCCAGGGCTGGGGAGAGGAGGAAATGGGACTTACTGTTTAATGGGTATAGAATTTCAATTTTGCTCGATGAAAAGAATTCTGGAAATCAGCTGCACAACAATGGGAACATACTGAATACTACTAAACTGTACACTTAAAAATGATTGAGATGGTAAGTTTTTTGTTATGTGTATTTTATCACAATTTTTAAAAAATCTTAAAAAATTAATTGATTATCTACTGAGCAGTCATAGAAGGAAGTTATTGTAGACATTTATTGAGTGACAACTGTGTTGGGCACTTTCATTGATCATCTCATTTAATCCTCCCAATGACCCTCTGTGGCAGGTATTAATTGATCTATTTTGTAGGTGAAAAGACTAAGTATCTTGCCCAGAGTCACACGCACTGGGATTTGAGCTTGATTTGTCTTTCTCCTGTGTCCTCATCCCTGATAATTAAAGGTGCATGAGTGAGATGAAAGTGATTCACCCATCCCCAATATTCTCTAACGTAGATGTGCCCATATTAAAAATGACAAAAGGACGCAATCACTTAACTGGAATATAAAATTCCTAGAAACTTTCATGGCTTCCTCAGCTAAGATTTATCTTCACTAAATAATTAAGATTTTAATTCCTTCTCTCCTTTCTCAGTTTTTCTTTCTTTTAATATTCGAGTAACATCTACATCATGGTCATAAAGAGCAGCACAATCTATGCTGAGGTAACATAATTAAAGGTGCCCCTCTCGATATTGTTCTTTCATTCAGAGAGGGCTGGGAAAGATCTGTAAGGGACAAAGGGCTTGCCCTGCCCGTTCCTCCTCTGACGTGGGCCCTGGATGACATCACATAAAAAGTCATTTCCTGCTTGGTTCTTATCTCTAATGCTGACTAAATTATTAGCCTTACTTCCTTTACTTGTGTGTAATGGAATTTAGGAATAAAAGTAAAATCACTGCCTGCTGGAGTTTATACTTAGGCCCCTTAAAGTTCATGTACTTGGATGCTTTTTTTGTCTCTGGAGACCATCAGGTTGTTTGATGTAGAAAAAGAACAAGTCATAAAATATGCCAAGCTGATACTCAATGAGAGACATGGATTACCCACTACTCATGCTCTGGTGAATGTCTTTCTGACTCACAAACTTGCTGAAGATTGGGGAGGAGTAAAACCGAACTCCTACAGGCATGGAGATTTTTTAATTAATTAAAAATGATGACCGTTGTTATAAACAATATCATCCCACATGGATCTTTGAAGGTGTCCTATGCAATGTGAGGCAATGAAAAGAGCGCTGGACTTTTATTCTCATTTGGCAAGAGAATCTGGAGCTGCCTAACCCAAAGAGAGGCTGTGGCACCAAGTGACAGATCTCTACGTGAAAGCATTAACTGTCAAGCATTTCCTTCAGGGCCCCTGTCCCAAAAGGGAGGTAGTGGCACCAAATCTGTGTTCTTCGTTGGGAGACTAGGCTACATACTGAGTAGCCATTACAAAGGGGCTGGCCTCTGAGAAATTTACGCTTAATTAGTTATAAAGGTCCATATTTCAATGGCTCTATGATCAAGTCAAACTAGTAAATCAAGCTTCACTGAAAACCAGTTGTCTCCTTTACCCCTTTTTATTATCAGAAAGTTTCCCTTTGTCCCCCCAAACTTATTCATTCATCATTAAATGCTAAAATAGGGTGCTTTTTTATGCAACAAATAGAGGGTGGCATTTGTTGGACAGAATTAATGGCCTTGAGAATAAAAATACTCAGGATCTTCTGACTCTTGACTTCTATATAGAGCTTACGTATTCTTATTATTCCTTTTATCAACAGGAAGCAGATATACAAAGGACAGAACCTGATATACAGCAACAAGTTTTAAAATTTGTGTGTTTTTTCATCAGACCATATTATTTTGAGAGGGTTAGCATCCAGCTTGGATTTTTCTGATATGAGGTTTTTGTTTTTCTGATGATAAAATTAACACATAAGTAATACTTGATACATATAAGAAAGTAGTATAAAAACAATTGCTCCCAGGTATTGAGCAGTTTTCCTTTTCAGCTGGAACTCCCTGACCAGTGCTTGGCCTCCATGAGCTCATTCGGTCCTGACAGCCCTGTAGGGCAGGCATTCCTATTATTCCCTTTATTGGCAAAGGTGCTCAGGTACCAAGAGTGAGCTAACTGGCCGAAGGGATTTAAATCCAGATCATCTAACTCCAGAGCCTGTGTTCTTAATGATAATAGAGTCTTCTCTATTAAACACTTTTAACAAGTCAGTGCTTGTTTCTGGTCTAAAAATATTATAAAGGCAGAGAAATTTAGCAATGGTTTTAAATATTGTTTATACTGTATGAGTAGGATGTGGTGGTTATGAGAAACAGAGCATTAAGAAAAGGGACCATCTCCTCTCCACTGCCTTCTGGATGCACTATTGCAGGCTAGGACTCCATCTGATTCTCCCTCTTTGTGACCCAGATGGAGGTAGCTCTAACCCTGGCAGGGCTCGTTTGACCTCTCAGGAGGCCCCTTTTGAGAGCCCACCCCACTCCTACAGTTTTCTCCATAATTTAGTATGGATCTGATTCTTCCTATGTCCCTTTCTGTTTGAAACAGCTTGAATAATTTCTCTTTTCTGCAGCTGAACCCTGTATGGATATGTCATATCTATTATATGAGTATATAATTTTTATAACTGAAACCAGATACAGGTTTATAAACTGCTTTTTTCAACTTAATGTTTTCTCATAAATGTTTAACAAATTTTACAATTGTTATATGATATTTCTTCATATAAAAGTAGCATCATTTTTTCTATTCCTTTATTAATGAATATTTAGATTCTTTTCAGATTTTTACTCTTATAAAGGAGTGCTTTTTTGACATAGTGTATTAGTTTTCTGTTGCTGCTGTAACAGATTACTACAGACTTGATGGCTTAAAACAACACACACTTCTTACCTTGCAGTTTTGGAGGCCAGAAGTCTGAAATGAGTCTCACTGGGCTGAAATCAAGGTTTTGGCAGAACTGCATTCCTTTTGGAGGTTCTGGGGGAAGATCTATTTCCTTGCCTTTTCCAGCTTCTTAAGATGACCCACATTCCTTGGCTCATGGCCCCTTCCATCTTCAAAGCCAGCAATGGCTGGTTGAATCCTTCTCACAATGCACCACTCTGACACTGATTCTCCTGTCCTCCTCTTTCACTTGTAAGACCCTAGTGATTACACTGGGTCTACCTAGATAATCCAGGATAATCTCTCCATCTCAAAGCCATCTGATTTGCAACCTCAGTTCCATGTGCAAACTGACTCCCCCCCTGCCATGTAACATAATATATTCATAGGTTCCAGGGATTTAGGATGTGGGGGTCCATTTGAGAGAATCATGATTCTGCCAACCACATGCAGTAATTCTGCTTTGAGGAGTCCATCCTGCAGAAAGAGTCAGAGATGCAGATAAAAGAACTTTTTAAAGCTTCTGCCATGTCAAATATAACAGTACCAATTTATATCCCATTTACAAAGTTTAAGAATTCTCACCTCATTCTTACCATACCATTGCTAGTGTGAAATACTACTGTTTCTCAATATCTTTCTGACATAGGAGATTAATAATACAATACTTGCTTGAGATAGAAAATTCAAAGAGTACAAAAGAGTACGTAGTGGAAAATAAGTCTCCTGTTTACCTGTATTCTCCCAGCTCCCCCATCTCCTCCTCTTACCACTGATGCCAGTTTTTTATACACCATTGTAGAGATATTCTGCACATATGTAAGCACACATATAGATGTGTCCCTCCTTTTCCCACAAATCATAGTATACTATGCACATTCCTCTAATCTCTTTATAGGTTTTTGAAATAGGATTGGTGTGGGTAAATAAATATACTACCTTTGATCTTGAAGTTCTATATGTCTTAAAATAGCCACAATTAAGATTTATTTTGTGTTAGTGAATGATGGACCACATAGAGAACTTTTCATCTTTTACTTACAAGCATGAATGCATTAGGATTCTATTTTTTATAAGTACAAAGGCATATTGAAAGAAATTCAATCTCAGAAGAGACATATGTGATTCCATCACTAGATTTTAGTGTGTTTATACTGTGAAAATGGATAGTGTGTTCTGTAATAAGAAAACAGTAGCTGTTTCTAGCTGAGGGTAATTTATATTGTAGTAGAATAAAATGAAAAACAAAGCAGATTTCACAACTATGAGTTCATATTTTCATAAAGAGTTATAGTGTCATCCAATAATCCAGTAATCACTTTCTGAGGCTCTCTGTAAAATTCCCCAACTGTGTTTTGGAAGGTAATAGTTGTAATGGAAAAAAAAGTCTACTATCAAAAAAATTCAAAATAGCTTCCTTATATTCAAATAATACAGTTATAAAACAGAGAAAAAACATATCATTCACAAAAGCAGCAAAAATTGAATTATAGGATTAAACATTAAACATATAAAAATAAGCTATGACATTTTATGAAAATATTAAATAGGGTGGATAAATGGAGAGATATACTTTTTTTAAAAAGACTGTATTAAAATAATACAACATACCCTTGATCTCTACATTTAATACAAACTAAACTCCAATAAATTTTTTAAGGAAACTATCAAAATGATGCTAAATTTTACCTAGTAATTTCAGTGTGCTATTCTAGAGAAGAAGAGTACAAAAGGAATTTAACTTTTGCCTTTCAGATGTGGAGCCATATTATAAAGTTACAGTAATTAAAATAGTATGATACTGAGGCAGAACTAAACAAATCAGTGAAACAATATGAAGTCTAGAAATGGATTTCAATTTACGCAGACATGTAGTAGATGCGAAAGAAGGTCCTCAAATCATTGTAGAAAAGATATCACATCTATAAAGAAATTGGGGCCAATTTTCTTCCTGTTTGAAAAGAAAACAAATTAGTTACTACAACAAAATTATAAATCCTATGTATCAGATTAATTTACAAAATATAAGCCATAAAAACTTAAGAGGAAAATTTCCTGGAGTGCTTTTATAACCTTGAGGAAAAGAGATAAAGGAAGGGCCTTTCTAAGCACAAAATAAAAGAACTCAGGAAAAGTTTGAACATCTTTAATGTCTAAAAATTAATAATTTATGTATGGCAAGGTGACTATAAGCAAATTTGATAAACAAATAAAAAACTTAGAAAAAGTCTTTACAAAACATTATTGAAAATAGCCATTTATATTTATTTATAAATGACTCATACTTTAATAATAAAATGACAACTCACTCAAAAAGAAAACTGGGCAAAGAATATACATGACAGTTCTACAGAAGAACTAGGAAAGAAGAGTAAAAATGATAAAAGATGCTTATTCTTAATAAAGATTAAAGAAATACCTACTAAAATAATGAATTGTTTAAAAAATAATGAATTTCTAACCTGTCAGATTTGTCAAAATTAAAAAAGATTGGTGATAGTGTGAAGATATAAACAAAGTCATACATTGTTTATGGGAATATAATCGACAGCATACTTTTGGAGGGCAATTTCCAAATACCAATACACATTTAAATTTATATACTCACTTGCAAATATGCATGTGTATTTCTGTAGGTTAACTTGCCAAAAATGGAATTACAGGAACAAAGATATTTATAAACGATGCTTATTTTAACATTGTTTCTCATTTCAAAGCATGTAATGATTAAAATGATGGTACATACAAAAATTGTAATACTAGAAAATAATTTCAAAGAAAGGTATATTAGTTATTTTCATGTTTACAAACATGTAATGCCATGACATTACAGTTATCCCTTGGTATCTTCAGGGGCTTGGCTCTAGGACCCCTATGGATACCAAAATTCGTGGATGCTCATGTCCCTTATATAAAATAGTATATGCAGTCAGCCCTCCATATCAGTGGGTGTCACATCTGTGGATTCAACCAACCACGGGTCACCAACTGTATTTTGTAACCTACTTTTTGAAAAGCATATTAAATTTTATGTATCTGTTTAAAAGGGGACTGGAAGGTCATATTCCAAACTGATAACAGAAGAGACATGAACTGGCCAGCAGTGGAATGGAGTGGGAAAGTCGGGGATGGGGTAGGGTGAGGGTTGGATTTCTACTTTTAACTTTATACAGTTTAATTCTATTTCAGATTTTACTCATCAAATGAGCCATACTTTCATTATAAAATGTAAACAATGAACATGCTATATTTTGGGGGGGAAAAAAAGCCGCTGATCTTCTCTCAGTCATACCCAGAGATGCAGAAGGGTACCTGCTGCTCCAGAAAAACCTGGTGGACTGTCTCTGGACCATGTGGCTTTCCTTGCTCAGGTAAATTTATTACAGCCATGGCCTGACCTTTAGCCTGTGACTCAGAAACCTGGCTGAGATCAGCCCCTGGAGAGCCTGGACACAGTCTTATTAACCAAACTTAAGGGTTCCAGTGCCTACCATTGGAGCAATGAGAAATAACAGCCACATGGGCTGTTCCATCCTCAGATTCTCTTCTAGCAAGCAAGTCTTCAAAAAGTCGAGGTAAGAGCACAGAGTTCAGAATCCAACATACCTGCCTGAGTTCAGATCCCAAAGCTGTCACTTGTACTGTGGTATAGATTGAACAAGTTGTTGAACCTCTCTGAGTCTCTGTTTCCTCACCAATAAAGGTAGGAAACTTGCAATATCTCATCAGATGTTGTCTGGAGAAAATGAGGTGGTGAACCTAGAGCAGCTTGGACAGAGCATCCAGATCATTTCGGCTTTGACTTTGGCTAGTGTGGACAAAGTGGATGTAGCAGGCTGGATGCAGTAAACACGGGGCCTCATTCCTGAAGTTTGTTTTTCATCCTGAAAGAGATATATTACAGAGATATAAAGAACATGGAAGTGTATTCTTTCTTCAGGTAGTGGTCTGGAGTTGGTTGGTGGGCTTCTCTGCTCCACAAGGTCACGCAAGTATCCAAGACTCTGAGGGGGAGGGTACAGCTCAGCAGTAGAGAGCATGCTTAGCATGCACAAGGTCCTACATTCAACCCCCAGTACCTCCACTAAAAACAAAATAAAGTAAAAAATTAATTAAAACATACATAAAGAAATCTAATTACCTCCCCTCTAAAACAAGACTCCAAGACTCCTTCTGCCTTTGTCATGGGTGTTGTCTTCACCCGGAGGTTGAAGTTAGGTCCCAAGCCCATAGGAAGGAGTGGGAGTTGTGTGCAATGTTTTAAAGGGTCTGCTGGAAGTGGGACACTTTCTCTCACCTTCCATTGAGGATGTAGGCATATCGCACACCTCACTGCAAAGGCCTGCGAACAGATGTGTTGTCCCAGGCCCCCAGCTGGGGATTCATTACTGTGGAGGAAGGGAAGAACCTGTGTTGATGGATAGCTAGCTGCCTCCACCACAACTGGTCTTGCCAACAGCACTAGAAATATCCCAATTCTCTTAGCTGCTTCTCATCTCCACTTCAGGGAAGAACTTGCCTTTGGGTCTTAGGGCCAGAAACCATTGAAGTTCTTTGGCTGACTCTCATCTTTCCTGTCAGGACTTTCATGGACTTAGCCAAATTTTGCTTCTAGTTCTCTCCTTTTCTAGGGTTTGACAAAAATACTCTGTCTCACCCCCATACTCTTTCTTTAGATTTATCAAACTTGTGCTAGTACAAATTCCCCAGTACAGCTCGGCTGGCTTGGGAACAAAGGTGAGTTAGCCTTTAAGCAGAGGCATGGATTTTAGTGTGTGTATGTGAGCATGGTGGGGCGAGTGGATGGTGTGCTGTGGCCCTCAGGAATTGTGTGTGAGGACAAAGGTCACTGGGAAATGAATTAGAGTGAGCTCTTTCTGCCCTGGGAGAGGTTGGGGAGGGGTGGAAGGTGAAGGATGCTGTCCAAGTTGTATATACTGTGAAGACCAATCAGAGGGGGACCCAAAACAGAGAGAGGGTTTCGTATACACTTTAAAGTAGGCAGGTTTGGGGCCTTCCCCAGCCCTAAACTGCCTTGTCTGGGAGTTGAAGATGTTTCATTTTGTCCTTCCAAAAACATCAGGGCAATGTGATGGGAAGAACAAAAGGAAGGAGCTGGAAGGATTTGCCTTGGTCTCCACTGAATGTCTTACTCTCTTTACAGAAACCAGAGCCACTTAAGTAGTTCACTCTAAACCACCAGAGTATCTGCTAACAGGCAAGTGATACAGACAAGATCACAAATTTAGCAGAAATGGCTACCAGCTGTAAATGGAGTGATGGCTCCCCAGAAGACTCAGCAAGTCTCTCATGTTGGCTCAGCAGCTCAGAGCACCTCGCACCCACTTCTTGCCTGGTTTCTTAGGGCTCCCTCCACCTCTGTGGAGGCCAGTGGTGCCAACTGTGCCTGGGATCCCTGTGTGGAATGTTCTGTGGAAGTGGGAAGTTGCTCCTGGAAGGGAACGATTGTCCTTGGGTCTGGGAACATCTCCTGTGTGTAATGAGTGCCTTCTTCCCTGATGTACTATTTGCTTTTAAAGTTTCCTTAGAAACCATGCATGTAATACTTAACTCACCCTTGGCTCCATCCTGACACATTTTTTGTGGAAGTCACAAGGACTGTTCTTTTCAATTGTGGCCTTTTGCTTCTCGCACTTTCCCTTGGTCTCTAAAGTGTGACCATTCAAGAAGTCCAAGGCTTCATTTGTCATGCCAAGATTTGTGTTTGTGCTCTTGGCAGGATGCATTGTTAACCTTTGAATACTATGTCTTTGAAGGAAAAGGATGTGCTCCAGTGACACACTTTATGGTAGAAACTTTGTTCACATGGTAGAAATAACACCAGCAGTACACAGGTCCGGGTCTGTGGTACAGGCGGGCATCCCAATGCCAAGCCGTGGAGATGCATAAACTGTCCCTTTCCCTGTAGGGGAAGGCGGCCATGTCACTGGGCCTCCCTCTTCTAGGCCTTCAATGGACCCTCCCACTTCTCTCGTTGTTCTTCCACCTCTCTCCTCCCCAAACTGCTGCACAACCACTTCCCTCCCCATTCCCAAAGGAGAGGGAGCTCTGGGCCCGGCGCCTGAAGGGCAGTGCCCGAGAGAGTGCCTGACCTCTTTTTCAGTCCCTGCTTACTTCCATATGACCAAGCCCTGAAGAGACTAGACTCAGCCCTGTGAGTCCCAGGGGTCTTAACTAAAACAAACTTTGGTTGCAAAATAATTTGTGTGTTGATTATGGTTACAGTACAGAGTACAGAGAAGCCTCAAGCATTAGGAGTCCTTCATGACTTGTGGCTGGAAACACAACCACCATACCATCTTCCTAAATGAAAAAGTTCTTTGTTTCCTGATTGTTTAAGTAATATGAACTCATCACAGAGAATTCAGAAAATACAGAAAGGTATAAAGAAGGGGGTAAACCCCACTGCCACCACCAAATAATCTCTGTTAACAGTTTGGGGTCAAACCTTTTAGGCTTTTCCTTTACATGCATATACATTCAAATTTTTTTTTTAAATGTGACTGTACTATTCATGGCATTTTGTAAACCATATGATCTATTGCCACACAAAACTAACCTAAAACTTGGAGGCATAAAAAGTGACTGTTTTATTATAGCTCATGAATTCTCTGGGTAGAGTTTAGACAGGACACAGCTGGGGTGGCCATGATGTCTGGGGTCTTAGCTGGGAAAACTCAAATGGCTGAAGATAATGGAACATCTGGGGTCTGGAAATACTTGGCGGCTTCATTCTTCACTCACAGAACTAGCTCCTGGGTCGGATTCAGTAGGATTCTAAGTTTTGTTGGGCTTATGGACTAGAGTAGCTGCATGTGATTTTTCCATGTGGGTTGAGCTTCCTCACAACATGGAAGCCTCAGGGGAGTTGGGTCTAATGACTAATCTACTGACTGATGTCCTGATTAGAAGAGGGAAATGTGGACATCGGCACACAGCCACAGAGGGAGTATGCTGTATGAAGGGGGAGGCAAAGACTGGCGTGATGTATCTGTAAGACAAGGAATACCAAGGATTACCAGCAACCACCAGATGATGGGAAGAGCAAAGAGGAAGGACCCTCTCCTAGAACCTTCAGAGAGAACGTGTTCTTGCCGACACCTAGATTTTGGATTTCTGTCCTCTAAAAGTATAAGAGAATAAATGTCTGTTGTTTTAAGCCACCAAAGTTTACGATAAGTACTTTGTTACAGCAGCCCTAAGAAAAAAACAGTTCCTCATAGCTACATGGATCTGCATCATCATTTCATAGTTGCACAGTAACCATGGCATGCTTACTCAGCATTTATTTAATCAATCTTAAATAGGTCTAAGAAATTTAGTTCAATAATTAGCATGAGTGTGCATGCTATACAATTAAATGGCTGACTCATCTCTCTCATAGACTTTGTTTCCTCCACGGGGCCTAGCATTCAATAAGTATCAGTTAACTTGCTGTCACAAAGAGAGTATCAGAAAATACAAAGTTTGATCACCTACAAGCAAGTTCTGTCACTTCTGGAAACTTGCTTGGTGAGGTGACTGGAGGGAGGAACAGGTGAAAACTTCAGTCTAACAGAGCACGCCTATAAAACATCAAATATTTTAAGGTGAAAGTGATTGTAGTACAAAAAGGTGAAAACCCATTCCTCTTTACAGATGTGATACTCCCAGTTCCCCAGCCATAAAGGGAGTTTTAAACATCTAAGCCTCTTTGCCAAGTGTTAAGAAATGATTCAGAAATGTAATCCAGGCAGACGACTACAGAAACGCACCCCGTGCATTCTAGACCTTTTCTGCTGCTTCTTTATGACTTCTCGGTTGAATGAGGCCTCCTGTGTTTTCCTTCTTAAGTTCAATCCTCTGTTTGTTTCTTGGCCCCATTTGTCACTTCCTCTACGCAGAAGGGCGGGCATGGGGCAAACCTGGAAAGAAACCAGGTTGCCCCTCCCCGTCCCTCCTGGTGCCAAGTCAGAGCAGCAGGCAAAGTGCTTAGCTCTTTAAATTACGAGGCTGCAAGCCGTTCCAAGCAACTCTTTTCTTTTCTTCTATAGATCACAAGTCTTCCCAAAAAGTGCCTGTAGGAGAAAAATAAAGCCTGTTTGAATTCTAAGATGTTTGTCGGTGCTTTTGCCATTTTCAAAGGACCTTTAGATGTTTTGTGAATGCGTATTGACATATCACCCCCGCCTCTCCCCTACCCCAAATGCTCTAGCAACTGGCAGGAGAAAATTTCAGAGGAGATGAATTCTGGAAAGTGCAAATTGAAGCCAGCTCAGGGGAGACAGAGAAAAATCCTCAGTCTAGGGCTTTGCTTTTGGTAGGGCCTCATTTTTATGGAGAAGAAAATTGGAGCCCAGAGAGATTAAGCAACTTGTGCAGAGTCACACAGCTGGTTTACGGCAGAGCTAGGCTTTGTATTTAAGTCTCTGTTGCTCTTTCAGCTACATTAAGCTGAACACAGTAACTCAGGAGAAGGGATACAAGAGACTAAAGCAGATGTAGGGATGGAGTGGGATCCAGTAAGAGCTGAGAGCTTGGCCTTCCTGAAGGCATGTGAAAAACTGAGACAGGGTGGCTGAAGTTCTGGAAAGGTTGGGAAGAAGGGGGAGGCATTACACAGAGTCATTTCCTCCCATCCACTTCTGGATTGTGTGTGGAGGAACCGAGGAAGTGGCTACAAGGTCACATGTGGTTGCTGGAACTCCCATGAATTTTGAGAGCCCACAGTGTGAAGAAGCAAACTAGATCAGATCCAAGCCTGAAAAAGCAAGAATGCCACAGACTTGCAAGTTAGATTGCAAGTTATTACACAAAACCTCCTGTTTGCTCCCAGGTTGGCTGGGCCCCACCTCCTTCCCATCTGTAATTGTAGCTCCTCAGGAGGGGCTGGGTCCCTGGGTGTGGAAAATCAATATGCTATTTCTGGAGGTCAGGTGAGCTCCATGCCTCCCAACTCTTCAACCTAAGCCCATTAATCAAGTCTGATGACTTAATTTACTGTTGAACCAAACACATCCATAGCAAAGTGATACATCACAAACATCTCCACTTCCCAAATGCCAGGGGAGTTAGCCCAGAGAAAAAAGGAGACGTAAGACTTTCTCTAAACAAAGACATTCTCCCTTTGTAAAATTAGAGACAAGCGATAGGATCTGAGTGTGTACTCACTGGCTTCTGTCCTGGAGATGCCAATCATTTGCTCCCTGCCCCCAAGCCCTGCATCAGAGGCCCCAGAGCCCCAGCCACCCTGCCTCCAATGCAGCAGCTGGTCAGCCCTTCATAAAGGCCATCCCAGTTTCCAGCTGTGTGTGTACTTGGGCATAGGAAGCCATGGGCAGTGAGCTGAAGGCTGTGTAGACAAAGGAGCTGCAGCTGGATTTTGGATTGATCTCTGGAGAAACCAGAATGAATCAGATATATAGCTACAGTGAGGGCTCCCACTGCCCTAGGGAAAGAGATGGCGATGGAGAGAAGAGGTGACCTGCTTCCAGATCTTCCCTGCTGTCTACATGGGGCCCGCTGTATTTCCTGCTCTGGTCCTGCAAGATGTCCCTGAATCCTTAGAATACTTTCCTCTTCATTTCCATGAGCTTGAGAAGGTTCTATCTCCTGCAACCAAATGATTTTCTTTATTAAGATATCGACTGTGTGCAATGCCAAATGCTGGCAAGAGAGGCAAGAATGATTAACATAAGGTAGGTAACTGATCCCTTTGAAACAGTCTCCTTCATAAGTATACCCACACTTATCTGCTGTCCTATTTCACTTACTATATTATTTAAGCAGTTATTTGTTTACTAACTATTCAAAGTTTGTTAACCTTTCCTCTCTATAACTAGACTGAAAAGGGCCTGATGTTCGACAAAGGAGGCAAGAATATACAATGGAGAAAAGACATCTTCTTCAGCAAGTGGTATTGGAAAAGTTGGACAGCTGCATGTAAATCAATGAAGTCAGAACACTCCCTCATGCCATACACAAAAATAAACTCAAAATGGCTTAAAGACTTAAACATGCAAGACAAGACACTATAAACCTCCTAGAAGAAAACATAGGCAAAACATTATCTGACATAAATCTTAGCAATGTTCTCCTAGAGTAGTCTACTGAGGCAATAGAAATAAAAGCAAAAATAAACAAATGGGACCTAATTAAACTTAGAAGCTTTTGCATAGCAAAGGAAACTATAAAGAAAACAAAAAGACAACCTACAGAATGGGAGAAAATATATACAAAGGATGCTACTGACAAGGGCTTAATTTCCAGAATATACAAACAGCTCATACAATTCAATGACAAAAACCCAAACAACCCAAACCAAAAATGCGCAGAAGACCCAAACAAGCATTTCTCCAATGAAGACACACAAATGGCCAATAGGCACATGAAAAAATGCTTAGTATCACTAATTATCAGAGAAACAGAAATCAAAACTGTTATGAGGTATCACCTCACACCAGTTAGAATGGTCATAATTCAGAAGTCCACAAATAATAAATACTGGAGAGGGTGTGGAGAAAAGGGAACACTCCTACACTGTAAGTGGGAATGTAGTTTGGTGTAGCCATTATAGAAAGCAGTATGGAGATTCCTTAAAAAACTAAAAATAGACTTATTGTATGATCCAGCAATCCCACTCCTGGGCATACATCTGGAGGGAACTCTAATGTGACAAGATACATGCACCCCAATGTTCATAGCAGCACTATATACAACAGTCAAGACATGGAAGCAACCTAAATTTCCATCAACAGATGACTGGATAAAGAAGTTGTGGTACATTTATATAATGGAATAGTACTCAGCCATTAAAAAGAATAAAATAATGCCATTTGCAGTTATAAGGATGGACCTGGAGACTGTCATACTAAGTGAAGTAAGCCAGAAAGAGAAAGAAAAATACCCTATGATGTCACTTGTATATGGAATCTAAAAAAAAAAAAAAAAAGACAGACATAGAAATTAAACTTATAGTTGCCATATTGCAGCAAAGTGTGTTACAACTCAGTGTTACAGCTCAGTTGTGACAGCAACCTGGATCCAAGTCCAAGCAGCACTTGGAGGGTTAGAGAACTCAGGTTTATTATGCCAGAGGGCCCAGAGGAGTTAACACTCCAAGCTCTGGACCCCATCTTTAGGTTTACACAGGCTTTTATAGGCTACCAGTCTAGACCTTGCAACATTTTGTAACATCATACGCAAATAAGATATAACAAAGGTGACTAATTAGGAACAAACTTTGTAGAAATGGACCAATCAGGAGTGAGAGAAATGGACCAATCAGGAGTGAGGAAAATAGAACAATCAGGAGTGAGGGAAATGGACCTATCAGGAGTAGGGAAATGGACAAATCCAGAGTTAGCTCAGGGAGCCAATAGAATCTTAGGGATAAGTTCCGCTTTCCTAGAAGTAAGCCTTTTCAGAGTTTAAAAAGCGAGATAATGCTGCAGGGCCAGGGAACCAAATGGTGCTGGCAGGAGGGTAGTGGCCCTGCCTGGGGGTCCTGCCCTCTTTTTCATGGGGCTTCCCACCTCAACCAGAGGGGAAAGGTAGGGGTGGAGGGATAAATTGGGAGTTTGGAATTTGCAGATACTAACTACTATATATAAAATAGATAAACAACAAGGACTTACTGTATAGCACATGGAACTATATCCAGTATCTTGTAATAGCCTATAATGAAAAAGAATATGAAAAGGAATATATATATATACACATATACACACATATATATATACACATATACACACATATATATATGTATGTGTATATATGTGTCTGTGTGTATATATATACACATATATGTAACTGAATCACTATGCTGTACACCAGAAATTAACATAACATTGTAAACAGACTATACTTCAAAAAAAATGGCCTGATGTAAAAAACCATGTCATATATATATACTTTGCACCCCTTAACAGTGTCTGGGAGAGTATCACACATATTTTGGCCAGTAAGTATATTAATTTTTTTTTTTGCTTAAATAGCAAAGAAAGTGATTATAGAATCAGGAGCTAATTCAGTTATTTTAATAAAACAAATTTCACTTATTCCCTCTCTCTATCCTTTTATCAGTCACTTGTTCACTTAATCCATCTGGTTTGAGTGGCTTGGAGTTGGAGAGATTGGGAAAAGCTAAAACAATTCAATCTTCCTGCAATTCCCCAAGTGTAAGGTGATATAAGGGTCTAGTTAATAGACATGCAGAGGAAAATACACATGTTTTAGGAGTAAAATCAACAGCACTTAGAGACTAGAAGGACTGTGGATTGGAAAGGGAAATTAATCAAAGATGGGGTAGAATGTTAGGATGTTTCCAAGAGGGCTCACTGGCAAAGTCCTGAAGATGGAGGTGTGTGTGTGGCTGGCCTTAGGAGTGTTGCAAGGTACATTTTCTTCCCTTTCAAGAATTTTTTTCCTTGAAAAACAAAGAAACAGTAGTTTCAAAATATAGGAGTTGAACAAAAGAAATATATTGTCCTTAAGAATAAAATGTTTTAGCATTTGACAGGTGGACCCAACAGTCATCTGTCAATAATGCATTTGTTTGTCCACATACAGACATATTTAATTATTTAAGGAGTTCATACAGCCTGTCTCAGGTTACACCAGCTGGAATACACACACACACACACACACACACACACAGATCCAAGGTAGGCATTTGCCTGATAAGGGTTATAAAACTGGTCAATAAAATAAAATGCATTTACAGAGAAGCTCTGCAAAGACCAGCTTTACTATCCTCTGTCATTTTCCCCTTATTAAGTTTGGATTTACATCTGTATTTTATATACACTTTTGCAGGACTGCCACATTTAGCAGGTCTCAAAAGGTTTGTTTTGATGGTTCTTATTTTAAAAGTCTGAAATTCATGGATTGAGTAAGAAATGGGCTAATTGGCTCTCAGTGGGACTGCACTCGCTCTGTTGCTCTCTCATTTTTTGTTAGGAGCTTACTTCTACAATTTATGATTCACGTTCATGATTTTAAAGCTCCTAAGAGCCAAGCAATTGTAGCTCTGAATTATTTTATTCATTTGACAGATAGGTAAAAAACACGCCTTCTCTTTGACTAAAGACTGGGAATAGATTTTTTAAAGTGCACTAAGATTTCAAGTCAATTTATGTGTTATTTCCGAGTCTCCTTGCAAGTGTAGATTTGTCTATGAATTACAAGTGCAGAAAGAGAAAAAAAAGACCACTTTCTTCACTTTTTCCCAAAATATCAAGTGAGCACATCCTAAGTGCCAACCTGTCTAAGACAACGGTTGAGAAGAGTGAGACACAACCTCTGACCACAAGAACTCAGAGGCAGGGTGTTCTGACAAGGTAGAAGAGTGAGATGTTTCTTGGGGACATTCAAAAACCAATTTCCTATGACACAGTGGGAGAGAGCTTAGGACTTTCAACCTTTGTTCTGGGGGAAACTTTGCTCAAAAGTGAGCACTGACTGTCCTAAGTGGTGTGAAGCTGGGGCCAGGGGTTCCTCAGGAAAGGGCTGTGCAGGGGGCTTAGTGGAGGAAGTGGGACTCAAAAAGGATGCTGAGGAAGCAATGGAGCTAGAAAAGCAGAGAGAAAGGGTAAAGTCCTATCAAAAAAAGCTGACCCCTAGTCCCAAGGAGGCAGAGGGTCATTTAAAGGGCACTGTGGTGTACTTTGTCATTTAAAGGGCACTGTGGTGAATTCCGTTGCCTGGAGTTCTCGTCTATATCCTCTCTGTGTCAAGGCATACCATGAACAAACCCTGAAGAGAGCTGTGTACCAAGTTATATTTGGGAAGACTAATGTGATTTCACTCTGTGGGGAAGAATAGGGCAGGGACTAGTTAGGAGCAATAGTCTAGGAAAAGAATAAGTGTTTTAGGAATTTGGCTGGAGTTGCTTTTTCACTCTGGGATTACAGACTCCAGAACACCACCAAGCTGAAAGGGAGATTGAAGGAATAAGACCCGGACCAGGTTCACTTGGGAGTACATGAGGACGAACGACTTGTTTGCTTCTTCCTGGGCTCTCCTCTGCACTGTGGCCTTACCCACCCTGCTCCCAGGGCTCCCTTCTCCCTCCCTTGTACCGGTGGGTAAGGGGAGCTTCCTGCTTACAATCAGTCAGCAATCAACAAGGATCCTCAGTCTGGTAAAGTCTAGCAAGACTGTGGGGAGCCAGCCATTTGGGCATCTCTTGTCCAGATGGAACCTCCCCTAAAACATTTTCTCTATCAAAGTCTGCCATGTGAATGGTAGTGATTTTATTTAACCCAATCAGTTCAGTTACTGTTGCACTGTAGCAAAACATCCAATTGTCAATGCCAGTTCAGATCTAAAGATGTAGAGCATGCTGTATTAGGGGACAAATCCAGAGACACCACCACCATCACCGCCAGTTGGCACTTACTCACCAGACTGAGCTCAGGGCCCCTGCCAAGGCGGTGGCACTTCTGGCTCTTCGCAGAGCATCGTTCTGGGATCTGAGAGTCAAGAAAGCCAACATGTTGTTCAGGTTGCCTATGAGAGTTTGCCTCTGGCCCTGGCCCAGGCCTGGGCATAGGGCCTCCTTAGAAATGGGAAGTAGAGGGCTTTGTGGAGTAAAACTCAGGTCATGGCTAAAACTCTGCTTTCAAAGTTTTGAAGACTTCTGTCTTCTTAAAAATTAGGAAACAAAATAGGCCCCTGGAACTAGGCATCTTAATCTTATACTCTTTATTATATCAAAAAAAAAAAAAAAAAACAAACCAAACAAAACCTCTCAAATGGCAGCTGTTGCCTGTGTCTTAAATTATTTGTGACTAGGTCAGAACAGTCACTCTTAGGAAATCACAAGACATCCCATGAGCATTGACTATAAAAATTCATGACACAAAGTTAGATGGTTTCAGTGGTAACATTTTTTTTTAAATTTTGTGTTTATATCACTTGTTCTAAATGTAGAATCTATTTAGAAATTTTCAAAAAAGAAAAGCAAAACACAGCTTACTATCAGTGGCTTTAAAAGAAATAAACCAACTATATGATTTGGTTGTGGGGGAGAGGATTAGTAAGTTTATTCCCCTTCCAAATCTTATCTGTCCTTGAGAGTTTGGTTCAAATCCCTCTTTATAAAGCCTTCCCTGAGTCAGAACAGCCCATATTCACCTCTTTCTTCTCTGAACTGCTATAAAAATTATAGTCAGTAACATACAATTTAATCCTTCATTGTAAACTGCCTTGTATCATTCACCATTACCCGTGCTGTTCCTGTTTCCCCAACCAGATGGCAAGGTATTTTAGAAAGCATGGATCCTGTTAGACATGTTACTGCCTAAAAGCTGAGCATACTCCTGACAGCATTGTAGGTATTTGGTTAGTACTTATTGAAAGAAAACACTGAGCATCTAGTGGGGCTCATTTCAGGAGCCAGGTCTGGTTCTGAGTCTTCCCTTTCTTGTAGGGGAGGCTCAGGCTTAGCATGATCCAGGGCTGGTCACACAGAGAAGTTGTGTCATGATGATGTCAGTCACTCCTTGTTGACAGCCCTGAGTGGCAGGGGGACATACTGATTAAGAACAGCCAGAAAACCTGGTTTCAGATCTAATTTTTCCCACTTATTAGCCATGTGGCATTGGACAAGTTACTCTACTAAACTGTACTTTCCTTCTATATAAAATGGAAATAAAAATAGTACCACCTCCTAGCATTTTTTTCAACAATAAAATAAGTTGTATTGAACCATATGTCCCACTTCTCCATTTGGGTATGTAAGAAATGTAATTCCACCCATTGCCTCGGAAAATGCCATTTGAGGACCCGCATGTCCAGATTAGGAAAGTCCAGAATCCTATTCCTTCCCTGTGGACCAGCCTGGAGACCCAGAAGTGCCTACTTGATCTCAAAGGACCATCCTGGATCTTCTCACCTTTCTGGGGTTCCCAGCTCCCACATGCCCTCAGCTGTACCCATGTAACCACCAAAGCCTGATGCTGGTAACCCACTGCAGCACGGGCGATCCAGGACAGCCCCTTCACAGCTGTTGTCAGTCCTGCAAGGGCTTCTCAGCCAGAAGAGAGGCTACTTCTGGGTTCCTGATGTTACAGCTTTTTAACAGAACTTTCCCTCAGTGCTGGGGTGTACTCTGGGTCAAGGGGAATAATCAATCCGTAAATAAGCCCCAATGGCTTATGGAGCCAAGAGAGGAGGATACCTCACCTATAAGTTTTATCTGGTCCGCGGTAAAAAAGCCATGATTTCAAAGTTTCAATCAGCTCTTCGCGTAGCTGGAGGGTGGCCACTGGTGTTTATGGACTTGATGTTTGGAAAGATTAATAATGGGCCAGCTGTCTATGCATTGAGGGCCTGTGGGAGATGGTTTGGGATACAGAAATGTCATGAACAACAAGAAGAAGCTGTCGTCAGCCCACTTAATTCCGTGACACGGCACTTATAAAAAACGTTTCTTTCTCTTCTTTAGAATTGGGAGGTTTGTGTGTGTGTTCCAATAGTTAACCACCAGAAGAATGAGGAGGCCCAGTTTTGCTTCATGTGGGTGGGTGGTCTTGGAAGGCCACCAAACCCCAAGTACTAAGACCCATCCTGGGGTGAGCTGTGGAAATGACTTCGTGTTACTCGACTCTGCATTTCCTATCCAGGCTGGGGGGGCTGGCACATTTCTTTGACTATGTACCTGATGCCTTTGCCATTTACTCATGGATAAAATGAAGAAGGTCAAAAAGTAATGTAATGATCTACATGTCCTGATGAACTTCCAGCTCTCTGCTTGGGAGGGCTGAGTGGGGAAACTGCCACACAGGATTGGGCAGCAGGAGAGCTCAAAGGTTGTGCATCCTTTTGTGCTGAGTGGGTGGGGTGGGATGGGAGCCACAGAGGCCTGGTCCCACCCTCTTGGTCTTCTGTCACACTGGCCTCTGTGACCCTGAATAAAGGGACACGGGACTTCCCTGAGTTAGATGGCAACTGTGAGTGAATTGCTGGGCCTGGCTTGTGAGAGATTGGTAGGAGAGAGTCCCAAGAGTGAGGGACAAATTTTTTGGTAAGGGTGCGACTGTAGCAGGAGCATAAACAAAGGTCCCACTACCTAGGACTCTGCAAGTGGCTTAGTGTCAGGTTGTAAGTTCTTCTACATTGTAATGTCCTCTAGACACCCCTAAACCCTTCACTGATAACTACAGTCTGGTCAGATGATGCTGTGGAGAAAGCCAAGGTGGGACAGAGCCTGTGATAGGAGCAGTGACATGATGCATGAACAGACATATATGTATAGATGCAAATATAGCAGAGGAAGGGACCCTTGTTGGGGAAAAAGGAAAGTACTCTGTAAGGTTAACGGCAAACTATTTTGACTCTTCCAAAACAGCCCCCTTCTCTAGGGAGGAAGCCCACTACGCCCAACTCCAGGTGGCAGGGTTGAAGTCTTGCCCCTCCCGACAGGTTTTCCCCTTGGGTATCCAAATGTTGGTGGAACAGCCAACCCATTAATCCAGCCAACTATTACTCTCATAGTGAATTATTTAAATATAAGAATCCATTGCCTTTCTCTGTCATCAAGCTTTGGTCCAGGCTATGGTAGTCCAACCAGTATCTTTTAGTAACTTTGAGTCTCAAAAAAAGAAGGACATTGTTGGTTCTTATGTTAAAATTGGTATGTAAACAAGTGTTAGGGAAGCAATTAATAACACATAAATAATAAGTCTGAAGAAACCAAAGATGTAATCTATTACTGTCTTCCCCTGGAACAGAAAGTAACTCTTACCAGAACAAGACTGTGCTCCAAATGTGAATTAATGTTTTTACCTCTGTAGACTGAAGACTGTTGGTAACTCCTAAAAGGCAAGAAAATAAAGCAATAAAACTCTTACTGTGCTGTCTCTATATGGTACCTACCATATATACCTGCACACCATGTGCCCCTTCTGTTGGGCTGCCGGTGTTCCAATCCCTTTTATTGTGCCCTTCATTGCCCCCAGAGCCTCCTGCTCTCCTTCAGTCCACTTAGCAATTACTATTACTGTTGATGATATTACCAGTTATTGAGAAAGAAGCAATACAGCTCCATGCTCTCCATTCATGTGGTCGGAGCCAGAGGCTGCAGGTTACCCCCTATATCCATTCCCTGTTCTTGTGACACTAATAAAGCACCCCTATTGTTATCTGGGAACCTAGGGGACAATTTGAATGTCCCTGCCCCCCTTTGCAGTTAAGCATGGACACGTGACTTCATTCAGGCCAATGGCTTGAGAAAAAACATGGTAAGTCCATCCACCAGGTTGTGCCCTTAAAGTGAAGGTGTATCTGCCCCCTCCCCCATCACCCCCCCTGGCTTTGCCCCTTCTCCTTTCTATGTAGAGGTCCCTCTTGGACCAGGTGCAAGAAAGCAATCGGCTAGAGATACAAAGAAGCAAAATCCAGGGTACCTGGGCTTCTGACACCAGCACCCAGTGTCATAAGTTCCCACACTTGTTTCATAGCACACTGTCTTAGAAATTTCTTCAGTGTCCCTAGGCCAAAAGAAATGCCTAAAAATTCTATTTATTAAGTAGTTGTATGCAAACAATTTAATTCATATACAGAGGTCCTAACAACTTAGATGCCAACTGAAAAACTAAAACAAATAACTTGAAAGAAAAAGTACTCTCATTTCATTCTTAAATAACCACCATCACTTACTAGCAAGATGTGTGCATCTGTTGGACCATATGACTTCCCAGATCTTGGGATAGATTGGACGCCGGTACTGTCTTTTACTTATATTTTATCAGAGGAAATGATTACCACAATCTGGGCAGCTTGAAATAACAGTTCTTACAGTTCTGAAGGCCAGAAGTTGGAAATAAGGAGAAAGCAGGGTTGCACTCCCTGCAGAGGCTCTAGGGGAGATTCTGTTCCTCGCCTCTCCTGGCATCTGGTGGTTTCCTGGACTTGCAGGTGTATCACTCTGATTTCTGCCTCCGTGGTCACATTTCCTTCTCCTCTTCTCTGTGCCTTGTCTCTCCTCCATGTGTCTTTTATCAGGACACCTGCCATTGGACTGGGGGCCCACCGTTGGTTGAAATTCAGATATAGACTGAGCTGTCTGTCAACTTTATGCCAGTGAAATATTTACTCCTGTCTTACATATGTTGGCAGCAGCTGGTACTAAAATCATGGACAGTTTAATAACAAATCTCATGAGGCATCTCTGAAGAAAGAGCAAAGATAACTGGCCAATGGACCAGGCAGCAAGGGACAGTCAGGCTGGCCTCACTTGCATGGGAGCTGGAACTGTCATCTCAGGTTGAGGGTGGGTAGCGAGTTGGGGGAGAGGAGCCCATCTCTGGTATAGAGACTTGTCCTCAGTCTAAGGAAGGCTTGTCCTCAGCAGTATGTATTACACCCAGCTTTGGTCTGGACCTACAATTGTGCAAAGCAACCGGAGTCTCTGGATGTGGGGAGAAGAGATGAGACACAAGCAGACAGCCTCCAGAAAACTGAAGGAGAGGAGGGTAGGAATCTGTGACTTTGCATCGATCCAGGGGAGAGCAGTTACTCATGGCCATGTTCTATTTTTTTTTTTTCTTACTTAACTGAATGTTATCAACTTTGGTTTTGATTTTAGAAAGCAGGTTAGATCCTTGAATTCTCTCGAAGTATTTTTTGCTCCTCTTCACCTACCTGCCCCCTCAACCAGGATGTGAGTCAGAGAGATTAAGTTAAGAAGGTGACATTTCCCAATGTGGTGCTTCTACCAGTGGACGCCTTCTTCCGTTTCCTCCCTCCCAAAGCTCTTCTAGGCTGCTGGACTGGCCTTGTGGTCAGAGTAGGTGGCAACCACCAGCTGGAAAGATCCCTGACCTCCAAAGTCCCTGGGCGGTGCCAACAGCACTGCTATTAGAGAAGGTCATTCCAGAATCCTGGTGTTCCCTTTTTAAAATGCAAATGCCTGTGAAAAAGAGGATAAAGTCATTTACCCAGTACAAGACTTCTCTTAGGATGTAGTCCTACTTTACAAAGGAATTGTGTAACAATATGAATGAGGTTATCAGAGGCTTCTCTGCCTGAGGGCCAGTGTGCCATCTCTCTCTCCTCCACTTTCTACCAAAAAGACTCCTCAGGAATAAATAGAGCATTCCTGATGGAGGTAAAGGGACCTGGGAGACGCTGAAAGCAAAAAGCAAACAAAAGGCCTTCACTCTGGGACTTTACTCAGGGCTGGCTTGTTTGGCTAATTTTGTTGTTGTTTGCCCTCTTTAGGACGATGAGCAGGAAAGAGCTCTTCCCCCAACAGTGAGAGACAGGTAATTAGTAACAAATATTAACTAGTATATATAAAATAAACACCAAGTTTCTTCTGTATGGCACAGGGAACTATATTTAATATACTGTAGTCACCTATAATGAAAATAAATATATGTATGACTAAAACATTATGCTGTACACCAGAAATTGACACAGCATTGTAAACTGACTGTACTTCAATAAAAAAAGAAGAAGAAAAAGAAGTCAAGTTCACATTCACTGCTAGCTCTGTCTGAAAGAGAATTAATAAAATGGCCACGTTTAGGCTAACATTTTGCTTCCTTTTATGTTTGCCCTTAAAATGGTCAACTGACTTGTCTGACTGGTTGCTACTCACAGCTCCAGGCCCATTGTTAAAATAAAGCTATTAATTGTACTGTTTCTGCTTTATTCCAGTAATCAAAAGTAATAATCACACTTGGTTTCTGAGTTGTTCTCCAGGGAGAAGGTCATAGAACTGTAACCTTACAAAATGGCCTGAATTACCAAGAAGACCATGCCTTGGATGCTTACAAGATAAAGAGATCGAAGAAGTGACAACCGGTAGCCTCTATAGAATTAGTCCGGGAGGCATCAGGACACCACTCTTAAGTCTTATGACGGGAAAATGATTCTGTTGATTGTTATCGATGATTTATTGTTTGAGCTCTGGCTATGTCATCACCCTACCCCATCCCCAAGGTGAGTTTGCAGTTTTGAAGGCACTAGCCTGCTGTGAGTCCTCTTTGCCTGGCAAAGTAATAGAGTTGTTTCTTTTCTTCTCTGCTCTAAGACCTGGTCTCTGACTTTCAATCTGGCCCACCAGGGACAGGGGCTGATCTTCTGGCAACACATCCAATGGCAGTGGACTGTAGGAGGCTGTAGGAGAGTGTTCTAGCTCAGGAGCCAGATACCCTGAACTCTGAGAACTTCCACAGCCACCAACTGCCTGTTCTATGGCCTTAGCAGGCCACAGTCTACTTTCTATGTCTCAGGTGTATATGTCAATGGGACAGAGAACACCTACTCTATCCTCTGTAGATTTTTGTAGGCCTGCAACCATTACCGCTACGAGCTTACAGTAGGAATGGCTGTGCCCCTTCCTGCCCCATTCCTACAGTGGTTCCCCAGGTGCTATGTGCTTGGAAATGAGTGAGTAGCTGGGACTGGTGCCAGGAAAGGGCCGTAGATCAGACTCAGGTGAGTAGGTCAAAAAGGGATGAACTATGGCAACTTCCTATTATCCATCCATCGTGTGTGTGTGTGTGTGTGTGTGTGTGTGTGTGTGTGTGTGTGTGTGTGTGTGTGTGTGTGTGTGTGTGTGTCTATCAATGCATTCATTTGACACATATGAATTGGGTACCCAGGGTATGCCAGGCACTCTGAGACCTTTTGTATCTCTCCTCTGGGCCTGAGTATTTGCTGGACTCTAGCAGTGAGAGAGCATGAGGGCAGTCTTTGTTTTTACTTATTCCTTTGGAACATCCAGGCAGGCATTTCTGTTCTTATCCTAAGACCAGAACCTACACGTGGCCTGGGGGCAGGGAGCAGCCCCGCCTGCCAGGAGAGCTCTGACTATCCTTTCTGTCCTGTTCTATTAGAGAGGCTTTGCTCCAGGGCAGCTAGTAACCAGTAACTGGCAGTAGCACCAGAAAGGGGAGGTGTAATTTGGGGCTGGCAGGGGAGGGGAGATGGCAGATGAAGTTCACTTGGCATCATCCTCCCACCTGGTCTCCACCTCTGCCTTCTGCTTCTCTTGACCTTGACCTTCTTGCTCACTCTGCAGGCTTCCTCCTCACTGACCTGTCAGCTGAGACGTGGTCCACTTCCCTCTTCCCCCATTTCTCATCTGCTCCAGCATGAGGTAATAATGACACATGACTGGGAAAAAAATTTCAAAGTATTTTTTAATGAAAAAAGAGCATATCGCATTTGTCAAAACTCATAGAATGTACATCAGGAGTGAATCCTAATGTAAACTATGGACTTTGGTTGATAATAATGTGTCCGAGTTGGTTCATCGATTGTACCAAATATGCCACATTGATGAGAGATATTGAGGGTAGGGAAGTATATATGTGTGGGTGGGGAGGGCTATGTGCAAACTTTCTGTGATTTCTGCTTAATTCTGCTGTGAACCTGAAATGGCTCTAAAAAATAGTCTATTAATTTAAAAAAAGAAAAAGATCATATTGACAAGTAGGGATTTGGAGACAGATTTGGGGTGTGGTTTTAAGGCACTGCTGGAGTTTTATATAACTCCCTATTCTGTTTCACTGTTAGCCAAATTTCTGAAACTAGCATTTCCATTTGAGAGACAGTAATCTCACTCACCCTCCTCACAGCCAAGAGTCAGAAAAAGCTCCCAGAGTGAGCAAAGCCCCCGAAGAATCATGGACCCACTAGAATGGCCATCGCCCAAGGCAGAGCCTTGGCAGTAGTAAAGCCCTAAGAGTAAGGCTGCCTGTCTGGGGATCACCAGGCAGCAGACAGCGAAGGCAGGACCCGGGGGAAGGCCAGTGGCTCGGATACAGAGGGCAGGAGAGAGCTGGGAGGGTTGGTGGGGCCACTGGGAGAAAGGTTGTAGTCTGGCAGAGTTTTGGAGCCTGTTTTTGAGATTCCAGGAAGTTTTTCTCGTTCTCCTCTGTCTCCAGCGCTGCTGGTTGAAATAGAGTGTTCCTGACAGTAAAGGAGGCTGGCAGGATCTGGGGAGAAAATCCATGGAAATGGTTCCAGGTGCCAGTTGGGCATTTTTACTTGGATTTTCCCATCCCCATTTAGCACCCCATTATTATACATAAAATGCAATATGTAATGTGTATGTAATTTATTGTCTGTAATGGAGTGGTAAAATACATTGTTTACCTGTATATGGCAT
Source organism: Camelus dromedarius (assembly GCF_036321535.1). Taxonomy (NCBI): domain Eukaryota; kingdom Metazoa; phylum Chordata; class Mammalia; order Artiodactyla; family Camelidae; genus Camelus; species Camelus dromedarius. Next base: position 35,213,709 of record NC_087438.1, read on the forward strand.
GTATAATGAGAATTACCAGGCTCAGAACTACTTGAAAATCATTAAAAATTTTAATCCAAAGAATGTTACTTGAAATTTTAAGAAGTCTTGGGATATCAGAACTTGTATTTTATCTGAACCGAGGACTCAACCAGCATGCCTCAATTCTCAGAGGCAAATGATGTAATTTAACAGATTTTTCAGCTGTTTGTGCTTCCTTGAGTCCTGGCTCTGGAATATGTTAGAATCCAGTAATCAAAGGGAAAAGGATAAGAGAAAAACCCAGTCAGAGATGCCCAGGAGGCGACTGGTGTGTGGGCCTCATTTGGTCTTTTCTTTGCTCCCTGGAAAGTCAAAGAAAAGCCCTCCATTCTTACTAATCCATAATCATCAGGCCGAATCTACAGAACTCAAGTGGGAAAAACTACAAGCAAGAATGGGAATTTATTTCAACTCTACAAGCATTTAATGGGTGCCTTCAATGTGTTAAGTGCTGGAGTTACACAGATGAATAAGACCTAGCCCTGCCCTCAAGGAGTTTGCAACAGATTTAGGGAGAATAGAGCAGAGAAGAGAAAGAACACTAACAATTGCTGAAGACCTAATTCATTCATTCACCTAACAAAAACTTCTAAGTGTCCATTGTGCACCAGACATTATTTTAGGTGCTGGGGATGCAGGAGGGAAAAGCCAGATGCGGGACCCCTGCTCTTAATGGAGGTTTCATTCCAGTGGAGCAGACAAACATGCATTTTAAAAACGCCATGCTTACAGTATGGTGGCTTCTCAAAAAGTTAAACATAAAATTACCACATGATCCAGCGATTCCACTTCTAGGTCTACACCCCAAAGAATGAAAGTAGAGATTAAAACAGATATTTGTGTACCTGTTTTCATAGCAGCATTATTCACAATAGCAAAAAGGTGGAAACAACACAGTGTCTTTTGATGCATGAGTGGATAAACCAAATGTAGTATAGATGTACAATGACATATAATTCAGTCTTAAAAAGAAATGTTCTTACACAGGCTACAACATGGATGAACCTTGAAAACACTATGCTAAGTGAAATGAGCCAGACACAAAAGGACAAATGTTATATAATTTCACTTTATATGAGATACCTAGAATATGAAAATTCATAGAGACAGAATGTGTAATAGAGGTTACCAGGGGCTGGAGGGAGGGATAATGGAGAGTTATTGTTTAATGAGTAGAGAGATTCAGTTTGGGAAGATAAAAAGTCCTGGAAATGGATAGTGGGGATTCTTGTGCAATGCTGTGAATGTGCTTAATGCCACTGAATTGTGTACTTAAAAATGGTTGAAATGGTAAATTTTATATTGTCTATTTTACCACAATAAATAAACTAACAAAGAAACAAAAAATGTCATGCTGATAAGAAGGGCAAGAGATGACTGGGTATGGACGTTAGTCTGGGTGGTCACAGATGGCCTTCCTGAGGAGTTGCCATCCCAGCTAAGATCTGAGCATCAAGAATAAGCACAAAGTGGGCAATCAGAGGGAAAAGCATACCTAGGAGATGGAAGCAACCATCGTGTTTCTAAGCTCTTAGGCATGTATGCACATTCTCCCTTAGAGTTACTTATGCACTTAAGTGGGAAGATAACGACTGAAATAGAGGCAGGTTTAAGAATACAGAGAAGAAGGAAATACATTCTGACTCAGAAAATTTGAGATGGATTTATGGAGGTAGTATTTTACTTGGGACTTAAGCCATAGGTAGAGAGAAATTCATGGGGAGAAAGGCTAAAAAAATGTCCTACATGGAAGGAGGAGTATGAGCAAAGACTCAAAGTTGGAGTTTAGATATTTTTTTTTAAAAGAAAGATTTAATTTGAAGGCTGTAGAAAAATGTAGAGCTATGCTTTTCACAATGGAGTGCTAGGGACCAGGGATGTATGTATGAGCCATGGAGCAACTGTCATCCCGGAGGTCAATTTTGCTCAAACTACTTAGCTTTTCACACAATTTTAACTAAAATTTTAAAGTTGAAAATTACACTATGTCACAATAAACAGTTGTATTATGGAATATAATGGAGTATTTATATACATTTTACAGGTATTTCAGCTTTCAGATGACTGCCTGGCTGCATACTAGACTGTTGTCCATATGTACATATATATCTACTTTCCTCTATGATTAGGGAACATTTCACTGAAAAAGTTTGAGAATGACTGAATTGTAAATGGTATCCTTACATAGACAGTTATCAATTAATTCATGAAATTTTCCCACATGACACAGTGCCATGGTCCCTCTTCCTTCTCCTGTCCCTGGACACTGGCTGTAACAAAGGCTGCCTTTGTTGCAGTTTTCACCAGGGCCTGCACTGACTCTGGGGAAGGTGATGGAAGCAATCTGTCATCATTTTGCCCAGTCAGTGACATTCCACACAGCAGCGTTACGCGGGCCCCTAGCCACCAGTTTCCCTACCCCAGGGCTCCTAATCCAGGCTATAGTCAGAGAACTTTGCTCTTCCCCCTCATCATCTCACCCCACAACAAAACTCCCATTATGGGGTGAACAATCCTGGTTTTGCCAAGTGGCTAGTTAGTGGGGTAAGCTGCCTGTAGTGTGGCAATGGTTATAATGATGGGTGCCTGGGATGGGGTTTACCCTGATGCCTTCAAGGGCAGGCGGGTAATGGTGTGTGATGTAGGGGCTGTGCCACAATTGGGCAGCTTGGGAGGGCCAATGGTAAATTGAGGATCAGCAGAAAACCTGCCTATAAGAATTTAAATTTGATTTAAAGTGCTAGTGATTGCAGCTTGCAGCTCTGGATTAAAGTGTCAGTCTCTTTAAAGAGAGCAAGAAAGTGGCTGTTTAAAATCCTGCTCAGAATCAGATCAGTAAGAGAAAAGGACATAGCTCTGTTTCATTAACCCGAGTTTGTTTTTCTGAGAGGAGGGGCTGTATGAGAGGAGAATGTGTATGGAGGAACTTCCTGGTAGGGACTTCACTGAGAATCCTGTTAGGGCTAACGAGGTTTCCTTTGAAAAAGGTGCTTCTCCTGCAAGAAAAGTTGCCAAGGGCATTTAGGTTAAACCTTGTTCTAACTCAGGCAGTGAAAGGCAGCCCTGCCAGCCCACTGGCCATCATGATTCTCAAAGTTTAGAGCTGTTACACGTATGAACAGACACAAAACAGGAAGGAAAAAGCTTTAGAGCTGGTATATGTGATTTTCTTGTTGCGTCTGGGACTAGAAACAGAAAATAGTCCTTGTTGTTTTTTCTGGAAACAAGAGAGCCTAACCCTGATAAGACCAACTGACAGATAAGAGAGATTTATGGAATTTAGCTGGGTAAGTAGCCTCAGGGCTAAACTTCCAGATTTTTAAGGATTTAGAATAAGATTTATGGCACAAGGTCAGTGAATGGTAATCTCTAGCTATAGAGAGATAAAATACTACTTGTATAACATAGATCTTATTCTTTCTAAGAATTCATAAACAAGGAAAAATAATGATAAAGATTTAAAAGACACAGACACTAAAAATAAAATTAGTTGAGCATTTCCCCTCTACCAGGCACTGTTGTGACCTTTATAACAATCCTTAGAAGGAAGTAATTATCCCCGTTTTACAGATGAGGACACTCGGGTCAGAGAGGTAAAGAAATTTGTCCAAGTCACCCTTTCATCCAACCAGTAAATGACTCTAGGGACCATGGCCTTTCTACTCGGATTTTTATGGGAAAAAAACCGCAGTGTGGATGGAGTGGATATTCAGGGCTCTGGGATTTTAGTCAGAAAGGCTTGGGAAGAAGCCTGGCCCAGGTTGGATCTATGTCGGTCTCACAGTATGATGATCCATGTTCTGACCCAAAGTTGGAGTAGGGAAGAGATTGCTGTCTCACTTCTGATTGCCTACCTGGTAAAGAGCAAGCCGTGGAGCAGGAACTTGAAGGTTCTTTGTTGTCTATTTCCTGGCTAGTTCTAGTCCATCTCCCCCATCATCATCATGTGCTCATCAGTCTACCCTCCCCTAGGGAGGTGTGTAGCTTCTCCAGACTCCGTGCTGGGCCCTCACTGTTTCCCTTTGCTGGGTGTACCCCGAGTCTGCTTAACTGACACATTCCTACTCATTTAAATAAACTCAGTTTGGGACATCTCCTCTGTGAGCATATTCTGGTCCTTACCCCTTCATTTCCCATCTGCCAGAGAGAATTAGTCACTCCCTTGTCTCTGTCCTCAGAGCCTGGTTTCATACTTTTGCCAGAGGCATTATTGCCTTGTACCACAATGTGTGTGGGAGACTCATGCCATCTTAAGAGAGCTGCTATTTATTTTTAAATACTTCTGAATATACAGTGCTATTTTATGTGTATATCACCTAGTTTAGGCTCTAACCAAAAGTTTCTGGACTCTAATCAAGAATGCATAATCGGAGGCAAAGAACTTCTGTTATTCACATCTCCATCAATATGAGTACTTTGCCAATTAGCATAGTTTGTGTCAGAACTTTTTTTTTTTGTTGGTGAAACTGATTAACATGATGAAAGTCAGAAGTGAGATCTCCTTGGTAAATATAAAGATATTCAAAAGAAGTGCATTAGACCCTCTACTCTTGCACGAATAGGATATACATGTTCAGCTAGAATTATAACCAGTATCCTTAGGATGATGCCTGAGGTAAGCCTTTACTTGGCCTTGGGTCTAGCCATGAACTCAAGGATTCTGGTTGCCCCATTCTGACTACGCTGGGGACAGAATCCTACCTCTGGAATCCTGGCAATTGTTTTGAGAGAACCTTGCATGCAAGGTTATATACTCTCCTTTTTAATAAGTGTCTGTAGGTGCAGCCGAATTTGGCCGGTGGCTTACTTTGATCATAACTGAGTAACCCAGTTGTAGAGGAGAGTAGCTGACATTACTGATTCCTGTGGCTCCCATTTAAGCATCAGTAATCTTGCTCAGGTCAGTTTGCAAGATCTGCTGATTCTAGTGTGAGTTTCTCAAGGGCAGAAACTTACTAATCTACATAAATACTGTGAAATCTTGGAAAGTGAAAGTCATCTGGGAGATGAAGTTTAGATGCTAAAATACGAGCATTTCAGGGAAAAATGGCAGAACATAATGGAACTGAGAAAATGCAGGACCCATGATTGAAGGGGAGCTCTCTCCCCATTGTCTGGTCCTGAACTGCAGACCCAGTGACTGAGGACCCAAGCAGCCTCTAAGGACACACCTTACAAACTCACAACTAAGACCCATAAAGACCATAATCTCTGAACTAAGCAAATAAATTACTGGGGTACTCTTGAAGCAGGGCTACCTGCTCAGAATCACCTGGGATGCTTGTTGCAAATGCAAATTCCTCATCACATTTGAGACCTCCTGAATCGGCACTTGTCCCTATGGGATCCAGGTGTCTCAGTTTTTAACAGGTTTTTCAGAGGTTCTTATCTATTTAATAAAGATGAACTTAGCAACTATTAAAGGGAAATAAAGAAGCACTACTGCATTAAAGAGTCACACTGATTGTAAAAATGCATCTCAATTTGGAAATATTAAAATGTGGGTGAAATATACATCTTAGAATAAAGGCAAAATAGTATTGTATCTTCCTAGATAATAGATCTATATTTTTAACCAGGCCCTCACTGCCTAACGGAAGATGAGATAAATGTGAGGTTTCTTTTTCTATCCAGGAGCAAGCCAAAGGGAGATGTTTGGGGGCTGGGAAGTCTCTCCAGGGCCCCTCAAATTACATTAATCTGTTTTATCTTTGAGTTGCAGACTCCTTTTGCCCTGAACCCCATGTTGTTAGACAAGAAGGAGCTCTCTTCATTTTGAGATTTAAATATTGAGGCATAGAATCAGAGTAAACAACCCTGCCAAAGCCCCCTTCTAAGAAAGTCAGTGGTGAGGCAAAACACACAAGCAGTGTTCTGACTCTTGATGAAGCCACAAGGCCTCTCCTCCCCATAGGCTCTAGCACAGAGCCTTTCAACAGATGAATTCTTGACCTAAAAATTTCTCTTTTTTTCCTTTAAAATTCATAAAGGCACAACAGACAGAGTAGAGCACTGAGTGCAAATAAATCTGTCCACCAACAGTTCTGACATCTCCTGCTTAGTTCCTCAGGGAAATCACAAGGGAAAATATCACAAGGGAAAATACAGTATTCTTTAGAAAATATTTCTTTGAAAAGCAGGGGAGGAATGATGTACTTCGCCTTCACAGGCAAAACTTTTTGAAATTTCCAGTGTTTTAATTCTCCTGGTCAGTCAGTGGCATCTGTTGAGGATGTCCTCTGTGCTGAGAACTGAAATAGACTGTGGGAACGGTCAGATGAGGGTGCCAAAGAAGTAGAAAAATATGTTTCAGCCTCAAGAAACAGAAGTTCTAAATTGGGAGCTTGGGATTTGTAGATATTAACTACCGTGTATAAAATAGATAAACGCCAAGTTTCTTCTGTATAGTACAGGGAACTATATTCAATACCTTGTAATGGCCTATAATGAAAAAAGAATATGAAAAGAAATATATATGTATATGTGTGTGTATAATTTATTTATAAATATATATATATTTTATAAATGAATCACTATGCTGTGCACCCACCAGAAATTAACACAACATAAAAGGAAGGAAAAAAAGGAAGAAACGAAGTTCTAGCTCAGGAGATGGAAACAGCCCACAACTGAGATGCTTCCATCTCTGAGTGAAATTCTGGAAAGCATTTGTTCATACCTATGTTTATTAACCTGTCAGCAGCCGTGCCCCACAGTTGGGTGAAGTGAGCCATGGAAGAAACGTTGGAGGTGAGGTCTGAGTCAAGGGCTAGGGAGGATCACAGTGGGAACAGCATTCCAGGCTAAGTATTACAGACCCAGGTGAAGGCACACGGCGGGGAAGAGTAAGCAGGTCAAAGGGCAGCAGGTCAAAGGGCAGCAGGCAGCAGCAGAATCCCAGGTGGCGTGGATCACGCTCTTGGGGATCACTGAGACCTAGTGCCTTCCTTCCCATCTTGTGCCACTCACCGGTTGGGTCATATTGGATAGATCACATTCCAGAGCCTGTCTCCTTGATTATAAAAATGGGATAATTAGATCTGCCTCATAGGGTTGCTTTCAGAATGAAAATAATGTGCAATGCCTGGTAGATGGTAGACGTTAAATAAATGGGCAATCTGCCTTCGGAGTAGAGAATTATTAAACGTGAAGCTGGTGAAATGAGAGAAGGAGCTGAGGTCACTGGCAAAAGGAAGGGGAACCCCAAGAACCCCAAATGTTTAAACTTTGTCATACTTTTCAGATATTGAGCTCTGAAAAATCTTTGAAAAAACAAAAACATGACATGTTGTTGACCACAACACAGGTAGATATCCTGAGCAGTCAAAATCATGGACAAAGACAGGTTTCAACTAATAAGCTGACCCTAATACTGTGGCCACAGACTCAAAGCTGTAAGTATAATTAGAAAGCAAAGATGAAAAAGACCCCTAAAGTCAATAAAAATACCTACATTATTATTTAAGCAGGTGATTTCTAATGACAGACAGCACATTAAGAAAAAAAAATCTCATCTGACTTGGACTTTATGTGTTAGGGCCCAGTGTACTTTGGATACTATCTGTGATCCTTTTTTCAGGTGGAGGGGAAAAGAAGGCTTTGTCTTTCAGCTTCCCACCTCTGTTTTGTAGAGAGCTCTATCAGTCTGAGAAGCAGATGTCACATTCAAATTCGGATGATTTGGAAAGGGTTTATTTTAGAGTGACTGTTTGCAGAAATGTGGGCATAGAAGAAGCGGAAGAGATAGTGCAGTGGCCCAGGGCTGCGACCAGAAGAACTGTTTCCAACCCTGGGCCTGAGGCTTTGAGGGGAGAAGAGAGTCATGTAGGAGCAAACTGCTTTGAGAGAAGATACAATCTTCGATTGAGGGACACAATCAGCCAGCGATGGCCTTGCAGGAAAAGAGCCAGGGGTAAAAATATTGAAGGGTAGCAGAATATGCCTCCTTGGCATAAGGATTATTTTGAGCTGATTATTTTGAGAAACAGCAGACACAGAAGAAATAGAAGTTACCCTTTTGTAAGAAACATTTTTATTTATAAAGGAACTCTCCATTGTAAGGGTGTCTCTATTAGGAAGAGAAGGATGACTCTGATGCGCAAGAGAACGTTATCAATGGAGAAGGTACTTGTTTAAATCTGTATAACAAACCGTACCGTTTACCTTCCTTTTCCAGGTAACCCCCTAGAACTGGCCTCCTCTCACACCTTTCTTTCTTTTGTCTTTAGCTGAAGTTTGAGCTAGAGTTTAAAGCCACCTCGGAGAGTTACTTCTTTTTCACAAGGTATCTCACCCATATACACGATGTACACAAGTTAATAAACTTGTTTGTTTCTTCTCTTTTTAATCTATCTTTTATTATAGGGGTCTTGGCTAAGAACTCAGAAGGTTGGAGAAAGTCAAAGCCTCAAATATGAACTTTGGGGGAGTGGGACACAATTCAATCCATAACAGCTGGCCACAGGGTTTTATACCAGTAAACTCTTTAGATGGTTTTTATGAACATGTAGGTAACTGGAATAGCTCACAGGACGTTCAGAACCTCTCATTTTAATTTGATAGCTCATCACGTTATTCCAAACACCTTTTTCTGGTGTTGGATGTCCACTTCTACCCCTCTGACCACAGGGCCCTTGAGATACAGAGACTCTGACCTGAGTCATTGATTTCTAGTGAACTTCATTGTAATCTAGAGCTTCATTCAATCCTGTGAGTAACTTTCTATTCTTATACAGTGGCATGGGTCAACAAGTTTCCTTTTTACTGAATTTAATTTGAGTTGGGTTTCTGTCATTTGTGTCCCCAACTTCTGACTAGTCCTGACTAGGGACAGAGGGCATTTATTTGTGAGAATTTTGTTCCAGTTACCCAGGGGCAGGAAAAAATGAGATATGTCAATTGAGATTTGAGGCTAGTTTTCTAAAACAGCAACCAGCCTATCCTTATCCCTAGCAGATGTGTTCAACCCCTTGAGAGATCAACATAGCTGGGGAGGGACACAGGGCCTCTGTTTAGTGACCACTGCAGCCAGTCATGATGCTTCTCAACAATGACCTTTAGAAAGATGTCATATGCAATAACACTGCTCACATTTGGCATTCACAGGATCACTCCAGCATCAGAGAAGGGTTAATCCTAGATCCCGCAGGCTGCTTGTTTCCCCGCTCTGCTTTTCCTGATGAGATGGGTGGGTTGCAGCCAGGAGGCTTTGGAGACAATAGTGGCTTCATCAACCCTCTAATAAAACGTCTTGAATTTGTTGCCTCAGAGGCTGCAGACAGCTACTGTGCTAAATTATTCACACTGACTTTTACTGGGTACCCTCCTCCCATTTCAATTACTTGGGATTTTTATAGAAAATTGGCTGTGGGAATTTGACCATTCCAACTGCCTGGTAGTAATCTGGTCTGAATAGTAAACTCAGCATGGATCGATTCTGGGACAAACCAGCGCATTCGCAAAAGAATTTGTGAGGAGCTGCCCTCTGCTGCAGAGCAAGCTAGGAATCTGTTTATACAAAATGATGCTATTTATTTGTGAGAATTTTGTGCTATTTACACAGTAGCAGGAAAAATTAGAAATGTCACTCTTCATCAAGATTTGAGGTCGGTTTTCTAAAATAGCAACCAGCCTTTTCATAAATGCTTTGACCACTGTCTAGTGGAGCTATGAAAATGCTTTTGAGATGCTTTTGAGAATCCGTATTATAATATAAAGAAATTTTGGTGTCCATGCACGAGCCATACACATAGTGGCTAAAAGCTTGGCTGGGTGCTTACTCTATGCCAGGTACTGTGCTCTGTTTATATTCATTAGCTCATTTAATCCTGTAATAATACAATGGGTAACAGCTGTGTGATCTCCATTTTGTAAATTAGGAAACTGAGGCTCTGAGAGATAGATAGGGTGAATTTAACATAGCTTCTTTTTAAAAAATTTTTTTTTAAATTATTTTTTATTTTTATTTTTTAGAAGTAATTAGGTTTATTTATTTATTTATTTTTAATGGAGATACTGGGGATTGAATCCAGAACTTTATGCATGCTAAGCAGGAACTCTACCACTGAGCTATACCCCCACCCCTGCCAATTTAATGTAGCTTCTAAGTGATGGTTTAATTTCAGAGTCTGATTCTTCATTCTTCTTAAAGCCAAAATGCTTTAAAGTTAGGTCACTTTTGAAGCAGAGAAAAATAAGTATTAAATTCTTTAATTCATTTGCTTACATGCCATAGTCAATACTAATTGTTTCTTGAATTTACTTTCATTAAGACAAATACAAGAAAATTATTTTGGAACCCCCAAACACATTGTGGTATGTTTCACATGTGGGCTCAGTCTTACTTAACTCACATCTACAGTGTTTACCTCCTGGTGTGAGAACTTGGGATGTCTAAACTTGAGGGCCTAAACTATATATCTTAGGTTTTCAGACAAGTCTGGATGGCCGTTAGGGTGGCAAGACTCACCTTTTAGGGTAGAGAGGGTCCTCTACACAAACTTGGCTCAAGGATGGGAGGCCAGCATCAGGAGAGAGCTCAATTACAACTTTTGGGATTTGCTCTTTTTCCTGGGCCAGAATCCTAGGGAGATGAAGTAGTAAAACTAAAAAAGCCAGTAGCCTTTTCACTTGTATCTATAGGAGCTTGAAAGCAGAAGACACTGCTGCACTTCAGTGAGGGGACTGCTGGAGCATGTGACACGGGAGATGTTGGAATAAGGCAGGTGGGGTCTGTCCTAGATCTGACTCTGAGAGGCAGCAGTCTCCAAAACAGAAGAGAAGGAACCAGCAGGTTACATGCTGCAGCTACAGGAACTTGCAGAAGGGAACGGTACTTTCTATTCAAAGTGTTCAAAGTATTCAAATAGTCAAGTCATCTCCACTCCCACACTCACTTAATACATCCAGGAACTCCTCGGCTACTTGGGAGAATTTTAAGGGAGCTAGATGCCTCAAAAATGTGAGTGGGTCAGGGTTACAGAAATACTATCCTGTTGCCATTAGTGAAATTCTGATGGTCTTGGGAAATACAGATCAATGCAAATTAAGAAAATAAAACTTAAAAAAAATATTTTGAAGCTTTTTTTTTTTTTTGAGAAATATGCAAAGACAGACAAGTAAGACTCTTTCTTAATTTGGCCTTGGATGGAAACCTTGGCTCTTCAAAGATCTCATTTGATACAGCTTTCTTCTTCTCCACGACTTGACTAAAGTTAGGTCATAGGAACAGAACAGGAAGTTTTTTACCTTAACTATGAATAGACAGATCTTTAGAAGTGTGCTCAGTTCATTACAAAGAAACGTGGTTAGTGAGGATCTCAATGTTAATGGAAGGATCACAGATATCCAATAGCTCATTGAGCAGCTATTAATCTGAAAACACACATAAACTAAGTCCATCAGCATCATGCTCAGCATTTTACTAGATCAAACTATCTAAAAATAAATTGATCATGCCCTATTCTATCAAATACCACATTCTGTAGAAGCTACATAAAAAATGCACTTCAAATGGTCCTAAGTAATGGTACTCTTGACGTTGAGTTCTCCCAGTATTCAAGTCACTTCCTGAGCTCTCACCACTGTGTGACTTTTCATCATGTACAATTCAAAGAGACTTGGGCTCCAGTGGGTTATCATTAGCAGGTCACTGTCTTCTTAGTACTTTATTTAACTTTCATTCTTATTGTGATCAAATTCTGGAGAGGGGTTTTATTTTTCCAAATGTATTTACCATGAGCCAGACACGGTAAATCAGGACATGGAAGTAAGAAAACAGGAATTCTGTCCTGTATATTGTGTGTTCTGGAGCACCTGAGGCAATTCAGAGTCTTACAAGTACCTTATTTTAGTGCTTCCAGGACACTTTGGAAGAAAAATTCTAATCAAGATCTCAATGTTAAAATTTCAAAATGGAACTACAAATTTATGATACTGTGGCAAAAGATTCATCGATATTTCAGCTTCTTAGGCTGTTTAATTTTCCTGTTTAATGGGAAGAGAACATAAACTGTCTTTGTCAACAAGGAGACTTTAGGGCTTATGTAGTAATGGAAACTAAAAATTCAGAGCAGAGAGATCTAAACCAATAGAAAAGTTCCACTTAAACTTGGTCTCCAGCAGTTTCCATCTCTAGGGTGAATAAAGGAAAAAACAACTGTCAACACTGAGCTCCCCTTACTGCCCCCAGGACATGTGGTTTTACAAAGCCTCTGGTAAACTAGGTCATTACAAATTGATTATTGATACTCATATGAAAGTCTGCCAATTTTCCCCCTATGGCTAGGGGGGTTAGAAGAGTGCTTTCTTTTTATATTTTGAAACTTATATGTTCAGTGAAAACAGCCTAAATTGGATGTTATAATGAGTAGTGTTTTTGAGCACCAGAATTCCTTTGAGCTATGTCTCACCCAATCTCAGGCCATGGTGTTTGGTGAAAAGCTCCCTATCTTGTATTCCTGGGGGTGTTACGTGTGTGTGTTAGTTATCTATTGCTGTATAACAAACAACCTAACTTAATGGCTTAAAACAACCAACAATATCTGGTAGCTTCTATGGGTCAGGAATTTGAGTGTAGCCTTTCTGTCTGTCTTGCCCTTAAGATTTCTCATGAAACTGCTATAAGGTGTTAGTTAGTGTTGAAATCATCTTAAGGCTCAGCTGAGGGGAGATCTCCTAAGCTCACCCACATGGCAGTTGGCAGGTGTTGAGTTCTTGCTGTCCTTGGACAGAGCCATCAATTTCTTGCCACGTAGCTCTCTTCATAGGGCAGTTCACAGTATGGCAGGATGAGTGAGGCAGAAGTCGCAGTCTTTCTGTAGCATAATCTCGGAAGTGATAACATCACTTTTGCTGAATTCTATTCATTAGAAGTGAGTCCAGCCTACACTCAAGAAGGGGAGAATACATGAGGTCAGGAAAACCAGGAGACAGGAACCAGTGGAGGCCATCTTAGAGGCCGTCTACCACAGGCTGTGCTGACAAGCCTGGGAAATTATCTGGAGTGTTCCATTTCTCTGGCTGCAATGATTGGCTCATGGATGGATACCTGATCCAAGTCAGGTCAATGAGACTTAACGTTGGAATTTTGGCCAGAGCTCTTGGAAAAGAGACATTCTCTCTCCACTGGAGTTTGTAGGGTATCAGCCTGGACCTTCAGTGGCTGGCTCTGTCACTGTCTAGGGAAAGCATCTTGAAAATAAGGCCAACATAGAGAAAAATATAACCCAAAGAAGAAAGTAAAATATTACTGGTGTCATTATTTGAATACCTTGATCCACATATACTTAAGGGCAATTCTATCCCTAAATTTTCTGTTATATGTCCCAATAAAAAGCTTCTCTTTTTTGCTTAAGCCACTTTGAACTGGGCTTTTGTCATTTGTTGCTAAAGCTACTGATAGACAGATACACTGTAAAAATATATTATATTCAAAAAAATCTTTGTCTGTTCAAAAAGAATCAGCAAGATCTTAGCGTTGGCCAGTGATGGTACACCAAATCACTTCTTATTTGTAGTAAACTATTTGCTCAGTACCTTAATTTACTGGACCTGGACAAATGAGAGAATTTCAACTCACTTGTCCTAAGTCCTTGTCATCACAGCAGCAGGTAGAGTTCTTCTCTGTTGACTTTCAGATGCTAGCTGGCTCCTTGTGTCTGACTGAACTTTGAGAAGTAGTGCTACTCTAAATCAGTGTTTCTCAGTCAGGGGTGTTTGGCAATGTCTGGAGACATTTTTGGTTGTTATAGCTAAGGGAGGGAGATGTGCTACTGTCATCTAATGAGAAGAGGTCAAGGATGCTGCTAAACTTTTGACAACGTACAGGACTACCACCTCCCCACCCACAAAAAGAATTATCTCACCCCAAATCTCCATAGAGTTGAGGTTGAGAAAGCCTGTCGTAAACCATCTGTGGGTAACTTAGCAAATTACAGTGAAAGATTGCGTTAGCTTGTTTCTGGTTAAATAATAATACAGGAAGGTTCAAGCTTGAAGATGTCAGAGCGTACTGACTTGGAGGGGAGTTGTCTTAACCCTGCCTCCCACGGTAGACCCTAAAGCTTGGAAAGTGACATGACAGAGAAAGGGTTCTTAACGTTTTTTCAAAACTATTTTAAAATGAATTCCTCAGGCATATATTTGCATCCTCCGTTCTGTTCTCATAGAAAGATTTCCATTTCAGGATGATCTGGGATGCCGAGTAAGGAAAGAAAATGACGTAGGATTTCTGGTGGGATCTGGTGCCACATCATACTTACAGACACAAATCCACAATGAGATCCAAATTTTAAAGATTAAGGGCTTTTTCTTCTAGCTGGAAAATGGGGCAATTAGTATTTAATCTAAGACATTAGGATTGAATGGAAAAATCAGGAATAAAAACATTCCTACTCTTTGTACTAGCAGGAAATTTATTTTTTGTATGATCAGATGGTGTTTAGCTTCTCTGCTTCCATCCCTTCCTAGGGATGTGTTTTGAGCCCCATCCAGTATTGCCACGAATAGAGACTTGTTCTCTCATTTGCTTTTTCATTGATTCAGTAAATGCTTGCATATTCCCCAAAGTGCTTAGCACATAGTGAGTATTCAATACCCTTTACACCGTGCTTTGTTCTAAGAGAGCCTCCAGTTGCCAATAATATGTTCTCCTGTGCCCTCCTGAAGGATAGGGGCTGTAGGAGGAGTAAGGGCTATTATCCAAGGTTTCAGGGCTGCCTGGCACAGTGGAGGTCAGTTGTATTAAACAAGAGGGGACCAGTGGGGCTAGAATTCAGCCCATGCACCCCTTCCTAAACTGTATACCTGACCCAGAGCTATGTTCACCAAAGACACTGACCATTAGCCAAGCCATGCTCCCTGTGGACTACATTCCTCCAGAAGGGATGCCTCTGCCTTCAGCAGAGGTTAGTGGAGGTTCTGGTGTGCACTCTTTCCAGGCACCCAGAAGAGTACAGGTTTCCATGCCTCTCTCCATGGAACTTGGAGTCCACTGGAAAATTCCATCACCTACAGAGGCAAAAATGAATTTTAGAAAACTGTAGTAATTCAAAGCAAAACAAACAACCTATTTTCCTGAGGGTATTTGAATTTGGCTTCTGACAAAAATAAGCCCATTTCAATGACATCATACAGCCATGTTTATCTTTTCCTGCCATCTCCATTTAGAGCGAGCTCAGTTCTTGTCTCTGGCCAAAACGAACAGCTGGACCCCTTTTGCAACATTAAGAAGCCACTCTTTTATTTAGTGCTGAGAAATCTCTTTAAAGGAATGTTTCACAGAACTGTGCTCAGTGCCCTGCTTTTCTGTAGGGAAACAAATCCAGGATGGTTTTAAGGGTAATCAATTATCACAGAGTCAAAGTTCATATCATTAAACCAGGTTATTGTGTCAGTGGATGTTTCACTTAGTATGTATTTAAAAGGGCTGACCAACTCCTTTTTCACTTCAATCTCTGCCAATAAATAAATGTTAAATATTATAGTCCACATGACTGAGTCTATTTTCCTCTACACAAGGCTGTTATTAATGTAACTTTTATTGAGCACCTACTGTATGTAAGCCTCAATTTTTGGATGCTATGGTGAATGTATAGGTGAAAGAGACACTCTTTCTCCTCTCTGGAAGATATTGGGAAGCTATCACCCCATATAAAATATCTGAATAAGCCATGTGATAATCACCACTTGCTGAAGGAGCCTTTAGAAGTCAGAGGAGGGAATCTGAGAGGAGAGAGATTTGAACTGGGCTTAAAATGATGTGCAGGACTTTTCTGAGTAGATGTGGCAGCAGCAGAGTTGCACATGATTGATTATGCTGTACAAGCTCTTGGGGGAGCAGCCACTTTCACCACAGCTATTCATTATCAGTGAATACCATGGTCCGCGAGTTTCAGCTCCCACTGCAAAACCCAAACCAGTGCAGATGGCATTGTACATTGACCCTCTTTAACAGAGAAGACAAAATCCTTATCTTTACCTCCATTCCGATTATACAGAAAGGGATCCCAAGAAGGCTGGCATGTCCTTGCTCTGGCCAGCAGTCCAGTCTCTGAAAAGTTTGAGGGGCTCATGGCAGTCTTGGGAAGATGCTAGTCATTGGTCCAATGAGCATCTGATCCTGGGAGTACATTTCCCTTGTACGGTCCTGCATTCAGCCTCACTCCCCTTCTACCTCCTAGGCCATGTTTCTCTTAGCTCAGCTTCCCAGAGATGTGCAGAGGCCAGGGTAATGGATCCAGACAAAACATGTCCTTGGCAGAGATGCCAAGATAAAGCCCTGAAGAACAAAGGAAGTCTAGCAGATAACTGGCTTGTTCTGAAGGAACCCAGAAGGTTATGATTGCAGTGACTTGTTGACACCAGCGGGGGATGGAAATTGGGCCTTGCAAACTGAATCCCAGCTTGTCTGTGTATCTTGGTGGCCTGGATGCAGTCAAATCTGGCATGCATGCAGGTTGAGTGAAGGCTGGGCGCAGGATGCTGTGGGGCTCCTTCTCAGTGGTGTGGCCTTTCCCAGGAACCCAGCCAAACCAAGAAGAAGGGGGCTGAGCCACACAGGGAGATGTGTGCTCTGACCACCAGAGGGGATGCTTCAGGCCAGGGAGGGATAAGGAGATTTGTCCTGGTTTCTTTGAAAAGAAAATACACAAGTTCATTCTATTTAGCCAAGCCTCAGGCAGATAAGAAGTATCCCTTCCAATTCAGGGCAGTGTCTTTCTGATACTAGAAACACTTGGTTTGCTAGCTAAAGAGGCTAAAAACCTCAGGCTTCCTGAACTTGAATCTGAGAACGGAACCTGGCAAATTTGCAAAGTTTAACACACGCCCCACATGAGTCCTCTGCCATGATCAGTAAAATCCTGCATCTAGCTACAAATAGGACTGGGAAGCTTGTGTTTTGTATACCAAGCAGGCGTGGTGGTTTCCAGAAGAACTAAATCAAATTCAAGACATTCACTCACTTCCCCAAACATATTTAGATCCTGAAGCTGAGACACTGCGATGATTTAGAACTAAATAGTTCACTGACTGCAGTGGTACCACACCTACCTCAGCTAGATGCCTAACAAAGTATTGCAAGACAATTTACACATTGGAGCCTCCATTTTTGCATTTTCAAAAGGCTAGAGTTGGCTGGTTGAACGGAGTTGGAACCAAGAGTTCATCTGGTTTTGTCTGGGTTGAACACAGGACCCTGACAAAGGAAATGGGCTCCAGTAACCAGTGACCAGCATCTGCTTTTATTCTGCTGAGGTTTAGTGGTTGAGAACCTAGGGTTTGATGCAAGACCTTCCTGTTTGTTTGAAACCAAGCTCTGACACTCATTGGCCATATGACTTTTGGCAAGTTACTTAACATCTCAATTTTCCCATATAAAAGGGAGTGTGATAATAAGATATCCCTCATAGGTATTACAAGCATGTAAAGCACTTAGAATCGTGCTGCCTGGTGGAACACTCAATAAATGTTGACTGTTATGCATTTTATGGATGAATCTTTGGAAGACCATCCAGCTTAATCACTGAGAGCACCCCTGGGGCTCAAACATACACTTTACTGTGTATGCTGGGAGAGTAAACTATGTTCTTTTACAGTCAATGAATATTTACTAAGGCTCTAACTGTACAAAGGTAGAGAGAAAAGGCATGTATTTTATCTTCATGCAGCTATTAGTCTTGTTGGAGGATACTCATTTTATTGTTGGTTTACTTGTTTGGAATTGTACAAAGCATTATGAACAAGAGAAGCATCTGTTAGTCCTTGGAATCCTTTCTTCTTTGTTTTCATGGCAGAATCCCATTTTGATCCTGACAACAGTCCTGCGCAAATCAGGCAGTATTTAGGAAGGCACTTTTCAATATTCAATGGCTTGAGGGGTTCTCAGGAGGCCCTTGGAAGCCAGTGGGGGTGGGGGGGTAAAATGAATGTAAGGGTTTCCCTGTCCCTCTTCCAAATACACATACACACATTTCCTCGGATCAGAATATTGTTCTAATGGATCTGAACTTCCTCAGGAGGCTGTCATTAAATCAAGATTCTGCTGGGTGTAGAGGGTGGTATGGAGGAAGAAATTCAGGATTTGGCTCTTTCCTGTAAGTTAGAACTTCTGAGAGGATGGCCTTGGCATAGCTCTGAGGCTTAGGAAGGGGAGGCAGAGCCTCAGGGCTCTTTCTCATGGAGGTATTTATTTCCCTTTGTTTGTTTCTTTTAGTAACTTGGAGCCCGTAAACAGTTTAGTCCATGGTCCCAGAGGATAAAACCATTTCTGAGCACCTACTTCACATAGAAACTTCATTCAGAATTACACACATAAAACCCACAAACATTGGGATGAAAGGAGGGAATCAAACTTCAGATTAAGGTAAAATGCGCTGCAAATCTGAAAGATAAACAATACACTCTAACCCATTTTATAAATACACTCCATTTAGAAATATTAAAAAATTATTGACCTTTTCATTTATAAAATAAGCATTTTTATAATAATTAATGCTTATCACTGTATTAGTTTCAGTGCAGTGAAAATTTACTAATTGAATTTACTTAAAAATTTAAAATTTTTGCTACATATAGAATCACAAACTACTGAGCTTTAAATTTTGCAGTTTTAAAGCAGCCAGAAAATAATTTCTCAGTGATGAATTTCTGAATTTTGTGTTCAGAACATCTTTTCCTTCCTCACTGGTAGTTATAAACACATTTTGTGGTTTTGAGAGTCTGAAAAACACTTGTGTTAATCTGGCCTATTTGGTGGAGAGTTATTTCCAAAGATGGGTTTATCATAATCAGAAGCCTTAATTATTGTTATTAACATAACGGATAAGACTTTTAAATCCATTATCTCAGAAGCTTTGGCACTGGAATCTAAAATAGACCCTATAAGCCTGCAGAGGGCCCTTCATTTAAACAAGACACAGATGCCTCTGTGGTGTGAATAAATGAGATCTTCAGGCCTGAGAACAAGGGTCCCTGCTCCTTTCTGAACGTTCACCCGGCCCTGGGGGGCTCTAACGCTTCCAGATCCTCTACCACTTCCCTGTCCCCATGCTGGCCCTCACCTCTCCAGCCCAATAAGGACAAGAACTGGCCTTTTGTTTTTCCTCTTGTTTTTTAATAGATTTAATTTTGAAAATGCTGGCATCTGTTCAATATGAAAAGGGAAAATTTAAGAAAATAAATACAGAAAATAAAAACAATACAAAAGCTGCCAAGTTTCTAAAGCACCTGCTTCAGTTGCCAAGCTTCCCTGTAAAATCAGTGCTGGATCTTCGGCCCCGACGCGGAGGAGTGGCACCCCATCCCGACACATTTCCTGGTATTCTTTTCTTGCTATTTGCCTTGTTTTGTGTTATTGAAGCGACCTTTTCACAGTGGTCTTAGAAGGTCATCAACTGCAACATCTATTTCAGGAATGGAAAATACCCGCTATTGATTGTTGCGGGTGGCATACGCAGTGGATGCTGTGGCGCTCCGCCGGGATCTCTTTGCTGAAAGAGGCTTTATTCGGCGAGTTGGCGGCTGATGATCTGCGCCTGGCGAGCTCCTTTGGGTATTACCCTGGCAGAGAAGAGCCACCTTGCCCGAAGCCTCGCCTCCACCCAGCAAGCCTGCGTCCAATGAGTGTTGAGTCTTAAGTGTTTCGGGGTGTAAGGCCCAGGCCCCTTGCCTCTACGCAGGCAACCTCACTCCAGGGCTCCTCAGGGATCCTCCGAGGCCTCGGCCATGACAGTATCACGGTTCCGCTTCTCCTTTGCCCAATGCTGCTTCCTCACCCCTTAGAGATGGGTTTCCAAGAGCTCTTCACAATAAGCCTCGTGCATGCAGACTTCAGGGTTTCGGTGTCTGTTTCCCAGAGAACTGATCCATGGCAGACAGGGCTGACTTCAGTGGCCTAAAGACCACAGCCTCCTGCTCAGAAGGGCCTCGCATTGGGTTTGATGCTCCACTGTCGTCATCCTGAAACTCGCAATAACTTTTGAACTTTGAGCCCCTACATTTTCATTTTGCACCAGGCCTTACAAATTATGTAGCCTGTTCCAATGACTCAAGGGAAAAAATGTACCTGGAGCGTCATGTTGAGAGGGAATCTGCAGTGTCCCCGAGCTCTGTGGGAATGAATGCTGGTTGATGGGCCAGGCTGTGTCACAGTAGATGCCGGGAGAGGTGAGGGCAATGTGGGCACTAACTGCTTCCTGTCCCAAATTTACTGAGCAAATGCTGGCTTAGGAGAGCGGCTCAGCTGGGTGTTTCAATCCTCCGGGACCTCTCACTTATTTCTTTCCTCTGGTCTAAGTGAGACCTGGTTTTAGTCTTTCTAGGTCCTGCAGCTTTTGATGATGGCTGTGCCAAGGGCACACTCTGCTCTCCAGCCTTTTCCACCAGCAGGCACACTCACACGTGGGCCTGAACTAGAATGTGGGTTTTGAAGTCTACCCATTTCACCTTCACACTTTCACAATGTAACAATACCTCACCTGTTAAAGAACTGGGTGCTTGACATCTTACAAGGTCTTCTTGGTGCAGTGATTTTGACTCCGGGACATTTTGGCATGGGGAACAAATCAACGCTGGTTGATGGGCCAGGCTGTGTCATGGCAGATGCCGGGAGAGGTGAGGGCAATGTGGGCACTAATTGCTTTCTGTCCCTAATTTTCTGTCCCTAATAAACTTTCAGTGAAAAAAATTCTGAGTAATGTGTGTGACAGAAACATCACCTCCTCTCTCACTTTCTCTTCTGGTAGCACTTTTACAAAACTACCAAATAAACATGTACATCTTTCATACCTCAAGACCCACACCTTTCCTTATCTCTATCTACTCTGCTTCTTGTCCCAAACCTGCCTCCTTTCCCAATCAAAATTCCTACTCTTAGGGTTGCATCAAAAATAAAGACAGAAAAAATAAAACAATCAGTTTATTATTACTAAGTGTTCATCTAAACAGACAATGCACCCAATTTTAAACTGGCAATAATAGCATATACATAGATATAGATATAGATACAGATAGATATAGATATATTGAGATATATATTGATATATGTAATATACATGTATATCAATCACTTGAGAATACCTGACACATATAATAAACGTGTATAATATATTTGTATATATTATATATAATATGTAATATATTTCAAATATTAACCACTTAATCCTTGCAACATATTGAGGCACAAAGAGGTTAAATAATTTGCCCAATATTACTCTGTAATGCAAGTGGATGGGGCTAGGGTTCACCGGGCAGACTGTGCTTTTAACCACTGTGTTATCTGCACATGTGTCCTCAAGTCAAATGATGAGGACCTCACCAAATTTATTATTTTTTACTTTAAATATAGAGTTTAAGATGGATTAATGAAAGGCAGTGTCCAAATATACAATTTGATCAAAGCTACTCATTGACAGATGCAAATGGAATTCATTGTGGGGCAGCTGACATGTGGCAACTAATAAATGAACTCTGTCCAATCTGGAAAACACTAAGAATATGAGCAGAACATCTGTGGAGAAGAAACACCATAGATGTGCTTAAAGGTGTGAGGACTGAGAGAAGAATTTTGAGACTTTTGAGCCTGGAAACAGAATACAATGGCAGAACTACCTTCAAATATCTGAGAGGAATCTCTCATAATTTTCTTGTCAATTGATCATGAATAAAGTGTTGATATCAGAATTCACGTTAATCAAATGTCACTTGGGTTCATAAGAATAGCTCTTCAGATACTTTATTGAAAGAGGATTCCTAACAAATACAAATTTTGCTGGTTGATATGAGGAATGGGGTGGGGTGGGGTGAGGTGGACGAGGTTCAAGGATAAGGAGTGGAGAAAGGGTAGATGAAAACTATAGTACAAACAGCACATACTAGCCAAGAGGTTTCAACAAAAATGATAAATGAGGAGATATGAAGGGGTGGAGTGAGAGTCAAGATCAGGCAGTTGACATTTCCTGGTAATCTTTTTAAAAAAGTAAAGCTGTGTTAAAACAGCCTTTTGGAAGTACCCTCCTTTGGCTCTGGCCCTCTAACATACAGAATTACTAGGGTAATGTGTAAAGTGCCTACCATGGTCCCTGGCCCTCTGGAGGGTCTCCATGTTCTGTATAACTTTTGAATGGCTTCTCTTCTACCAGTCCCTGCTGAGCCAGCCCAAGTCAGAGGCTAGAGGGCTGTTCTCACTGGTCTGCTGCTTTATCTTCATCCAGCAGGAAACCCTGGACTGCTCTCCAATTTCTGTTAAGACTTCACCCAGTTTTCAAACTGATGGATTGGAGAGGCAGAGTATGTTTCCCTCTATTGCACAATCTCTGACAAAACTGGCTTTATGATTCTTACACCTACTGTGATTGCCTATTTTGGAATTCAATACCTATTTGTATTCTAATTCTACATGGAGCTTTCTTGAAGAATGGCTGCATGTTGACTTTAATGACTTAAAAGTATCCTGCCAGAGGTACTTTCTGAAAAGTTTATGGTTTTTTTGTAAGAACTTGGTCATTTTTTTTCCTGGCCCATTGGTATACAAAGGTCAAAAAAAAAAAAAAAAAGCTTTGGAATTGGAGTCACATGATGTGAATTTGTGCTATTTTTCTGACATACCTGTAAGTTTTATAAACTTAGAGAACAACTCCTGGAGCCTCAGCTGTCATGTCTAAAAATGGATATTACTCCTCATATTTAATGAAACATGGGACAGCTGAATAGGATTTTGTGAAATTTTAAAAGTTTGGTGAAGAATTCTCCTTTTAGGAGGAAATCTGTATCTACAAGACTGACTCTTGGGGAAAAATTGTTGATCAGTGACTGGCACTGATAGCTAATATTTATTATGCACTTACTGATGTTTTGTTTTGTTTTATTTTATTTTGTTACTAACTGATGTTTTAGATGTATTACTTGATTTCAGTCCCCTAACATTCTTGCAGAGTAGGTATTTTTATTGCCCGCCTTTATAGATCAGGAAAACAGAGCACAGAGAGAGTCAGCAACTTGCCTAAGGTCACCCAGGAAGAATGTTAGAAGCTGGGATTTGAAACCTGGCCACATTCCTCTAGGACCTGACTTTGTAACCATGAATCCCTTGAAGGCTGGAAGTAGGGACCCTCCCCTCCCCAGGACCAGCTACCAGAGCAGTAAATCTGTCAAGACATAATGTCTGTCTTTTAAATATATTTTTACCTTTTTTTAACACCTTTATTGTGGTATAATTTCTATACAATAAACTACACATATTTCAGATATACATTTTGATGTATTTTGATAGATATATACACCTATGAAACCACCACTCCCCAAGAGGTGCAATTTTTGAATTCCCAGTTTATCCTTTCCCACCCCTTTTACCCCCTTACCATAAGTTTATTCTCTATGTGAGTCTGTTTCTGTTTTGTAGATAAGTTCATTTCTGTCCTTTTTTTTTAAGATCCCACATATAAGTCATATCATATGGTATTCTTCTTTCTCTTTCTGGCTTACCTCTCTTAGAATAACAATCTCTAGGTCCATCCATGTTGCTGCAAATGGCATTATTTTATCCTTTTTATGGCTGAGTAGTATTCCATTGTTTAAATATACCACATCTTCTTTATCCATTTATCTGTCAATGGACATTTAGGTTGTTTCCATGTCTTTCATGGCTATTGTAAATAGTGCTGCCATGAACATTGGGATGCACGTGTCTTCAAATTATATTTTTCTCTGGATATATGCCTAGGAGTGGGATTGCTAGATCATATAGTAAGTTTATTTTTAGTTTTTTAAGGAACCTCCATACTGTCCTTCATAGTGGCTGCACCAATTTTCACTCCCATCAACAGTGTAGGAAGGTTTCTTTTTCTTCACACCTTCTCCAACATTTATCGTTTGTAGGCTTTTTAATAATGGCCATACTGACTGGTGTGAGGTGATATTTCATTGTAGTTTTGATTTGCATTTTTCTAACAATTAGTGATGTTGAGCATCTTTTCATGTGCTTGTTGGCTGTCTGGATGTCTTCTTTGGAGAGATGTCTATGTAGGTCTTCTGCTCATTTTTTGATTCAGTTGTTTGTTTTTTGATATTAAGCTGTATGAGCTGTTTATATATTTTGGAAATTAGTCTCTTGTCGGTCACATCACTTGCAAATATTTTCTCCCATTCTGTATGTTGTCTTTTCATTTTGTTAATGGTATCCTTAGCTGCACAAAACCTTTTAAGTTTAATTAGGTCCCATTTGTTTATTTTTGCTTTTATTTTCATTATTCTAGGAGCTGGTTAAATACCTTTTATTTATTTTAATATGGTTCATTTAGACAGTATTTATCTCAATAGAGGGGAATATAAATGTAGAGAAAAATAATGTCTACATTTTGTAAAACCTAATTGGAAATGAAAATTTAAAAGTCCTGCCATGAATTTCCTAACTTGGTCCTCTTGAAGCTGACAGTGAAACTTTGCTCTCAGAAGTCTTGGTGGATTGGCCACTGGAGGCTTTCTTAACTGGGGAAATAAAACTTTTAAATCAGGAATCTGGGGAGATGAGCATTTTAAATGCAGGTTTATCATGTTAAAAAAATTCAGAAGAGCTAACACATTAAAATCTGTATATATATTTATAATTTATGTAAAATGGCAATCCTTATCTTGTGGCTGATCATAATAGCTGATATATCATAGGTGTTCAATAAATACCTTTTAAATGAGCAGATGGATGAATGTGGCAAAGCCAATGTCAATACCAGCACTTGCCAAAATAACAGTATCTAATGTCTATTGATGACTTATTATGTGTCAGGTATAGCTTAAACATATAGCACACCTTCTCTCATTTAAATCCTTAAGCAACACTAGGAAGTAAGGACTATTTTAAACTTTTATTTTGCAGATAAGAATACAGGGACCAGGGATATTTGTAACTTATTCAAAGTAAAGTTGTATACCCAAGATTCAAACTTGCACCCTATGGGTCCAGGTCTATCCTGGAATCCACAAGGATGTGCACTCTCCGAGAAACAAATCTCATCTGGGTCTGATTAAGCTCTGCTTAGTCACTCCCAGAAGAGAAGTGGTCTGCAGGCTTTCTGGAGGGGCCTCTTGGAGTTTAGTGATGAGGCTGACCAAGAAGGTTATGTGAGGACAAAATGATGTTGGGTAATGAGTGAGGATGGGCTATGGGCCAGGCTGTGGACTAAGGGAGTTGTCACTTCCTGTGGCTGAGGAGGTACTGCTCCTTCAGCAGAGTTCTGCAGGGAATCTAATGAGAAATACGTTTTTAAAAGTGAATGAAATACAGTAACTATGGGCCTCAGGTTTCAGTACCTAAATTCAATATGTTGTCCAACATGTACCCTGGTAAAATGAGCAAGGGTCAGAGAAGCCCAACCTCAAACACCTTTTTAAATTATAAGGCCCACGCCTTGGGAGAAGAAGGATCACCACTGTCAGTGGATATAGGGTCTCCTACCTTAGGTACTGGCCCTCTAGGAGGTCCTGGATTGCCCAGAACAGTCCTGACAAGGCAAAAAGTAACTCCCAGCAGGGGATCATCTGGATGGACTTTAAAAAAGATTCATAAAGTCTCCCAGCTTCTCCCTGTCATAATGACAGAAAGGAACTGTGGTGGCAACCCAAGAGAAGGTTCTCCTAAAGCCCTCCAGGATGGTGTGGGGTTGGGTTGCATAATAAAACCTCAAAATCTGTCCATTAAAATCAGGTTGATTAAAAAAAAATCAGGTGAAAATAAAAAGCAGTTCCTGAGCTCAGTGTGCACTCACCTCTCTGCTTCTTGTCATGAGACTTCATCCAAGGATACAGTACCACCTTGCTCCTCACCAGTGTCAGGCCAGAGCAGTGCAGGTGGGTCCTTCCACAGGAGTGGCTAAACACTGTCCAGTTTGGCTCAGAATTCCTGTTATATCTTAACATATTATTATAAATAATAATATATTAATATTATGTATTACAATATATTGTATATCAAAGCATTATATATATATATATATATATATATAATATATATATATATATATATATAACATACACTACTCGAATCCAATGGCTATAAAAGAGACCAGAAGCTTTCAATAGTATTATAAAAAGCAGAACTTTTTTTTTTTCCTGAATGAAATCATGCCTGGAACCTCAGCACAGAAAGTGAAGGGGTGCTCTCTAGTTTCCTGGGTAGGTAGAATGGGGGGTAGTTGGTGGGGTGATGGGTGGGGCTGGAATTGGGGCCATCCCAGAGGGGTCATCCCTGAAGAGACACCAGGGAATTAAAGTTCTCTGAGGGATGATCCACCCTTTGTTTTGGGGTCCTGCCTTGTATCCCCGTCTTAGTCCAGGGCCTGACCTGTTCAGCATTTGTTGAATGAAGTGAGGAAGAAGAAGGGAACAGGGGTGGTCACATCTGCATTCTCTGATAACTGGGCAAGGACTTCAGGGTGGGGATGAAGAACGGCTTTAAGTTTTGGAGGAGCCATTGGGCAGGCAATAAAACCTGTGTTTCTATGAACCGTTTGTTATTCTTCCTTCTGTTGCTAATGACTGATACTAATGTTTATTAATAGGCTAGTCATGTGTGCATGCATTTACATCTGAGTCTCAAGTCTTTTTTTTTTTTTTTTAAAGAACCAGCTATTTGGATCCTCCATCATCCCAATTGCCTCTTGGAACTCCTTCCAGGAGTCCCTGTAGGGCAGAATGTAAGGTTTTGTATTCACTGCACCCAATTCACTGCACCCTCTGAATGGCTCTGATGAACTTCCTCACAAGACCCTATGAGACATTTTAAAAGTAAAATGCCTGTAGGAAGTTTCTGAGAAATAAATGTGGGCTTTTTTAAAATTAGTGTTGTCTTCAGAAATGAATGTTTCATTTGATGATATCTAACATCATCCTGGAAGAGGGTGATGAGATTTGCAGTGATTCTAGATGTTCAGAGTTGGTTTCACTATTTTCTGAAGGAGAATTGAATTAGATGACTGCAAGTAATAGCATGCCAAGATTTAGCAATGGGTTTGCAGAATCCTTTAGTTACGTGTAAACATTTTCTGGTCGTAAAGTCTTCATCTTACTGCCAAAGGTGGAGTGGTGATTTAGTTGGGAAACATCGTATTTATCTGGGAAACATCAATAGCATTTTTTCTCACCTACCAAGTCATAAAAAGGATTTCATGCTTCAAGAACCAGGCATTTTCTGCTCTTATTTGCTGTTGTATTCTAGGCATCTAGAACAATGTCTTGTAAGTGGTATACACACAGTAACTAATTTATGAGTGTATGAAGCATGCTTCTCTGCAAGTCCATTGTGAAATTCAGGCACATGAGGCCAAAAGGAACCAGGTATCAACTTCTTTGACTTCTCAGACTTTAAACATTTTTTTCTCATCTGTGGATTCATTCCTTTACTAGGGTCCACCCAATTACTCCACATTTTTTGAGATGAATGGGATAGAAAAACCAACTTCTAGATCCAACCCAATAGAAAAAAAAAACAAATAGAAATTTGTAGAAATGTTAATTCCCTGATAGTATAGAATAGAGGGTCCCAACATGTCCAAGTATAAGGATGTCTATTTGATATTCAAAGTTTTTGCACATTGTCATCTAATGGTTGTATTTTTAGTATCCAGTGATCGCTTTTTTCCATAATATGTTTCCTCAATTAAAAATTCAGTCACATTTAAAAATAAATTTGCATTTTATTAATCAAAACCACATCTATAGAACTTGAAAAATAGTTATATATATAGTTATAAAAATAGTTATATATATATATATATATATATATATATAAACACTGATTTATAACAATGCTTGACACACATATAGATTCATGGACTACTCTCTTCCTTCCCCCCTGGTCCCAAATCCTATGGTGGAACTAATATAGATAGATCATATTGTATTTGTAAAGAAAAACTACTTTTGGTTAATTTACATAAATTATTTTAAGGAATGAAGTCCTAGTAGTACTAGTAGTAATAGATGAACACACTATAGCTATTCACCATCCTGAGACTAAAATTTTGAAGGGGTAAATTCCTTGAGATAGGAGAAGGGAAGGAAAACAAATGAGTCTTTCTCTTGCCTGTTTCTGACTTTAGCACTTCCCTGTCTTCCACATCATGATTCAGGACACAGGGCAGACATCTTGGAGAGCACCCCACCTGTGTTCTCTATTGTTGTCTGTGAGCCACCAACAGGTACCATTATTTTATTCATTCAAGAAGCCACCCTTTCAGGAATGTATATTGCTTCTTGGCCCCTGCCTGGTCCCTAGAAGTCCTGGGCAAAGAGCCAGGAAAAGAATGTGATTGCTCAGACGAAAATCAATGGGCTGGGATTTCTTCACCTTGGGTGACTCCAGTCTACTCAAGGAATGAACTGAATTGTCTCTGAGCAGGGAAAATAGTACATCCCCTTTGGATTCACTCCCTTATTTATAAGCCATAACTTCAGGAACAACAAGCTGGAGGACCTGCCAGCATCCTTGAGCCAGCATCTCAGCTGATGTCACAGTTAACAATCTGAAGTAGGGGCATGGGAGGGAGGGTGAGTAGTCTTGTAGGACTGAGCCCTTAGCCTATGAAATCAGATGATATCTCCAGGTAGATAGTATCAGAACTGAGTTAAATTGTAGGACACCCAGCTGGTGCTGCAGCTGGTGGGAAAAAAACCCTCACACATCTGGTGTCAGAATTGTTGTGACTATGGTAGTAGTGTAAGAGTAAAGGAGAAACACAAGGAAGGAGAAGTGAGTTTCTCCTACACAGTGAAGGTTATTAAGCAGGACCATTCCTGAAAAATCTGGTAGAGGAGCTGACCTGGCCATGCACTCTTTTGTCCTTGGTGCTTCCTCTTCTCTCTTGGCTATAGCATTAACATGGTGGCCAGAGCGGCAGCTGCCATTCTGGGACAAGAGGAGTACTGAGGTTGTAAAACTTACGTAGGCTAGTAAAGCACATAGAACAAACTTGGGCCCTTAATATCATGGCAGAATCTCTACAGCAGCCCAAACTACTCATCACTGGACTTAACTTTCAGGAGAGAACAGTAAATTCCATCTGGCTCAACTCACTGTTATCTTGTGGACTAAGAACTTTGATATTACCTGGGAGCTGGTTAGAGAGGTAGAATCTCAGGCCCTTCCCTGGTCCAACTCAATTGGAACGTGCATTTAACAAGATCCCCACATGCTTTGCATGCACACTTGCACACTGAGGTTGGAGAAATGCTGATCTAGATGTAGTTGGTATATGTAGCCCAGTCTCTCTGTTTATAAGAGATACAAGAATAATGCATCCCACTTGCCAGTACTAAAACATAATAAGAATCACACAATCATAGGGTAGAACAACTACAGGGACCTGAGTTCTTTGTATACAAAGAAAGGTAGCTTCCATGCAAATTAGTTAATTAATGTTCCAACCACCACATTTGGCACCAGGGATATCCTGGCTCTCAAGTTCATAATATAACAAGGGAGACATGTAAGCATTGCATTACAGTAACTGTTTACATGCAACAAGAGAGAGATGCTCAGATGTTTGGGGAAAACAGATGAGGAATCTAAGCCTTACCTCCTGGGCTATGGAGCAGGTTTAAGAAAACTTCTTGCAAGAGGTATCACCCAAGTAATTATGGATTATCTTGCTTCTTCTTCTAGCTTCAGGGATGCAGAGGCCATCCATTGTGGGCTTAGTCAGCCTAACAGCCTCCCAGAGGAAGAGTTGATGCTTAGAAAACACAGATTTCAGCACTAATGTCATCACCTTATGCCATCTTTAGTTTCTCAGTTTATAATGTGGGCTTCTTGGCTCCATTTTACAGTTGAGGACAATGTAGATGCTGAATAGTGAGTGTATTTCAAAAGACTCGGTGTAGGTGACCAATTAAGTCTATATGAGGATTTAGCATTCATTGAACTCTAATATCTTCTCAATTTTGTCGACATTGGGTTTCAAATTCCATCATTGATTAGCTATTTCTATTTATCTGTCTTCTCTGAACAATCTGAAGTTGGAAATCCTTTTGATAGATGTTTAGAATGTATCTTCCTCTTCTCTTTATATTTCTATTTGATATTCTTCAGTTCATTAGATTATTAAAAATGAAATCACATTTTTGGATATTTGTGGTTTGGCTGGCTAGCTGGGAAACTGTTTTCTGGCATTCATTAATGCTTTTTTTCTTTCCATTTAAAGAACATTTACTGGATTTGGTACTTGAAAAAAGAAAATGCCAAATTAAGAAATGGGAGGGAGAATAAATGCCCCGTGCATGCAAAAACCCAGAATGATTTTCTTCTCCCAATTTTTATGAATTTGACAGTATTGAGAATGAGAACATTGTTTCTAACAAAATCCAAATTTTTATTTCTCTCTCTAATTAATATGGCTTTAATTATTTCTTCTTCTTCTCCTTCTTTGTCTTCTTCTTTCCTACTGCTTTTCTGAAATGGCTTTCTAGATTCTGATCTTCTTCTTCCTTAAAATAGACCAAAATAGCCTTGGTGGTGAATACTATCATGGAAGTGAAACAGACAAGGACTCAGCTTGCCTCATGCTCGTGGTGTGTCTACTTCTCTATAGACAGTGCCTGGGTCCACAGCTGACTGTTTCCCGCTCCCCTAAGTTAACTACAACAAGGGGAAGACAACGAGAGCCTTGAAATCTTTTTGTATTCTCCTCTCTTCCGAAGAACTCACAAGTTTGCAAGTATTCAACCAGTGCTAACTAGAGGGTGTTGCCAAGCATAACAGACTATACACAAATGAACAAGGCCTCCCTCATATTGCAATCCCAGCAGAAAATGATGCAGCAAAAGCAATCCCCAACCCTTGGTTGCCTGCCACGCAAGTACTTGCTTCAAGCTCTGTATTCAGCCAGTTCTAGGATGCTGCCACCTTTTCCTGTGTTCAATACTTGGTTTACAGCCACAGTCCTCTCCACCCAGAATGTGTTATTTGGCTTTAACAAATGCAAGAGGAAGTGCCCTTCCCTGCACAGAAATCCAAACACAGGGTGAAACCACAGCTTGTTTTCAACAGGCCTCCTGTTGTGAGCCCTCCCGGCTGTACTGCCTTTCTGAAGTGATTTGGGGACTGGTGGTTTGAAGCAGTGGCCTCTGCCTCTTCCTGAGGATGCCTCTAACAAGGATCTTGAGATCATTAGTCATGATCTGAAGATTTACCAGTATGGCTCACTGAACCAGGTCATGCTTTGTCAGATGTGAAATTCTGATATTCTAACACATGGTTTGTTTGCAAATTGTGCTTAAATAATATATAACAATATAGTGCTCTGGAGTAGTGCTTTATTTATGGCTTCATTTACTCAATAATTTTTAAAAATATTTCTTGGACAGTGATTTATTTGTTCAGCATATTTTTTTTGGAAGGGGAGATAATTAGGTTTATTTATTTCTTTATTTTCAGAGGAGGTACTGGGGATTGAACCCAGGACCTTGAGCATGCTAAGCATGTGCTCTACCACTTGAGCTATACCCTTCCTCCCTCAGTAATTGTTTATTAAGTGACTAATACATGTCAGGTTCTGTGCTAGGTGCAGCAGTTACAAGGCAGAAAAGAGATAGCATTGCCCTGTGTGGGCTATGGATTCAAATCTGTCTCATCTCCGTTAAGTTGGCTGTATGAATAGATTATAGTGGGGATGCAAAAGGAGTGGTAGATTGAACTTAGGCAGGAGAGTTGCAGCCAGCATGTAAGATACCTTTTTGTAAATTGGAGCCTCATCCTCTGGGCTCATTTGGTTCCCACACTAGAACATGGGATTTGGTGAGTAGAATGTGGGCTGGATTTATCCCACACTCACCTCTGTGGCAGGTTCTGATCAGGACAGCTTTCTTTAAGGCATGGTGCTTGAACTCAGTCCTCAAAGATATAGAGGTGTCCACTGAGAGGACAGGTATAAACAGAGCATGCTAGAAGGAGGGGACCATGGAGCAAAGATATATGACACCACCTGGCACATTCTGGAAACTACAAGCAGTTGAACTTGGAGGAAAGGGGCATAAAGGGAAGGAGAGGTGGGCAGAGGCCTGGTTATAATCAACCCTGTGTTCCAAAGAAGCAAACTTTTCATTCTGAAGATTATGGGGCAACATTGAGGAAGTTCCCAGAAATGAGTGAGATGATCTTATCACTCATCTTCATGGCAGCATTGAAGTGGGTATCGGGTTGAAAACAGGGATAGAAAGAAGACCAAGAAATAATCCAGGTGATTATTTGAGTGAGTTTGAACTTTGAATGGGCAACAAGGATGGAGAGGTGAGAATAGATTTGAGAGAAGAGAAGGTGGTAGAACCTGCAGAACTTGGGGTCTGGTTGGATTCTAGAAGATTAAGGAGATTTGGGTGTCAAAGATGAATGAATACTCCCAGGTATCTTACTTGGGAGCCTGGATGGTTGCTGGTACTGTTCAGTTAAAAAGGATGCAGGAGGAGGAGGAGCTTAATGGAGTGCTCTTAGAGGAAGATCACTGGGTGCTGTCTTACTAATGGCTACTGTCTGTTTATGGCACTGTTCTAGCAACAATGATGGGCGTGGCAGGCAAAGTGCAGAGAAGCTTATCAGTCCCCACTTCATGTCATAGATGACTAAGGAGCTTTTAACTAGATCAAATCCAGAACTTAAGCTGCCTACCCTAACATCACACAGAGAAAAATATTCTTCCAAAACTATGGCTCCATTGGCTCTGACCCTGTCTAAGATGCCAGTGTTTGCCATTGTTCAAAGGGGCCATGGGGTAGGCCATTAGGTCAGCCTAATATAATGCATCCCCCTGAAAGGAAAGCCCCTCAAGCACGTGATTCGACACGTCAATACCATTGACTTGCCCTACAAAATGGGAAGACCACATTCCTTAGCTCTAATAAAATATGCTACTCTTCAGCTGCAAGGTGTGCATACACTCATGTAGTAAAAAAGTGGCCAGGGCTGGAGTTCATATACTTTATATTTCTTCTTCTAAGTTCTCAATTTAATGGGGGTATACATTTTTGAACTTTTTTCTTATGGAGGATTCCAAACATGTATGAAAGTAGAAGGGATAATATAATATATCCATCCATGTGTCCATCACCCAGTTTCAACAGTTACTGAGTTATAACCAATCTTGTTTCCTCTGTACCCTGCCAATATTCCTCCTTGTCCCTCGGATTATGGGCTATTTGAAAGCAAATCTACTGAAGATATATAGGTATAATATATATTTAGTGCATAAAATATTACATAGTATATAATATAAAATATATATAAATATATTTTTATATAGACTTTTTATTTTGGAAGTTTTAAATCTAAAGACTTAAGATTTCTTTAAAATATAAATACCGAATTTGCCCTATTACTAACATTTCACACTAGTAAATTACATTTGTGACAGTTAATGAACCAACACTGATACATTAACTATAATGTCCATGCGTTAGTCAAATTTCCTCAGTTTTCCCCTAATGCCCCTTTTCTGTTCCATGAGCCTATTGGAGGTATATTTTACTCTGCATTTAAAAATCATTGTGGCAGAGGCAGGTGGGAGAGTATAGCTCAGTGGTAGAGCACATGCTTAGCATGCACAAGGTCCTGGGTTCAATTCCCAGTATCTCCATTAAAAAAGAAAAATTGAAAAAAAAACCCTTTGTGGACTTAGGGATGTAACGCTCCATTTCATCCATTACGTGTAAGTTTTTCAGGTCTAAGAAGACTGCGTCACATCAAGTGTGTAATTCATCCCTTTCTCTGTCCCTTCTCCCTCTCTCTCATTCCCTAATGGGAAACGGATGTCAAGCACACAGGCCCACAACAGCTTAGGAGCATTGGTAACTTCGCTATCCTAGGAGCACTTTGGGCACACACCACTGAGGAATTGATGCTGGGACAAATCACTGAACAGAGTTTAGGACAATGGGGAAGCAGAGAATTCAGGAAAACACAATGTACCTTTAAAAATACATTTGTGAATTCACCACATGAACTAAATGAAATGGAACTAAAGGCTCCCGAGCTGTTTGGGTCAATGTCCACATTGGCTGTTCACAGTGTGGGAGGTTCTGAGAGTCGGAGGCCCCGCGGAAGCCTGGGGAGGGGCTGCTGGTTGTTCACCCTTCCTGACCTCAGGGCCACCTGGACAAGCCATTTGCTCTCTGCTGGCATCACAGGAAATCAGTTGTCTTTGGAGGTGCTTGGCTTGAATCAGTGGTGTGTGTGTGGTGCCACGTTTCTGATGCAATGCCTGCTTCCAGCCAGCCTGTCGAACAAATCTAAGTGCCTCAGGGCTGGCTGGGGGCCAGAATGGCGTCACTGCCCATTAATAGAAGTTGATGGAGCTCAGAAAAATGCTTTAGGTCTGGCAACAACCCAACTCCTCCTACACTGTGTCTGCCTCCAGGCAAATATATGGAAAAATCAATTTAGGGATGCTTATTTTCACCAGTTTGTGCTATTTTAAGCATTGATTTGCCTAGTTACTGTTGGATTTTTAAAAAATGTTCTGTGACACATCTTGTTTTTACCCAATTTATATATTCTTTTACAGGCTCTGCTTCTTTCCAAAAAGAGATTCGAGGATTTGAAATGCTTTATTACAAAGGACATTTATTATTAGCTTATAAGCTTCCTCTGCTTTTCCTTGATGATGTTCTTATGTAAATATAGTTGATGAAGTAAGAGCTTATTTATTTATCAAACATATGGATTAGCATTATGGATACATTCAGAGTGTACAGAGACATCATATAACAAGATAACACAAATTATAAATAGGTGAGAAAGAAAAAAGGAAACACAAGTTAGTAACTTGAAACATAGCCAGAAAGTAGGACTAAATAAATTGACAGCGTAAAGTCCTCCAAATGGGTCACGTATTAGTTGATAAGCCTCAGAAAAAATGAAGAAAGAGAAAACATGACCATTTGGGTAAACCATAGTGACAATAATCTAAAAAGAAGACACACAACTTTTTCTGATATCCGTGTCAGAAAGAAAACACTCTGTAATAACTGTCTTCAATAATACATATTAGAGACTATTATGGGCTGAATTGTAGGCCCCTCAAGTTCATATGTTGAAGTCCTAACACCCAAGTGCCTCAAAATGTGGTTGTATTTGGAGGTGGGGTCTTTCAAGAGGAAATTATGTTAAAAAGAGATCATTAGGGTGGGCCCTAACTCAGTATAACTGGTGTCCTTATAAGAAGAGAAAATCAGAGGGAAAAACATGTGAAGACAAAAAGAGAGAGGCTTCAGAAGGAACCAACCCTCCTGACACCTTGGTGTTGGACTTCTGGCCTCCAGAACCATGAGGAAATAAATTTTTCTTGTTTAAGCTGCCCAGTCTGTAGCACTTGATCACGGCAGTCCTGGCAAACTAATACAGAGCCACAGTGAGGTGTTTCCTAAGGGCTATCTCTAACGGCATCCCTCCGTGCAGGCTGATTACGTCACCCTAAGGTACACAGACTGCTCCTTTCCCACCTCGCACCTGAATTCACATGACTATTGTGAGAACTTTGATGTTCTTACGTAACCTTGCCAACCTGGCCACAGTCTAGAGGCAGGCACCTGACCCCAGCTAGACCAGTCAGAGCCCTTTCCTGGAATTTTTCCACCTGGAACTGAGAGATCTTGACATTAGTGCTCTCTGGTGGCAGGAGCTATAAGATGGAAGCCTTGTTAGCTGTCAGGGGCCATATTTTCTCCCAGGAAGGAGACGCCAGGCAGAAAGAGCATTATTCCAATTTCTAGTTTATTCTATTATTCAATAAATATTTATAGAATGTTACTATGTTCCAGGTGCTGGTCCAGTCATTCCTGAAGTTCATCAGCATCCCTGCTTTCTAGCAACTTAGTTTTTGCTACCCTTTTATTGATTTCATCACCAATAAAACCCCGTTTTTGCCCAAGCCAGAGCAAGTGGATTTCTGCCACTCACAACCAAAGTAATAGATTAGAATTCCCCATATTCTCCTTTCCCTCCATTCACACTGAATTTCTGGTAGCCTTCTTGAACAAGTCCCCTTGTCTCAGGATAACAAGAGTCAGTAAAAAGATAATCATGTTTCTCAACATAAAAAATAAGCGAAGTTCAAATATTAACTATGCTAGTTTCCTTGCTTTGCCTGTAAAAATCTATCTTTTTTTCCCTAGATATCTGAGCTACTCGGATACCTCCTTTCTCCTTCAGATTTGAGGGGGTGGTTACAGAGGCTTTTATTCACAACCAGGGGAATGTGTCAAAGAGTCAGAAGTATCTAACCTCTTTTATAACCTCTTCTAAGGCATAAATGAGTGGTAGTAAAAACATTCAATCATGATATGTATTAATGAAATTTCTTCCATCTAGTAAATCACTCTCATTTCTTTAGTATTACCATTAAATAGCAAGCAAGTGCATTATCTGTTCCAGTTCATGTGGAATTTATCTTTTTTTTTAATTTAAGAATAGTTGATTTATAATATTGTATTAGTTTCAGTTCTATAGTAAAATGGTACAGTTATACATATATCTATTTCAGATTCTTTTCCATTATAGGTTATTACAAGATATTAAATATAGTTCCCTGTGTTATACAGTAAATCCTTGTTGTTCATCTATCTTACATATAGAGGTTTGTATCTGTTAATCCAAACTCCTAATTTACCCCTTCCACCATTTTCCCTTTAGGTAACCATAAGTTTGTTTTCTGTCTGTGAGCCTGTTTCTGTTTAGTAAACAAATTTATTTGTATTAATTTTTAGAGCCCACATATGTGATATTATATAATATTTGTCTTTGATTTACTTCACTCAGTATGATGATAAACTCTAGGTCCAACCATATTACTTCAATATTTCATTCTTTTTTATGGCTGAATAGTATTGCATTGTGTATATATATATATATATGTATATATATATATATATATATATATATGACATCTTCTTTATCCATTCATCTGTTAATGAACACTTAGTTTTCCTCCATGTCTTCGCTATTGTAAATAATGCTGCTTTGAACATTGGGGTGCATGTATCTTTTCAAATTATAGTTTTCATCTTTTCTGGATATATGCCCAGGAGTGGGGTTGCTGGATCATATGGTAAGTTTATTTTTACTTTTTCAAGGATCCTCCATACTGTTCTCCATAGTGGCTGCACCAATTTACATTCCCCAGCAATGTAGAAAGGTTGCCTTTTTTCCATACCCTTTCCAGTATTTATTTGTAGATTTTTTAACCGGTGTGAAGTGATAACCTCATTGCAGATTTGATTTGCATTTCTCTAATAATTAGTGACGTTGAGCATCTTTTCGTGTACCTGTTGGCCATCTGTACATCTTCTTTGGAGATAAGTCTGTTTAGACTTTCTGCCCATTTTTTGATTTGGAATTGTTTGTTTTTTGATATTGAGTTGTATAAGCTGTTTGCATATTTTGGAAATCAACCCTTGTTGATCTCATCATTTGCAAGTATTTTCTCCCATTCTGTAGCTGTCTTTTCATTTTGTTGATAGTTCACTTTGCAGAAGCTTTTAAGTTTGATTTGGTCCCATTTGGTTATTTTTGCTTTTATTTCTTTTGCCTTCAGAGACTAATCTAAGAAAATACTACATACCTTTTAGGAAAGATGCACACAAATTTTTGTGAACTTGTTTATTTTCTCATTTCTTAACTTTTGTTTTTTCCCAAGACAGAGGGGAAAAAAATCATTAACTGTATGATGAAGTTTTGAGTCCTAAACAGGAAATGGGCACTCAATCAAGGATTTTTAAAAACATACTCAATACTTTAATAGATGTTTTCTATTCTGACAAGTGACACCAAACCCAAAAACCTAATACTTAGAAAAAAATTGGATCTTCTGCTTTCATTTGGAAATGTCCTATTATCTCTATTTTTTGTTGTGGAAACACATGATCTTTAGCAACTTGAGTTTAGAGACAAGCACTACTACTTGGTAGGTGGGAGGATGCTGCCAAGTAGGTCATTAAGCTCCAGAGCCTCGGGTTTTTCCTCTGTAGAATGGGAATTAAAATTCCTACTTTGCAATATAGTTGTGATGTCAATGATATGTAAATGACTGTCACAAGTGTCTGGTATATTGTGGGCATTCAATTACCACTCAATTCACTATATAATTGCTTATCTCTAATTTTCAACTGCCTTGTAGGCTTACTGTCTATCCTTTCTTTTATGATTTTTTAAAATCATTTGATGCATACAATTGCTGGGCTTATGGTGACACAGAACTGCTACTATGGCATTTTTTGGCTTTCATAAAGAAGCACAGGTGAGAAAAAGGCAGAAAAGAAATACTAATTCTATATCAAATCATTTATTTATTCATAGAATTTATTCATA
This sequence comes from Camelus dromedarius, assembly GCF_036321535.1. Taxonomy (NCBI): domain Eukaryota; kingdom Metazoa; phylum Chordata; class Mammalia; order Artiodactyla; family Camelidae; genus Camelus; species Camelus dromedarius. The sequence continues at coordinate 35,252,068 of NC_087438.1, forward strand.
GCAAGTAACCAGTATAAATAGTTCATACAACTAGAACAGCATGAGGTTTTCAAACCAAATTATGCATGTCAATGACTTTCAGCTAAAGATCAGCAGGAACACATCTGTTGGGTTTATTACTTGTTGCAGGGAAGCAAACTGTGCACAGTAAGAGGGGATTAGAAAGGACTTGCAGGCTATGGGCTAATGTTAGGTGACATGGGGATGGGGAAAGGATACAGGGATCATGCCTAGATTGAATGCTGTCAGGAAGAGGAGCAAAGCTTTGACTGGGTATCTTAATAAATCCAAACTAGGAAGAGGGAAGGCTAAAGTTATAATTGGTAAAGAAGCAGCAGTTACTCAGATGAGCAAGAATAGGGGGATGTTTGGTCATTTTTGTGATTTGGAAAATGTTCATAGTTTGTCTGAGTTCAAACATGATACAGAGCAGTCTTTATGTCTTGATCCATTACAGTCAACAGAGGGGTCTTGTCTGAAGCTGACGTCCTGAGAAATTGTTTACATTCAGTTGGAGAACACATGGCCTATCTGTAAACACCAGGGTGCTTCCTAACAACTGTGAAATGTAGCTGTAAGTGTCAAGCCAGTTTCCTTATGTCAAGCTGCTTTTCTCATTCTTATATATTAACATAGTCTGTAACAGAATTTAGGTGCAGTTAACAGGCACCGCTCTATTTTATGAGAATGAGATTTGATACAGAGAATTAGGTGCTTACAAAATTGCTGAAATATGATTGAAATAATAGCTCTGGGTTGGAATCCAGAAACAACTCCAGAAACCACCCCATTGAACTGATCCTCCTGGGGAGCTGTTAACCACTTAATTTCCTACCGTCTTGATTGTGGCCATCGTCACTGAAGTTGTTCACTCCAAGAATATGTTAGCTTATGTACTCTTTGGAGATCAGGAAGCCACCGCTGCAACACTTAGCCTTGAAGCCATGACCCATCTGATAGGTACATTCTAACTTATCTGAGCCCTGCATTTTGGCTCTTACCATGCTGGTGACCAGAGCACAGGAACCTCAGCTACCTCGGCCATAGGACATTGTAACTCTTCTGCAGTAATCTTTACCAACAGAAACAGCACAAGTTGCAAACAGCCCATTCCCTCTATCACTTCCAGTTTCCAGATCTCAAGTCAGCAATCTGGTTGCCTGGCTCAAATCACTTCTAGAACTCTAGCTGCAAGGGAATTGGGTTAGTGTTTAGGTGTTCCAGCCTCTGCAGTAGGAAGGCATATTGGAAGGAGGTTGGAATGGATGTTGATTTCCAGGCGAGGTTATTCATCACAAGCCTTAACAGTAAAGCGCCCTAGCTATAACCCTGATTCAGTCATTTATTTGCTATGTGAAGTTAGAAAAGTATCATCACCTTTCTGGGTTTCAGTCTCTATGACCAAGTTAGACTGGTTGATATCCAGGATTTTTTCTGATTCTAGAATTCTGTGACTCTGTTATTAATTTAAAAAAAAAGTTTTCTTAAATATATACACTTTGAAAAGTATTTTCTGTGCTTTTTTAAACATAGATTTCCTTCCCCCATTAATACTTGTAGTAGATTAACAAGTCCTCCAAGATGATTGGTGGCCTCAAGTGATTTTCACCTCCCAGTATTCTTATCCTTCCATATTGAATAGTGCTGACTGGGATATTGAGATATTGTGAACATAATAGTGTGGGACCCAGGGTTAGGTCATAAAAAAATTGCAGGTTCTACCTTTGCTTTCTCTTAGATGATTTACTCTGGGTGAAGCCAACTGTCATATCATGAGGACATTTAAGAAGCACTGTAAAAAGGTTCAGGTGGTTAGGAGGCCTTCTGACTATAGCCAGCTTCAATCTGCCAGCCAAGTGAGTAGCTCCCTTGAAGGTGAATGTCCCAGACCCAGTCAAGCCTTCAGAAAGTAACTCTGGCTGATATCTTCACTGCAACCTTATGCAAAACTTTGAGCCAGAACTACCCTTCTAAGCCACTCTCAAATGCCTCACTCACAGAAACTGTGTGAGACAATAAGTATTTAATGCCATTTGAAGCCACTAAGTTCTGGAGTAAACTGTTATGCAGCAACAGAAAACTAATCTATTCCCCATTCAGTATGCAAAATAGCATAAGAATTACTGAATTTATTTCTTAATTTCCAACATCTAATTTCATTTGCTTATTCTTTCCTGACATAAAGATAGTAGCCTGTGAGATTATATCTCTAGGACATATTAGAAACGATTAAGAAGTGTGTATATCAGAATTAAAACTAAGTAGTTATTTCCCAAGATTTTATAAAATGTAGTAATGGGTAGACAGGAAAAGACCTTATTGTTAATATATTAAATAGCAAATATTTTCTCAGGCAAAATGCCAGGCATTTGAAACTTATCATGGGCTAATACAGTCTTTGAAAATAAAGCTAATGAATAGTTAAAACAACACTTTCACAGATCTGCAAAATGACTTTTAGTTTATAAAGGAACTACACTGTTTCTATAGGTTAATAAACACTATAATATGTTCATGAAAAATCAAAGTTGCCTGTTATTGAATTATTTTTGGTTTCATCTAAAAGGTAAAGAAATTAATCTAATTTCTTCCTGTTTATGATGGCTTAAAGTTTCATTGAACAAAGAATCTTCCAACAAAATTTACTTTATATTTTTTTCACCAAGTTTAATTTTAAATAAGTGTCTTTTCTGGATCCTGTACCCATTTGTGATAAGAACATAATTTCTTAATTAGAGCAGCAATCTTCCACTTATTATTAAAAGTAGGAGTACATGAGTTTTGGAGAATATATCAACTAGAAGTCTGAGTTGCAAGTGCCACAAAACTTGTATAAGTCAGCTTAGATAAAAAGAGGAATATACCGGACAGTCACGGCAGTCTTCTGGAATTCGGGTCACAGCCAGGTCCCCACAGAGCTGGAGCCTGCGGCACCAATGGAGCCAGCGCTGGAAAGCCGCCAGCGCTCCCTCCCAGCCTTGTCTCTGCTTCTCTGGGTGCCAGCTTTGTCTTGTGGCAGACTGGCTCTCTCTTTGTTGTGAAAAACACAGTTGTTGGCAGTTACCAAGTTTTGTATTTTTCAGCTTCCGTCACTGGAGACTTGCTCCCTGGTCTGAAATGCAAGTTCCTGGTGAACTCCAGTCAGAACTGGGGTCACGTTGTTCAACATGGCTGCTCTCGCAGTAAATGGGGAGGGAGGGAGGTTTCCCAGAACAACAGTGAGCTGGAAAGACAACACAGTGTGTCCCGTGTTTCAGGTTCCTGGAGCTGTTGTAACAAAGCACCACAAACTAGGTGGCTTGAATATCAGAAATTTATTGTCTCACAGTTCTGGAGGCTAGAAGTCTGAGATCATGGTGTTGGCAGAATTGATTCCTTCTGAGGGCTCTGAGAGGGAATCTGTTCCAGGTCTCTTTCCAACTTCCGATATTTTGCTGACAATCTTTGGCATTCTTTGGCTTGTAGAATCATCACTCTAATCTTGACTTTATCTCCCTGTGTGTATTCTGTGTCCAAATTTCTCCTTTTAATAAGGACACCAATCATACTGGATTAGGGGCCACCCTAATGGTATGATCTCATCTTAACTAATTCCATCTGCAATGACCCTTTCCCCAAACAAGGTCACATTCTGAGGTATTGGGGGCTAGGACTTCAACATGTAATTTTTTGGTGGGGGAGGGAGCATTATTTAACCCATAACACTCCATATAGGGCAGCACATCATGTACAGGGTACCAGAGACCAAAGAATGGAAGCAAGAAGTGAGGACACAGAGAAGTAAACCTAGAATTATGAAACCCTTCAGATTTCATCTTCCAAGAGAGAAAAGTAAGGAACAAATCTGCACTCAGAGAAGACAGTGGAGAATGTTTTAGTGGTGATGAGGTAAAGTTAGGGATATAGATTAATATGGAATACCTCATGGCTATAGTAACTCATTGACTTGCATGCACAGTCCCATTTTCTTTCTCAGGCTCACCCTCCCTTCAGACTTTCAGTTGCCAAGGGTCGGGGGTACTATGGGGTGTCAATGGAAACAAGCAGAACCAAGAGCCCAGCTTTTTCTGCTGTGCTGTGAACCTGAACAGGATTGGACAATAGAGTTTGGAAAGAGGAAGAAAGTCAGGTGCAGTGCCTCCCTTTCCCCTCCTGCCTCCATGAGGGTGCAGCGAGGGGCCTGCAGTCTGGACTTGAAGGGTGGCAGTGAACGTTTGCCCCATTTCCTGCCTGGGTCTCCCAAGAGCTGAAGCCCTGCAGATGCCCCTGTCCATTGAACACTTGGAGGGCAGCAGAGGTAAAAGCAAGCATCCTCTGGGACTCAGAATGGCATAGGAGGCATCAAGATGCCCTGTAGCCACCCATCTCCTTGCACTACCCATCCCAAGAGGAGAGAGAAGTCTCCACAGCAGAGCATGAGTGGGTGCAGACCAGCCACAATGTCATAAGGGCCCCATAGAGCTTGGGACTGAACCCAGCAGAAGAGGGACAGAGTTTTTCATTGACTACATTTTTAATCAGAAGAGGCAGATTTAGCTTCAGCTAAACTGAGCTAAATCCAGTAATGGAAATTACCATAAATCAACAGGATTAAAGTTTCCACTGTCAAAGCAGGAAATCCGAATTAGAGACATGATTGATTACGAAGTTCAACAACAAATGTTGTATGTAAAAATTAAATCTTATTATGTTTTCATTATTCAGCACTTACTATGGGCCATAGACACGTTAATTTGCACAGCAAATCAGTGGGTCTTACTATTATTTATTCCCATATTACAGATAAAAAGACTAAGGTTTAGTGAAGTTGAGAAATTTGAACTGAAAGCTAAGTGTGGGTGAATTGTATGGTATGTGAATTATTATCTCACTACAGCTGTTACAAAATAAAATGAAACAACTCTGCTCAATAATAAAGCCTTCATACCATATTTCATAGGAAATATCTTGCTTAGGTGGGGCTGTTGATGGTAGCAAGAAAAATGTGCTGTTCTAGTTTGCATTTTTCTTGTTTAGGAGGGTATAACATATTCCCAAGACAGAGATTTATTAATTTGGTTATAAGAACTTCCAAGGCCAGGGCCTGACAAAATAAAGTGGATGTAAGTCCTTCCTTCCTGTATTCCAGTGACATGTCTTTCATGAAGAGTCACATTGTCTCCTCAGAACACAAAGACCAGATCAAAGCCTGCTTTGTTTATGGGGGAAAGGGGTAAAGTTCACCATCTTTTTGGACATTATTTAGATCCATCACTTTTCAAAATCATGTTTTATGTGATTTTGATGAAATCTTAATTTAATCCCTTATTTGAAGCCACCAGTACCTCTTTGAAGAGGGAGACATCGAATATACTAGGAATTCATTCTGTTTTCATATGCCACTAAAAGCAAAATAAATTATCATCTTATAAGATTTATGAAAGAAATATTCATATTTTTTTTCCTAAGTCTTTTGTAAATTCACAAGCATGATGACCCATTTGTTTCATAATTTATGGTAATTAATTCAAGTTGGATCTCATTTTATAACATATTCTCTTAGAGAAATTACTTGACCTGGGCTGTCAAAATGGATATTTGTTGAAATGACAAATTTGAAAGCCTGTGAGAGTTTTGTTCACAAGCCATAAGAGGAATGAAGGCGACATTTCAAAGTCCTTTAATTATCTCAGATGATGTGATAAGGAAAATAATATACTAACAGCCAAAGCAAAGTCATGCATTGGGATGAAGTCAGTTACATATACAATGGATTTCTTTCTCTTGAAAACCACGATCTGGACACATTTCAGTAACTTTATTCTTCAGACACAAGCAGTGAACCACAGAGAAACCATGAGGTCTGTGATTCTGCAGGGGGCACTTTCAAAATGCTGATTCGCTGCCATGGAAGGTCGCCCAAGGTACTGAGCAAAGTGAAAAGTGCAAGTTGTCCAACAATGTATACAGTGTAGACCATTCACAAGGGAAAACAGATAAGATATGGTATATTATGATTGGATACAATACTATACTTTGTTATAAACATAGAAAGACAATTCTGAGAAGACCCCAAAGGAACAGTTAATAGTTGATGCCTTTGGGAAGAATAATCGGGAAGGATGGTGTCTTTTACATATAATGGTTAAGAAGATTTTGTGGTAAAGATATTAGGAATATTAAAATTAATAAGTAAAGAAAATAAAAATAAAACAAAAATAGTGAGTTTCCACTTCATAAAGAATTGCAGGCCATGATGCTGGGTTTGTCCCTTGGAAGTGGACCCTAGCAGCCCACCACTTACTTGCTGACCCACCAGCAGTTTGTTAACTGCTCTGGGTCTGAAAGTCGTCATGTGCTGGCTGACCCCTATTGAGGTATCATACACTGAGCCACCAGGAGATGACAGCACATTGTATCCCCTCCGTCTGTATCTGTCGATCTTTCTGAAGTAGTAATAACAGCACATATAAAAGACTAAGAGGATGATGGTGACGGCTATTGTTAGAATGTGACTCACAGCATTCTAGTAGATATTTAAGTTCACTAAAACTGAAAAAAATTCACAGAAAACAACGATTTTTGATTCGAAAGAAAGAACACTTCAGTCTTCAGTGTTGTGATAACTAACCAACAACAAAAGTTGGATAAGTTACGTTTTGACCGTCTCCTGAACCCACCATCCTGCCGATCTGGAATACTGAAAACATGTATTCTGGAAGACTTGTAGAATGCGGTTTCATTTATTTTACTTCACTGTTTAAACTGTATGTTTTTATTTTTTAAAAAACTGCATATTCATGTGAGAAGAGAGACACCTATTTTCTAGACATTCTAAACTTTCTCTTAGATGTCCCTTCATCCTTGATATTCTACTTCCCTCCAGCTATAGATTTTATCTGCTGGGAGAGAATAATAAATGATAGTATATTGAAAAAAATCAATGCTGATGGCTTCCAACATCAAATCAAAAGATGAGCATTTCCAGTAAAAGGTTTCAAAGGTATTAATAATAACACTTGATTTTATGTTTTTAAAAATAGAATATAAAATTTTGAAAAATTTGGCAAAGTGTCAGTGTTAGGCTGCAAAGTGGATATATCTACAAGCAAGTAAATATCTGTCGATTGTATCTCCTTGTTAGGATGCTTTGCTCTGCTCTGTCTGATTTTTCAGATGTGACAGGTCCCCAAGACAAACCTCGTTTCCAAAGTACCAGAGAAAACTGGACTCTGGAGATGTGGCCTCATTTCTATATTTTTGTCTCTTAAAAATGCTATGTTTACTCTCACCTCAGGGCCCTCCCGCTTGCTCTGCTGGGAATGCTCCTTCCTAAGACATGCATGTTGGCAGCCTTTGTTTCACCATTTAGGTCTGTAATATGCTGAATGATGGACCCCAGTGAAGCCCACATCCTAATCCTCAGAACTTGTGAATATATTAATTTACATAGTATCAGGTTTGCAGATGTGATTAAGGATTTTGGGATAAGAAGATTATTCTGGATTATTTCAGTGGGTCCAAGGAATCACAAGGGTTCTTATAAGTGTAAGAAGGATACAGGAGAGTGAGTGTCAGAATGAGAGATTTGAAGATGCTATTCTGCTGGCTCTGAAGTTAGAGGACAAGAGCCACAGTTAAGAAATCCAGGCAGCTTCTAAAAGCTGGGAAAGCAAGGAAACTAGAGGCTTCAGAGGGAATGCAGTCCTGCTGACAACTTGGTTTTAGCCCAGTTAGACCTGTGTGGGACTTCTGACCTCCAGAATCATGAGATAATAAATTTATGTTGTTTTAAGTCACTAAGTTTCTGATAATTTGTTACAGAGCAATAGGAAACTAATACAAGGTCTTAACTCAAATGTCACCTCTAGGAGGGAACTTCCTCAAACCCTAACTAATTAGTCACTCTTCACCATATTAACTATCCTCTTTTAGCCTCTTCATTGTATTTATAGGTACATGAAAATATTTTAGATAATAAGCACATTAAAAATATATTTTCCCTCCTATTAGCATATGAACTCTTTAGGGACAGCACTTGCTCACCGTTTAGCCCCAAAAGCTGGATGAACATCTGGTCCAACATAGGTGCTTATGAAAATGCATAATTCTCCTTCATTTTCGTCATTCTTTGTCCTCCTCTTCTTTTGTAGAATGTACCTGTGGGAAGACCAAAAAAAACTTATTTTCATTTTAGACATTTGTGTTGATGGCAAAACAAACCACTTGGAGCCATTTCTAAACGCTAAATGGGAGTGAGAGGCCTCCTGATCCCCCCTTCTCTCCTGCTTTCTTTTCTTCCCAACATTGGGAGTGAGTCAGGCCAAGCAAGTTATTCCAGAATTCCATCAGATTGTTCAAGCCAAGAAGGAGGCTGAAATTTTAAGATTCAGATCTCTGGTAAATTTCCTAAAGGATATAACTTGGGCCTGAGCTTGATGTACTTCCTGATATGATATTATCATTTATTTGTGACTTATTGCAAGCCCTCCGTGGGCATGAACGGCCCAAGAGGTTGGTGGGTGGGGTGAGTGAGGCATTGTTAGATGCCTGCACTGGCCCACGGTGTCCTGCTTTCCTTGGCCACTGTGGACTTGTCCAGCCATCTTTACCCACTCTCCTCCATGCAGTTTATGTTCTTAAGCCCCCTAGAATCCTTGCTGCTCCCTGGAAATACTGTACTTTCATGCTCTGTGATTTCTTCATGTTGTGTCTGAGTCTGGAAGGTCTGTCTCCTCGTTCACACGGCAAACTCGTGGTCTCCCTTCAGAGACAGATCTTTTCTATTCCCCGCCACTTCTCCCCTGGGTAACACTTATAAGAGCAGTATATATTCATATTGACTGTCTTGTGCAGGAACACTGTCTTGTGCACTCTGGAACCTCTAATGCTTAGCACAGGGACTGACACAGTCATTTGCTGGAGGGACGAATCACTATGCTTTATTAGACTGGACCAGGGCCATTCATCATTCATCCCTGTATCTCAGAAAAGTGAGTAGCCCAGAGTACACTAAATAACTTGAGTTAAATGGAAGGGGTGGTAGAAACTGTTAGTCTCAGCTTGTAAGATTTTTAGTTTGGCACTTAACTATCTAAAACATTTCTCAGCTTTACAGATAGCTGTGGCCAAATGACTAAGTTCTGGTCAATGAAATGTGAGCAGAAGTGTCATGTGGCAGCTTCTAGGAACCTTCATCAAGAGAATTACATATGCCCTTTGACTCTTCTTTGGGTCCCACCTCCCATTCTCTTGTCTAGTACATGGGTGCCTCAAGTCATGCAGTGTCAGAAACTCAGTGTGGTCTCCTGGGGCTAGTAATGGTAGGATACTGTTAATATCCCTGGCCTGGGACAAAAGAAATAAGTGATCATTGGCATCTGGAAGAAGAGGGTTGAGGGTCATTCACCAGGAGCCATATTAGGAAGAGAATCAGTCAACCTGCTGGGAGATAGCTAAGGGAATAAATATCTGACCTCACTTTCCTCCATCTTCAAGTCAATGTTTCTGATAAACTGAATGAACTAGAAATTTTAAGGCAAGGGAACCCACTGTTGCGGGGACCTCCAAGGGCACAGAAGGTGGAGAAGGGTGGAGGGAGGATGTGGCTGGGTAAACAGGATATTCAGCACACTTGGGTAGACCTGTTTTCTCATTTTAAAAATAAGGGAATATGATTGAAAAAAATCTCTACTGTTCTTTCTGGTTGTTATATTCAGAGTAGATTTTCTGCATTAATTGGTTTCACTTTCTCAGACCTTCATGCTAAGGCTACAGGCCGAATGCAGTCAGGCACTTCAGAGTATCAGATAGTACAGACCAGCGTTCCAATTCCAAACCGTATTAGCTGGTAACTAATATGTCAAATTTAAAAGTCCAAAAACAGATCCAAACACATATAAACAATTGATTTTATGACAAAAGTAGCATAGCAGACCAGGGGCAAAAGGATAGTCTTTGTAATAAATAATGCTGGATCAGTTGTATACCTTTATGAAAAAAGTAAATTTTAACCTGTACTTTGTACATAATTCCAAATGGACTGTTGACCTAAATGTAAAATAAAACAACCAAAAAAAAAAAAATAAATAAACTTCTAAAGAAAACAGAGGAGAGTATCTTCATGATGTTGCTGTAGAACAAAAGTATGGATAAAAGATTTGAAAAGCACTTTCCAAAAGAAGCATATACAAATAGTCCATAAACATAAGAGAAGGGTTCAGCTTCATCAGTTATTAGCAGAATGACTAACACAACAAAGTTATGCAATGACAATTTCACAGTTCTCATTACATGCTGACAATAACAAGTGTTAGTAAGGATGTGGGGCAACTGGAACTCTTCCATACCACTAGTGAGTATGGAAATTGGTACAGCCACTTTGTAAAACTGTTTTCTAGTATCTACTAAAGTTGATCATACACAAAACCTATGACCCAGGATAACTAAGCATATCCACAAAAGAAATGCATGCCTATGTTCATTTAAGACATATATATTCAGGAATATTCATAGCAGCATTATCTTTAAGAGCCAACAACTTAAAACAACCCAACTGGAAATCAACAGTAGAATGGATACATGACTTGTGGTATATTTATATAGTGAAATACTAGTCCAGAGCAATAAAAGTGAAAAATTATGACATGGGACAACAAGGCTGAATCTTATGAAAAGTACACAGAAAAGTATACACTGAACGATTACATTTAGGCAGACACTTAAAATGAGCAAAGCAGCAATCAGTGGTGTCAGAAAGCAAGGTTATGCTTAGGCCTTTTGGAGAGATATAGGAACTGGGTGGGGCCTGAGGGCAACTGATGGAGGCTGGTAAATTTTTGTTTCCTGATTTTGGTCTTGGTTCTGTGGGTGTGTTCACCTATGAAAGCTCTTTGAGCTGGACAATAATTTTGTTTGTTTCTATAAACAGAGACTTACTGACACCAAGTAAGTGTTATCATTTAATATGGCTTTTTTTTTTCTTCTTTTAAATAAAAGCCAGGGCAGGAACCCAAACAACAGCCCTTTGCTATTCAACACTAACATAAAGATTAGGACAAGAGCATGTCTGTATTGCCATTGAGGAATTAATGGAAGTGAATTATTTCAAACAGGGTTTCTTTGAACAAGTGCTCATAACCAGAAAGGTTTCCCAAGTCATTTGTAATACCAAATTTCACTGGAGTCTGGAGCCTTGGGTATTGTGTTAGGAATCATATGCAATGAGATCACTTTCTTTTGCCCACATTTCTATCTGATAAAGAAAATAAATCTACTTGACAGAACAAAGAGTTGCCTCAAATGAAAATATGTTGAGAAAAGGGCAGCATTATTCTCAACTCTGAGTATCTCAGAGAAAAATGATATGAGGTTTAAAAGAAAGAGTTCTCTGTCCTGAAAAAGATTAAATTTTTACCTACTCTCTCAGCAATTAATACATTTATTAAGTAAATTCACATATTTCCAATTATTTTAGGTGGCTTAAAGGAAAGACACATCAACATAGCCTAATGATAAAAATAACAATACCCAAGACACCCAAAACAAGAGCCATGTTGAAGGTGAGGAGTGGGAGGTAGTTTTACCATAAAATCTATTTACACCAAAGTTACTCCAATTCTGTACCACATTTCACTCTTACTGTCCAAGTGGCCAAGATATAAGAGAAATATAATAAATTAGTTTTCCATTAAAAAAAAAGAAAGAAAAGGAAAGAAGGAAGTGTGCTAGACCAACATGATGGACAAGCATTCCCAGCATATTTAGAGAAAGCAATTAGGAGGATTGTTTACATAAGGTTTTTAAACATTATAATAAAAATTGTCATTATAGTGAGTTTTATAGTATATATGAAAACATTCTTAATTATCTCTGGCAAAAAAAGCTGAACCAACATTAAATCATGTTTTCTTGAAGACACAGTATAACAGATGTGCTTCTGATGATTTATCTTGGCACTGAAGTGATTGTGTGCATCTAGTGGGGAATGATGGATTTGTGTAATCCACTTGCCTTGGCCACACCACTCGAGGGCAAAAGTAGAGTAACCCTGCCCCTAGGCGACGCTATAGAATCCCCCAAGTTGTTCATGGGCGTCCCAGGGATGGGCATGTGTGCTCTCCTACATGGCCCTCTCAGCTACCATGTGACCCCTGCACTCGGCTTTCCTCCCCCACAGCTCCCTGTGGTGATGTTTGTGTTGGGGCATGATGTATCTGTTTCCACTGAATACACCAATGTCACTGAGTTGTGATAGGAGTTGTGATAGCCATGCTTCTGAGATGAGTCTATTTCCTTGAACCAAGCTGTGTACCAGACTTGATTTCTCTAGGAAAAGCCTTTTCCAGGAAGGAGGCAGGGATCATCTGCTGGGAATACCCAGGTACATGTGAATCCAGGGAGAACACAATTTGAACTAAAGCAGAGGCTCCAGCAGTAACAGCATGTCCCTAATACCATTCCTCCCAAATGTTTATGTCTGCTGCTTAGATCTTGTCTAAAGCCAGGCTCTTCCAGAAAGTGCACATTCCTTTCCTGATCTTGCATCATCTGGAGAGATGCAGCTCAATTTAAATAACAATAGTCACAGTTGCTTAATGCCTGCTTCACACTGGCACTTTGAGGCATTAGTTCTGCTTTTCACAGTCACTCTGCAAGGGAAGTGCTGTTATACAAATTTTAACAACGAAGAGATTATTGCTGGATCATATGGTAGTTCTATTTTTAACTTTTTGGGGGACTCGCGATACTGTTTTCCATAGTGGCTGCACAAATTTTACATTCTTACCAATACTGCACAAGGGTTCCCTTCTCTCCAAATCCTGGCCAACACTAGTTATTTGTTATTTTTTAATAATAGCCATTCTGATAGGTGTGAGGTGATATCTCATTGTAGTTTTGATTGCATTTCCCTGATGACTAAAGATGTGAAGCATCTTTTAATGTGTCTGTTTGCCATCTGCATGTCTTCTTTGGAAAAACATCTATTCCAGATCCTCTGCCCATTTTTTAATTGGGTGGTTTGCTTTTTTGATGTTGAGTTGTGTGATTTCTTTGCAACTGCACATCTGAGTATTTATCTGAAGAAAACAAAAACTAATTAGAAAAGATAAATGCACTCTTATGTTCATTCAGCATTATTTACAATAGTCAAGATAAGAAAGCAACCTAAGTGTCCATCAATAGATGAATAGATAAAGAAGATATAGTGTATAGATATATATGATGGGATATTACTCAGCCATCAGAAAGAATGAAATCTTGCCATTTGTCAACATGGATGAACCCAGAGGGTATTAGGCTAAGTGAAATAAGTCAGACAGAAAAAGACAAATACTGTATGATTTCACTTATACATGGAATCTGAAAAATAAAACAAATGAACAAACATAACAGAATAGAAATTGAGTCATAGATACAGAGAACAAATAGGTGGTTGCCAGAGGGGAAAGCTTAGAGGAAGGAGAGAAATAGGTGAGGAAAATTAAGAGGTACAAACTTCCAGTTGTGAAATAAATAAGTTATGGGTATGAAATGCACAGTGTGGGGAATACAGTCAATAATTATGTAATATTTTTATATGGCAACAGATGGTAACTAGATTTATCATTTTGAAATTTACAGAAATAAAAAATCACTATGTTGTGTAACAGGAACTGATGTAGTATTGTAGGTCAATTACACTTTAAAACCAAACAAACAAATAAAACTCATAGAAAAAGAGATCAGATTTGTGGTTACAAGAGGTAGGGGGTTGGGAAAGGAGGAATTGGATGAAGGCAGTCAAAAGATACAAACTTCCAGTTATAAGATAAGTAGGTATTAGGGGCATAATGTATAACATGATAAAAATAATTAACTGCTATATATTATACATGAAAGTTGTTAAGAAAGTAAATCCTGAGCTCTCATTGCAAGGAAAAATATTTTTTCTATTTCCTTAATTTTGTATTTGGATGAGATGCTGGATATTCACTAAACTTATTGTGGTAATCATTTCATGAGGTATGTAAGTCAAGTCATTATGTTGTACACCTTAACCTCATACAGTGCTGTATGTCAATTATATCTCAATAAAACTGTAAGAAAATTAAAGAAATTAAAGATTTTTCACACCAAAATTAAAAATAAATAAATAAAGATGAAGAGGTTAAGTAATGAGGTTAAGTGACTTGCCCATGGCCACAGTTAGTAAGTTGCAGAGCTACGTCTCAAGCCCCGATTTGTGGGAATCAAGCCTAGTCTTGTCCTAATGAAAACAGTTCTATATCATAGGGTTTAGATCTTGGAATCAGAACCTTTTTATGAACAGCTCTCTTAAGACAAGTAATTTCATCTTCTTCTCTGAGAATTTAAAAGAAAGATAAGCACTCCCAAACACTCAGCCTCTTGAGTTCTGGCTTGAAGTCTATTTCTGTCCTTCTTGCCTTTGGACATCAATTTCATGCCTTCATCATTTTCTAAGTGAAGGCAGCTTCCAGGTCTAATATACTGTAAGTGTATTCTAGGGTTAATCAATTCAAATTCCTTCCTTTTGCACAGTTCATCATTATAGAGAACCCTGGGCCTATTCAGGCTGAGGAGGACCCCTCTACAGTGCTCCCACGTGTCAGGTTAGCACTCCTGCCAAAGTCATTTCCCTGAAATTCACATTTCTTGGTACCTCTCTCTCCCCTGCCTCCACTCCCAGTTCCATTTAAGAATTCCTGTGCAGCTCACACCTGCCTCTGGGGTGGAGTATGTGACCATCTCCTGATCACATGACTGATTAACTCAGGCCAGGAGTGCCGCCCTTGAACTAGATTGAGTCCCAGGACTCTACATGAGTGCTGAGGCAAATAAACTAGCTCTTCTTTTTTGGCTGGATTTGAAAAAGGAAGTATGTAGCACTGGGATTTGCTTATGGCCATCTTGGGACTGTGAGGGGACCCAGCCTTAGAGTATAGCCAATAGCCCAGAAGACGGCAGAGAAATGGAAAAGAAACCCAATGACTGAGCTGCTGAGAAGGAGTTTGTCAGAAGCAAATCCTCCCCTGGAGGTTTCAATCATGTGAGCCAAAGAGATTTCCTTCTTTGTTTGGGCCTGAATGAGCCAGATTTTCCATTGCTTGTGATACAAGCATCTTAAATATACATTGTGCACTGATGAGTCAAGTTTTTTTAATGTCTCTCTAGATTGTGAGCTTCTTGGATCCTAAGAGAAGAGTGGTTGAATGAATAAGCAGGCAAAAGAAATGAGGAGAGAGAGACCATTTGCTCAAATGAGAGCTTGTTTAAGGCCACTGCCATTTCACTAGCTATTTCTTTCTCTTCCTGATGCGTGGACATTTACCAATTCCTAAAAAATCATCAGTACTGATATCCATGGTCAGAAACAGGGATCACCTTGGTGGTAAGCAGCCCAACTGCATCAGAAATTATTAAATCTTTGCAAAGTAAGGAATAACTCAAAGAGAATCCTCAGGATGAAACTGTATCTCTTATCACACAATAAACAGGAGCTTTGACTCATCCATTTTTGACTCAGGGTCTTGGCAACAAAGCACTTGGGAAATGGATGCCTGCAGGAGCCCTCTGCAGGGATGCTGCCAGTTGACTCCCAGCTCAGAGGGATTGGGATTTGGAGACCTCGACAACTTCCTGCTCCACAAATAAAATCACAGGATTGAGGTGGTGAAGGTGGTTAAGTAGATGTGGGCCTTTCATTCTTTACTTGGTGGCTCTAATGAATCGCTGATACTTTTATGTGCATTTATATACACACCACCCCACACACCCAGTCAAGGCAACAGTTTCTGTTGCATCTCAAAACAAAAAAAAATGAAGTTGTCACTGAAACCCCAGGGGGGAAAAAAAACATGTGCAGGGATTGATTTCTTGCTGGTTCCCCTGATTTTGCTTGCCCCGGGCTTTTGCGTCCTCCCTCTTCACACATTCCTCCCCACTTTCACTCCCCCTTCCAACCCCCACCACCCACCCCCACACACATAGAGGAACAGCTTTTCTCAGTGGGAAATCTTGGTTAGGAGGAAATGCCCTGGTTTTGGCCTCTTGGTTTCACAGCATCAAAGGTCAGGGGCAACGAGTACTGAGGAAGAAGCATTGCGTGCATAACTCTGAGTTAGCAAATCGGAACTAAGGGCTTTCAGACAGCAGTGAGGAGGAAATAATGGGTGACAGAAAGTATTGCTCAAGAATCAGATTCAGATTCTAGGCCTGGCTCTGCACCATTTTTGAGACTCTTGGCAAGTCCTTATGCATCTATGGACCTTGATTTCCTCAATAGCAGCACAGGGAGGTTCTGGATAATAAGGCAGTGTCTGCTACCACCTGGATACACCCCACTGGCTACAAGGAAAAGGACGAAAGCCATTTTTCCACTTCCTCCAGGGTTTGTCCCACGGATACCAATAGCTGCCAGGGAATTTGTCTCCTGAATCCCTTCTCTCATCCCCACAGATGTCCAACAGCCTCCTCCTCCTCACCCAGATTCCCATTTACAAATGGCTTATGCCTCCTGCCACTCCTGTCTCATTTAGGAATAGACAAAAGGAATTATTCACTTGGTGTGTGCTATGGTCTGAATGTTTGTACCCCACCCCAAATTCATATGTTGAAATCCTAACTTCCAAAGATGATGGTACTAGGAGGTGGGGGTCTTTGAGAAGCGCTTAGGTCATGAAGATGGAGATTTTATGAGTGGGGTTAGTGCCTTATAAAAGAGGCTCCAGAGAGAGCCGTAACCCCTTCCACTATGTGAAGATAAGAGAAATCTGCAACCCAGAAGACAGCCCTCACCCGACCATGCTGGTGTCCTGATCCCAGACCACCAGTCTCAAGGACTGTAAGAAATACACTTCTGTTGTTTATAAACTCCCCAGTCTGTGGTATTTTGTTATAGCAGCCCAAATAGACAAGGCAGATGCCCAAATTGTGAGAATCGCAACTGAAAGATAACCTGAAGGGGTGTCACAAATAACTACAAACCTGTAAAAGAGGACCATCCATCCAGCATTCTATCAACAACCATTTATTCATTCACTCATTCTCTTGCTCAACAAATATTTATGTTGAATTCATTCACTCAATTAACATACATCACACCGTCAAGATTCAGGGGTTCAAGAGTAAATAAGGTGTGGATATTCCTTTCTTGTTTTTTAGTTTTGTGGGAGATACAGATTAACAAGTAGCCCTAAAAACACTAGAATTAAATTGCTTTTGATAGAAGCCATGGAGTGCTATGGTACTAGACTTTCCAAAGGAAATGATATATAAGGATGAGCAGCAGGAGTTAGCAGAGGAAGAGGGGATGGGGGAGAGAGTGTTGCAGGGAGGAACAGCCTGTATGAAGGCCTAAAGGTGGGAGAGGGCACAGTGGACTGCAAGAGAGATTGCATGAGGATGGGGGTGTGAATGGGGAGAAGCTTGAACCCTGTGGTAGTAACAAGGCACCTCTGTAGATTATTGAGCAAGAGAGTGGCATGATAATAATGCTTTAGGAAAACAATTAGTCTGTTTCCTACATTCAGCGTGCATCAGAGGTGACAGAAACCAGATGCAGGGAGAGGAATAAGAGGATATTGGCAATAATGAAGACAAGGACCAGAGTGCTGTCCATGAAAACAGAGAATAAAGAACTGGAAGCCAGACTGTCTCTCAGATGAGCCTATGCTGCACCAGGAGAGCTGGAAACAAACTCTGCTAAACAATAAATGAGCTTAGGAATCACCGTCTATTAGGTGGAATCTGCTCTATATTCACCTGGACTTATATATCATCCTGTGTCCAAAGATCCCTAGGGTTTCCCAGATGTGCTTTAGAGACTCCATTAAACCGGAATGGGTCTGTGTTGATCTATTTTGGACAAATGGAGGCTTTAATACCACTACTCTGCTTTTACACAGTGTATATGTTTTGTCCAAAGCCAGTGTATATGTTTTGGTACTTATTACTTTTGGATATGTGTGTGTGTCCAGACCACCTTTCTCTTGTGGAAGTTTCTTAGCAGCATCCCATCCAAGCCCCCACTAGAGACATGATCACTCTTTCTGATATTCTGTTTTTCTGTTGTTCTGTCCTCCCTACCTAATTCTAGACCCACTTCAATAAAGAAAACCCTTCCTTAGTTTCCCTCCCCATTGTAACTTTCTTGAAGCTGTTCCCTGGAGAGTGGAAAAAATTATTATTGTTATCAATGGTAATCATAATAAAGCTTGAAAAGTGACTGATGAGTTTTTAGTTCAGTCAAACCTCTTGAAGAGAAACAGAAAACAAAAACAGTACTTTTCCTTGTCTAGAATGATCATCTGTCAAAGGAAATATCAGAAGTTTTGCACTTTATGGGAGGAAGGGGACAGACAGGAGGGAGGCAGAGGATGTTCAGGCACAGTGCCTGACTCAGAGAAGGTGTTCCGTAAATGCTGGGTTCATAGATTCTTCCAATCATTCTACAACACAAACTATGATCTCTAGGAGGAGTATTTTATTTGCTTCTTGAGCTGTCTCTTGGCAATGCCAACAAAGCCACCATACAAATGATGTCTGGTGTCTATCAACTGGCTTTCATATTTACTGAGCTACCTAAGTTCTGTACAATGAGCAAGAATCAAAGGCTCTCAGACCTGGAAGGGGCCTTTAAAGATGACCCAAAATCACCTGCCCAAGAAGATCCCTCCAAGTGCTGTTCATGTGTGTCTGGAGGGGGTCTAGCCTCTCTGTCTTTGGACAACTCTGCTAGAAAGCTCTTCCTGATATTGAGCTGAAATTAATCACCCCATAGCTTCTCTCTATTGCTCCAAGAAGTCCAGCATGGGTAGGGGACTGGGAGGCAGAATTATTCTAACTCTTCTCCTGGTTGGCAATCCTTTGAATATTGGAAGACAGAGACCAAGTTCTCTGAGTCTTCTCTTCTCCAGGGCCCATCTCCAAGTCTTTCAACCTTTCTGTATGATAGATTTTTCAGATCCAAAATTATCCTGGTCCTTCTCTCACTAAGAATCTTCCCTTTCCTGCTCTTAAAAATATGCTGCCTAGAACAGAAATACTTCTGTATTGCCTAACCCTCTATAGCTTTATCTAAATAAGTAATAAAAATGTTTGCATGGTTATGGTAGAGAACCAAGCCCTGCTATCATTAGAAAACTTCTTTTAGGTTGATTCTAATCTATTAATAACCAGCATTATTTAAGTTCATCCAACCTGTAAATAATTCACCAAATTTCATTTTACCTTGTGAATAATTTTCCCTCTTGAACCAAGTAATATCATGAAAATTTTGTCAAGTGACTTGGACAAGTCCAGAATCTCCAAGGCTGCTGTGTTTTCTTTCTCCATCCATCCATGAAACTGTCACAGTAGAAAATGTGTTCTCTGTGAACTCCTGCAGGCTCCTAGTGACCACAGCTCTTTCACTTATTTGTTTATAACTCACCTTAATGACCCACTTGGGAATCTCACTGAGGAATAGAATTTTTTATTTTCTAAAAGAATCTTACTTAGATAACTAAAGTAATGCTAGAAATTGAAGCAGATAAATCCCCACATCTCAGTGGTTTAACCCAGCAGCATATATTCCTCACTCATGTGAAGTCTGCAAGGGGCATTCCTGATTAGCAGGTGGTCTTATCTCCAAGCAGTAATTCAAGGCTCTTGGTTTCTTCTTTCTTGTAGTTCCATAATTTTTCTTACTGTTATGCCCATACAAAGGATAATGTAGGATTAGATAAAAAAGATTTCAGTAGAAATAATGAGGAGAATTTCAGACTGACAGGGAAGAAAAGAAAAAACATTAGCAGGAATGCAAAGAAGTAAAGAGTATATGGTACACTTAAACTAGGGTATATGGGGAAGGCTTCTAGACAGGAGCCGTGCCTTCAGTTGAGGGTGAGACCAACTTATGTCAATGACACAAGAGGGAGCCGGGAAGTATACCCTGACCCCTAGCCCCTGGCCTCACTCTCCTCCTGCACGGCTCCACACTGTCCAAACAGAATCATTAGCCAAAGGGCAGGGGAGTTCACTGATGCTTTCCCTACAGACTGACACAAAACAGGGGAAGAAAGTAGAAGGTGGCTATGCAGAAGCAAACAAAAGACAGCAGCACAAGAATCACTAACCATTTTTGAGGTGACAGTAGCATAAATCTGACTTGTGCTTACAGAGATTAATTTGGTGGCAATGGAAACAGGGACTGGAGAGTGGAGATATTCCTGGTGGCAGGAAGACTGTTAGGGAGGTGAGGGCCAGGACAGGGAAAGGGTAGGATGAGAGAAAAGGACTACATACTGGAATCAGTGAAAGGCTAGATATGAGAGGTAAGAAAAGAGTTGAAGGCAACTCTAAGACCATGGTTTTAAAAGGAAGATGACAGGTTCATCTAGGGACATGTTGAGTATAAACTGCCTTGGGACATCCATATGGAGATGTCCTGAATCAGCCCAGCCCCACAGGAGATGATTTTGTCATCTGGCTCTGCTGCTTTCTGGAAAGCTCTCATAAATGCAGAGATAGTCGGGACTGGCCCAAAATAAAATCATAGATGCCTATTTAAATCATCTTTCTCTTAACAAAAATCTCTGGGGAGAAAAAGATATTTTATTTGAATTCCATATCTTTAAGGATAATTTATTTCATGCTATATTTACACTGGTTTCCAACAGAGGCATGCTATAGATTTCAAGGCAGCATTTGCTACCTGAAATTTAAATTAAACTTAAAAGTGCATGTTGGAGTATCTCCCAGAAGGATGGCATTGAATCAGAGCTTGTAAAAGTTAGCATTATTCTCAAATGCATGTTTTAAAACACAGATTGTCTCTGAATTCATTGCTTAAAAACATAAAAATCAATATAACAGTTCACAGGCTCGGACTCTTGCTTGCCAAATATTTGTCTAATATTAAGGTCACTCAAATACCGTAACAAATCCAATATTTGAACTTATCCTTGACAGAATGTTGAAAGCAATTTTTAAGAAATGTGAAATATAATTCTAAATTGAACCTAAGTAAACAAACCCAGAATTTAATGTGGGTGGCCTTAATCTATGTGTAGACCCACAATTCCATTCATCTTTTAATCTCTTTAAACACAACTGTCTATAATAATTATATTTCTAAAGAGATTTAGTTGATTTTAGGTTGAACCATTTTAAGTAAAAATATATAGCCATTTTAATAGTTTTCACATTTACAAATTGAAGTAGTCACTCTTTTATTAAGGCAGCTATAATACCAATGACAAAAGATCAGAAAAACACTTCAAAAATAAAATGACCTAAAATCGCAGATAAGATTCAGGATAAAGTAGGCATGTGGTATTTAATCATGCATATGATATCTCACATGTCTAACTGGTGTTATGAACATTTACTCTGACATTTTCAGTAAGTGAGTCACATTTCAAGGATGGTTGAATTTTCAGGGTCCTTGGTAAATTGGAAATTGTCCATTTCTTTCGAAAAGAAGTTTCTCTAAAAATAAGGAAGTATGAGATATTTCAGGGCCTTACTTATTGCTGCCTTAATTATCAGTTAGGCTGTTGGGCCCTCCACTAACTGGAACATTGCCGATGACAATGACATGGGTGGGGAATAATCACTGGTAAACTCTTAAAGACTTCCACCTGAAAGACATACCTATCACTTCCATTTATGTCCATGAATAGGATTACCTATATGGCTATGTTTAACATCAGGAGGGTAGGGAACAGTAATCCTACTCATGCCAGAGAAAGACAATTGGAAATATTGATGAAAAGCACCAGTGTCTACTGTATCAGCCTTTGTTCAAATTTTGTTTTTAGTTTCAAAAACGAGTTGCCTGATCAAGTGCAATTGGAGAGAACTGAACTTGGTATCTAGGGGTTCCTGGATTTCAAGGACAAAAACAGTATTGGAATCAACATGAATTTGATCATCTTGACAAAAATTGGCCTGTCCTGAAATCTGCCTGACAAGGATAGTTGCAGAGATGGTAGGAACAAAGCCCCAGTGAGCAATGGTTTGTGGCCATTAGACAAGTCAGAGTGAGAAAATACTCCTTTTGAAAGAGTGATCTGCCTTCTGATCTCTCTTCCCCCGAAAGCTGCTCATTCTTGAACAGCTCTAACATTTTTACTTTGGGAACGCCTCATATATTTGTTGCTTAGGGAACTACTTCCTGCCAAATGGTTTTAATTTTCTTTTTAACTCCTCATTTCTTAGTATCATCTGTATTTAGTTGAGAATGGTTTGGGAGGACATTAATCTGAACCATTTTAGTTTCTTATTTTCCAATTCATTACTTTTTATTTTGGATCAACTGACTTTTACCCTTTTATTTTTACATTTTATTCCTCTTAAGTGGCTCACAATGTTGATTCTTCAGATTTTTGAAGAATGTAATAATTTGGCATTGATTATGTTGTCCCAAATTGGACCTAAACAGACCCAAGCACACACTGATTTCCCTCTCACTCTATTTTTTTATTTGTTTAAATCTTTTCTGAAACTAGGTAGAGTACAACTGAAGGGTGTTTTTGGTTTGTTCATTTATCTTTCGGGTTTTTCTTTTAATTTAAAACAGGCAATCTCTATTATGGAATAGTTTCTTCCAAATTTTGAACAATCAAGGAATTCCTTTAAACTGTTCTATAATCAGGAAGCATCAGAGCTTGGAATGAATTTAAGCCCTAGTTTGCTTTGAAGATAGACAGGATGGAAGCTCAATCAGGCAAAGAGAAAGAGCTGGCTTCTGGACAGAGTCTAAGCCAAATCTTTATGGAAGGTCCCATTTATGAATGGGTTCTGGAATTGATGTGTTTGCTGGCTCTTAGCAATTTCTGGAGGGGAAAAGAGGGAAAAGAAGGAACTAGCTAAGTCCTATTCTCACAGAGCTTGTCTGTCATTCCCTCTTCCTAAGGACAAATTATTTAACGAGTCAGAATTCCTTTCACCCAATGAGAACAATTATAAATAAAAACTCACATGCCAATCACCCACAGTTTGAGTTTTATAAAGCAAATTAAAGTCTCATTTAAAAAAATTAATACACTGTATTTTTTAGAGCAGTTTTAAGTGCACAGCAAATTGAGCAGAAAGCACAGAGCTCCCATGTGCCCCCATCCCCATGCACAGCCTCCCTCACCATTCACATCCCACACCACAGTAGTGCATTTGTTTATTCCTTCTATGATGCTCTTCCTTTCTTTATGTAGATCTGAGTTTCTGACCTATTATTTTCCTCTCTCTGAAGAACTTCTTCTAACATTTCTTGCAAGTAAGCTCCACTGGCAAAAAATTCCCTCAATTTTTATTTGAGAAAGTCTTTGTTTCTCCTTCACTTTTGAGAAGGATAATTTTGCAAGGAACAGAAATCTACAATGGTGGTGTTCTTCTTGCAACATTTTAAATATTTCACTCCATTCTCTTGCATATATGATTTCTGAAAAGTCAGATGTAATTCTTATTTTTGCTCTTCTATAGGCAAGGTGTTATTTGCCTCTGGATTCTTTCGAGATTTTTTTCTTTGTCTTTGATTTTCTGATGTTTCACTATGATGTGCCTGGGCATAGGTTTTTAAGTATTTATCTTTTAGTACTTAGTATTTTTTAACATTATTTATGTATTTATTTTACAATATTATATTTACTAACTGAAGTATAGTTGATGTACAATATTGTATGTTACAGGTATGCAATATAGTGATTCACAATTTTTAAAGGTTATACTCCATTTATAGTTATTACAAAATATTGGCTATATTCCCCATGTTGTACAATACAACCTTGTAGCTTATTTTATACCTGATAGTTTGTACCTCTTAATCCTCTACCTCCATCTTGCCCCTCCGCCTTCCCTCTCCCCACTGGTAACCACTAGTTCCTTCTCTACATCTGTGAGTCTGTTTCTTTTGTTATATTCACTAGTTTGTTGTATTTTTTGATTCCACATGTAAGTGATATCTTACAGTATTTGTCTTTCTCTAACATTTCATTTAGAATAATGCCCTCTAAGTCCACCCATCTGTACACCAGAAACTAACACAACATTTTAAATCAACTGTACTTCAATTAAAAAGCAAGCAAACAAACATACATATTTTAAATGGGTTGCATGTTTGTTTGTTTATATAGTTATTTTTAGTATTTACTTAGTACTTAGTATTTACTTAGTATTTATCCTGAGCTGTGTTCTCTGAGCTTCCTGGGTCTGTGTGCTGGTATATAACATTAATTTGGGGGTAATTTCTCAGTTATTATTGCTTCAAATATTTCTTTTCCTTTTTCCCTTCCTTTATTCCTTCCTTCATTCCTTCCTTCTCTGTCTTTCTGCTATTTGCATTATGCCTATGTTACACCTTTTATGGTTGTTCCATGGTTCTTGGATATTCTGTTCTGTTGGGTTTTGTTTTTGTTTTTGTTTCAGTCTTCTTCCCCCCTCTTTGTTTCTCAGAGCCCACATTCTGAAATCCTATGTCTCAACTGCCCACTGATTTCCCTTGATCCCCATTCCTCGGGCACAGCACTCACATATGCACTCATGGGGCTCTGTGGTAAGGATAATTCAGCCACTGCCTGGGTGGGGAGTAGGTGTCTGTGTGGCTTTGGGTGCTCAACCTCCCCTCTGCTGCCTCAGTCTGGAATACAGCTTGGGAAGCCAGAGTTGTTCAGAGAATGAGCTCCATTTTTGTGTGAGTCTAGGCTCCTTTTGTCAATATTTTCATGAACATAGGTTGATTACTTAACTTCTTTTGCTTCAGTTTCCTCAACTGTAAAATGGGCATGATGATAATAGGAAGTACATGTAAAGTACACAACAAAGGATGCTAGTCCTTTATTCCTTGCTGATAATGGCCACATTTATTGAGGCCTGCTGTGTGCCAGGTGCTGTTTGGAGTGCAGGTTTTGGTAGGCAGAATAAGAAAGGGTGATGTGTGGTGAGGGTGAGGGGTGATAAGGACATGACGTAGGAGAAAAAGAAGGAGCACCAAAAAAGGAGTTAGAGTTGCAGAATGGCAAGAGCTGAAGTTCAGTTCAAAACAAACTTCATCTCTTTTCTGTTTCCAAGTTTCCTAGACCAAGTCCTGACTGATCATCCAGAATCTCTAAACACCAAGAATGTGGTTGAGGGAGGGGGAACCAATATCCCATTTCTCCCCACCTCTCCCCTGAAGGAATCCAGGGCTTCATTTTGGATCCATTATAATAACCCATTCCTCATACTGTCTTCCTGGCAGGGGCTCCGTAACCCCACTTACTTGAAAAAATGAAGCCAGCTCAGATTCGAAGTTCTGAGTGTTTTTTGCCATGTTCCAGCTGAGTCGTCCAGGTCAGCACAAGGTTGTCCTAGTCCAGGATGTGGAAGATGGCATTTTAACTGCAGCGGAGACTTCACAAACCCAGAAAATGCCAGAGGAAGGACTGGGAGAGCAGTCGAGGGCAGTCATGTGAAGAGCAGCCCGCCTTGGCATCTGTTCAGGGCTTCCCAATCAGCCAGGTACAAACACAGAAGAAGCTCAGTGACCCTCTAAGGGTCGCACAGCTCAAAAGAAAATGGTGGGGTTTCCTGAGGCACTCTTTTGAATTTGTTTGTTGTTTGTTTTCTAATGACATGTTGACTAGCTCCTGTTATTTGAACTGTTACAGTTTTCCAGCCTTGATCAGATTACAATTGTGTAAGAAAAAACACATAAGAATATTTTTATGATCTCAAGGTAGAAAAGGATTTCTTCAATAAGACATGAAAGAATCAACCGCAAAGGAAAATATTATTTATAGTGGGGTTTTTTAAAATATAAATAAAAAAATTTTTAATGCAGTCAAATTTATCAGAGTGAAAATACCAGCCACTGACTGGGAGAAGAAAACTGACCCTCATAATGACCAAAGGAAAAATATCCAGCACATAAGAAGCATTCCTACATCAATAGAAAAAGAAGCCAATAAATATTCAATAGAAAAATGTGCTAAGGATATAAACCAGCAACACACATAAGAGGAACCCAGAATAGTAAATAAATATGAGCAATGCACCATCTTACTAGTAAGTAAGAAAATGCAAATTAAAACAACTGTGAGATCTCAGTTCTCCAGAATATCTCTAATACTTGGGGGTGTTAGACTTTTTTTTTTTGTCAGTCTGATGAGTATGAAATGGTAATTCTTATTACTAAGAGAATCTGGAGAATAATTTGATAACATATCAAGATGAAGATGTGTCTGCTGTTAGACTCATCAATTTTATTCCATGTGTCTACCTCTCAGAGACTTTTACACATATACAAAGATATACAGATAAGAAAGTTCATTTGTGGCATGTTTATCATTGTGAAAAACTGGAAATAACATAAATACCCATCAACAGAAGCGCATATAAGCAAGTTGTAGTATATTCACACAATGGAAGATTCTATAGTAGCTAAAATTAATGAAATAAAGCTACAAATATCTACAGGTATAAATCTCTTAAAAACACATTGATGAGAAAAGTAACTTGCAGATGGATAGCATACAGCTTATATCATTTCTATAAAGATTTTACATAAGCAAAACCATACTAAATATATATATATTTTTACTAAATATTGTTAATGGATGCATATATATGTGGTAAAAAACATTTCTTGTGAAAAATAAACAGGAGGGGTTGGGGTATAGTTCAGTAGTAAAGTGTGTGCTTAGTATGTGCAAGATCCTGGGTTCAATCCCCAGTGCCTCCATTAAAAACATTAAAAAAAAAATTTTATTAAAAAATAAATAGAAAATTGAAGATGGTGTTGGCTCCTACGAGGAGAAAAGAAGGGAAATGTGATTGGGAGAGATACACAGGAAGCTTAAACTATATCTGAAATGTTTTTTTTTTTTTCTAAATGTTTTGCCACATTTTATTAAACCTCTTTTTAAAAAAGCAAACTGTATGGTGGGTACATAAGTGTAATGTACTTCCCTCTACTTTGAAATATTTCATAGTAATAAAAGAGAAAGAAATATCTCCAGTGACAATGTGTAGATTATTTTGGAGTAAGTCTGGGGATAAGGAGACCAATTAACCTGGTTAAGAAGCAGTGGCAACAAGATAAGTAAGTGTTATGAAGGGCTCACACTATAGCAAAGGAGTGGGGATGGAGAGGAAGACATTTCAGGGGGAACTGACAGATCTTGGGACATGTGAGAAATTAGAGAAAAGGAAGAATCAAAGACAATCTAAGAGATTTACAATTTGAAAGGTGAGGTGGCTGATACTGTGGGGAATACAGGAGAAGGATAAGCTCGGGTTGGCAGAATTGGCAGGTTGGGTTTGAGGAGTCCATGTGTCATTCAGGCACAGCAATCTGGTAGAAATGTAGGCTTAGCCCCGGAAAGGGTGTCAGTTGGGTCTCAGCCTCATATCTTATTTGTGCCCAGGCACTCATGAACCCACACATACACATGACTCTTCCTACTCTTATGGTTTAATGGTCATATCAGCTTCGTCCTCTTTGGCATTACTGGTTTGACTCTCCATTCTGGTGTCACATATTTTGACTGCTCTTTCTCTCTCCATCCCCTGATTCTTGCTATCTCCCACTGCCAAATCCAGAGGGCAAGGGAGCTTGGTTGCTGCAGCCTGTAAGAATCAGCCTCCTAGGGATCAGAGCAAGACAGAAAAGGATGGAGAATCGATCCTTGGTGGATGTGAGAAGATACCAATGGAAAATAGCCAGGATAGCCATGTTTGGTCCAAGAGTGAGAACATAACCCAATAAGAGGATGCTGCGCAATGACTAGCTCAGCCCAGATGCGTCACAGGCCAGGGAAAGAGGGTTTGTTACTAGAGGCAGGAAATTAGGAAGCTTGTTGGGCCTTGAAAATCTACTACAAAACCCAACTCAACAGTCGACTACAATCATGTGTGCAGGTACAGTAGGAAAACCATGGAAGTGCTTACTCTAAAAGAGGATGTAGTAAGGAGAGGAGATGGACCAAGCCAAGGATGGACCCAACTAAAGTTCTAACATTCAGGGAAGAACTCCCAGAAGAAGAAATGCCCACAAATTGAGAACAAGCAGCCAGAGTGGTAGGAGGAACACAGAGTGTGGTCTCGTTAAAGCTGAGGGAAAGAGACTTTCAGGGAGAAGATGGTCAAGAGTGTAAAATGCCAAACCAGTAACACCAATGGGAGAGTATAAATGGGAAAGGAGAAGGCAAGGAGGAAAAACTAGTTACAGCTTTGGGACATGACAAAATGCCCTGAAAGGGCCCACTGAAAGGAAAGGAAGAAAAGAACATTGGGACAATGATGAAATGATAATAACATGGATGGTCGGGAAAGAACAGAAAAAGTCAACTCAGTACATCCTGACCCTAAAACAGCTTTGAGGGGAATAGGATCTGGATTACGTCAGATAATTACAGTCATTTTAAAACAGAAATGGATTCTTATATTATCTTCTTTCAGTTGCATCTTTACATGGACCATTTAGATTCCAGAGCCTCCCATAACTTTCTCCATCTTCAAATTATAGCCCATAAACCTATCTTTCCAGCAGAAAGAAAGAGGTGAGGAGAATAGCCATCCAGTGGCAGAATGAGGCACGGAAGACAAGGGTGGCGACAGAGCACAGCTTGGGCCACACGAGGCCCAGATCACAGTCCCAGTTCTGCACTGGACTCATTGCTAAACAAGAGGCCACTTGCCCATGTCCATAGGCCTACTTTGGGGTTGGAGTGGGTTCTCCCTAGTGCTGCTTTCAGCTTTGACTGCCTATGGCTCTGATCCTCGAGGGCAAGAAGGAAAACCCCCAAGGGTTCTGTGAAAGCAGCATCCCTCAGTCAGCAAGGGTGCTCCCTGGCAGACAGGTCTAGCAAAGACCCCTGAAGCATCTCATTCGAGTGCTCACAGGTGTGCTGTCCAACCAGAGTCTCTGGGAGGTGCTCTTCTCAAAACCCAGAGCAGACTCTAGGGCCCTTCACCAGCTTCTCTTTCCACTGGCCGACCTGGGGCAAAGGTGTCAGCTCTGCTGGGCAGGAGAGAGCCTTAGCAGGCAAGGAGCTGGCTCAGTGCCTAGAGCATGCGCTCAGAAAACAGGCAGGGCGTGGGCCTGCACAGGGTGGAAAGTCTGAGGCTGGGTGGTTGCGCTAGGAGCCAGAGCACTTTGGGAGAAGCTGCCAAAATCATTCAGACAAGCACTTGGGGGAATTTCAATTGTCCCTAAAGTACCTTTTAATTTAAAAACAATCAGGAGGCAGGTCAGAGGGTTTTCCATCACTTGGCAGTGAATGGCAAAGCCTGGTCTTGGAGAGCTGGCACTGTGTTGTTGCAGTCTCCAATTAGGTGTGAGAAATGGTTGCTGCTGCCTGCCAACTGGGGAGGAGCCAGGCAGCTCATCATCCCTTGTCTCATAAACACAAGGGGCTCCAGCACCAAGCCCAGAAAGACCAATGACACCATTCATCTCGCAAAACTTTCCAAACACTGGAGGAAGCTCACAGTTTCTGCATCAAATCTTTTCACCCAAGGGCCTGAGATGACACCACTCAGAGATTTCTGCAAGTAGAGATGCTGGTGACATAGCCAGTATAAGTGGGAGGATGGTACTGAGCAACTTCCATCAGTCTTTCCAGGCAGGAGGGCTCCATGTCTGTGCAAGATGAGGGGTGAGGAGAGCTTTAGATGGAGACTCGGGACAGAACAGTGTGGCCACTTTCTGGAGGAGGCTCCAAGGTATGGGCTCTGGGTTAGGTTGTCTGGGTTCCCAGCTGGGTGACCACAGGCAACTGCTTAACCTGAATGAAGCCTTGGTGTCTCTGGTTATAAAATGGGGTGATGGTAGTGCTGAATTCATAGGGTGGTGGTGAAAATAAATGAGACAACAGACTCAAGCATTGGATACAGTGCATGGAATATAGAAAGGGTTAGAAAAGGTAGAGTCAAAGAGAATTACACAAATAATAAGCTAACAGACTACATACTCTCCCACTGTTCTCAAAGGCTTGATTTAAGGACTGCCAGTTGGACAGCACTTTGGGTTGAGCCCAAGAAAGGCTTTTCAAAATGTCAGATGTTATCAGCAGTCCGTTTTATAGATGAAGAAATTGAGGCTTCATAGAGTAGTGGTTTGTGTGTTCACACAACCAGCTTGTAAAATAGTCAGAATTTGAATCTGAAACTTTTCATTCTAAATCCATCAGGGCATCATAACACACAATAAGCCATTAGAAAAAAATACATCGAACATCTTTAAAGCAAAAGTATACAAGGTATAGATGTTAGAAGAATAGAAAGAAAAAAATCTGTAAATGCCTGTGTTCCCTGATTCAGAATTTCCCTTAATAGTGAGATACTCTGGGTTACATGGCCTGAGCAGCGCTGCAGACCTATCTGACCAGGAAGAAATCTTCTTCTGATTCCCCTAGAAGGCCCGCATCCGGAGCAAAGGGGCCATTTGATGAAGGCACCACTGACTTTGCAATTACTTTCTATACAATATTTTCTTTATTTTCCCCTTGAGGTGGTAACCCAAGAGTCACAAAATATCTTTATTATTATTGTTGTTTTTCTTAAGAAATCACTCCCACAGAAATACAGAAGATTTTTCACGAGGCACAAAGTCCTTGAAGGAAATACTCAGAAAACCACAGTACCCTAAAAAAGACTTCCAAACATTCCAGACTTAACAAAATCTGTGCTAAGAATTGACTCCTCAAGGAGGAGGCTCTAGGCAGACGACACTGTAGTGATTTCTTTATATCTTGTTGATAGAGGCATGACCTGTACTCCTCAAAGTTCCTCCTTCCTACCCACTAACATTACCTTTCCTCTTAGCTCTGTTAATTACCCTCTTGTATGGAATTCATTAATTTACGTGCTCGCCCCATCTGAAAGGAGGGCCAGTTTTTTTCCACTTTTGTGCCATACAGAGCTCAGCACTAACGGTATTACAAAACTAACTGTATTGGAAAAGGAAGAGAGTATTCTTTTGTATTCTAGAATACAAGTTAAATGGTATTTAATTTTCTTTTACCTACGTGACCCAGAAGTTACTTAGTGGGTCCCTGTCTTTTGGAGTTGGAAACCAAATTAATTTGACCCCATTCTCCCAAATCCAGAGCTGTCAGAAGCCTAGGAATCTCATGAATTCCTGGGAGCCCAGTTTCCCATGAGGTCTTCCTTCTCTGCCTATAAAACCACCACCCCTTCTCTGAGTTCTACCAAAAAGAAATATGAACAGACAAGTCTTTATGGATGGTTCTGGAGCAGAAATGGAGTCTCACGACACAGCAAGGCACAGAAATTCATATAAAGGGCAGCCCCCAGCATCTCTTCAATGGCCTGTGAGGCCGGGCGACTGGGCTGTTGGACCTGGCCCTCATCTCTCTCCACTGTGCTCTGTGCTCTTGCCTCTTCCTCCTTGCATTTCTCCCCTTGTCTTCCCCCCTCATCTCCAAAGCAAAAAGCAAATTTCTCTTTGGTCCAATGCAGGCCAGTTTTACTTTATTCTGTGAAGTTCTATGGCCAAGAAACACCCAGACCCTCAGGCTCCTGAAAACATTCCAAACAGCAGGTATCTAGATAAAAATTTCTTTCATCGCATAAGGATCTCAAGCAGTTTATAAATACTGCCTGATTGAAAGTCTTCTCAACCTTATCCTACATAATGAGAAAGTGAATGTTTTGATACTTTGAGGCAAAGTCAAAATAGAACTAATGTTCAGCTCCTCAGCCGGGTTCTCAAGGTGAATTTCAGGAAAGCCTTGCTGACTTTCGAACATTCAGATCAGAATGTCCCCTCAGACACATGCTCCCAGGGCTGGAGAAGTTCCTTTTCACTTCTCATCTCCTCCTTCTCTTACTGTCTTTACCTCTCATGGAGGACAAGCCCAACCACCAGGTGACCTAGGCCCAGGGGCCAGGGGCGCGCCTCACCAGTTCTGCGGCTGGGCTCGCTCTCCGGCTCCAGCCACCCTGCCTCCTGCAGCTGCCGGCCGGGACCAGACCCGCTGATATGGGCGGGCCGAGCGCGGAGGGCAGTCTCCCGGCCCCGGAGGTCGCAGTGAGGACCAGGCCCCAGAGAGCGGGCAACATGGGGACAGGACGGCCAAGACCCCGCACTACAGGCCCACCAACCACGGCCTCTCCGCCTGAACTTGAGGGGACGGTGTCACTATTACTAATCTGCCTTCCTGGGTGGTTACTTCTTCCTTTGATTGGCAGCTTGGGGCAAGTCTCTCCAGAACTCTGGGTTCCAAGGAACCAATATGCAGCGTAACTTGCGGAATGCCGTGGAATGTTATCGCGGGATGCCCGCAGTTCCCTGTGGGTTGTCCTTACCACAAGCCTTTAGTCTCCTAGGTCCCTTTTCTCTTTTAACCCCATCCCTCCCCAGACCAATACATGCATCTGAAGGTAAATAAATCTGTCAAGAGAGCTCATAATCCTCAACATCTTCGTTTCATTGAAACCAGTAAAACAACAGTTAAACTTCCCCAGTGCTCTGCTACTGCCACCCTTAAACGGAAAAACACCCCAGCTCTGTTGGTTTTTAATATGATTTTACTTGTTAAAAATAGATGTTTTAGATGTCCCTATATTC
This sequence comes from Camelus dromedarius, assembly GCF_036321535.1. NCBI lineage: Eukaryota > Metazoa > Chordata > Mammalia > Artiodactyla > Camelidae > Camelus > Camelus dromedarius. Next base: position 35,284,598 of record NC_087438.1, read on the forward strand.
GCTATCTTGTAATAACCTATAATGATAAAGAATATGTATATATGTATAACTGAATCACTATGCTGTACACCAGAAACTAACACAACACTGTAAATCAACTATACTTCAATAAAAATAAATACACAGATAAATATCCCCAAAAAGATGTTCCTAAATCTAGTATGCATTATGAAAATAAAACTCATTTGTAAAACTAACAAAGGATCTAAAGCTGCGAGGCTGCATCTCCATGGATCTGGAGGGGACAAGCGCAAAAGGTGTCAGTATTAAACTGGCTGCCACGGCTTGATGATACTAACCTCCTAATGCTATGGTCCTGATGAAAGCCTTTCCGTTGTAAAATGATAAATTCTGAGGATGCGACCTAGAGCATGGTGACCAGAGTTGATAAAACTGTATTGTACAATTAACATTTGCTAAAAGAGTAGAACTTAAATATTCTTACCAAAAGAGGAAAAAAAGTTAAACGTGTGAGGTGACCATTGTGTTAGTTCAAGGAGGGGGAATCCTTCCACAATGTAAATGTGTATCAAATTATCACGTACGCGTAAATATCCTCAATTATACCTCAATAAAGCTGGGGGGAAAGGGCTATGGATGTGTATTTTCCTCAGATAATAATTTAATCAGATTCTAATTTCAGTGATTTGAAGGATAGAGTGGGTGAAGGAATGAAACTTTTGTTACTGACCTTTTCCAGTCAGTCTCCCACAAGGGTCCTTCTGCCCAGTGTCCTTCCAGTCCATAGAACAAACCGAGATCGGTTCAGAAGCAAAGGAAGGTTTTATTCTTCGACGGAAGAATGCAGAGGCGCACGCTCGGCTCTAGAGTACGCCGTCTCCCGGCAGACCGGCTGTTGGCTGCTGCCCCGCAGGGTTCTCCTCAGCGGCAAGGGGGCGGCGCTTGCGCGAGTGGTGCGCAGGCGCGGGTTTCTCACAGCACTGCAGACTGAAGCGCCCCAGCCTCCGTGCGCTCGGCGCTCCCCGCCATCTTGTGCTGAGGGGCCGTTCACAGTACTTCTCCACACGAGCAAGCTGAGGTGTCCGGCAAAGCTGTTCTGCACCAAAGTGATACGTGCAAGGCCTCTGCACACGGCCCCCTACAGGCAAGTGAAACTAGACTAAGCACAAAAGAAGACCTATATTCGTCTTTTGTGGGCTTTTTCTGGTGACACTGCGTCTACCAACCTCCGTTGTAAGACCTTAGTCACTTACTGATTTTAATTAAAGCAACCTGATCGAACAGTGGTTTTCCCAGGGATCTTCAGAGACACCTCTCTTCACAAGATGACTGATAGTTATCTTAGAAATAATCCTACAATTCCCACTCAGTTACAGATACTACTGGCATTGGAGTGGCCCATTCTCAGGAAGAGAAAAAAACCTGGATTCTTAAGAAAACTAAAAATCCAAGACTTTGACTCTATTGAGCGTCCTCAGCTATGATTAGGAACAGGTACTAGTTTTCGTCTCTAAGAATCAGGACTCTGCTATTCCCCTGAAGTTGTTTGTTGAATATGAGAAGAACTGGGGGATGGATTTGGAAGGACATGTACTAAAATCTTGATGGTCCTTGCAGAGTGATTTACAAGAAATTTTCTGAAAGGTTGTCCAAATTAGCAGAAAGAACAACAGAGATTTCCTATTACTTAAATAAAAGTTCTTACAATCAGAGCACCTCTGAAAAAGAAACTTTTGTACCCCAATAAGGTCCAGACAATCAAATCAGTGAAGGCTCGAGTCATAAACTGGTCCCCTGTAGCAAACTTGAAAACAGACCACTGTGTAGGCTGTTTCTGAATGTGTGCTCTTGGGATTGTCACCAGCAGAAGAAAAGAGAAGAAATCAGGATTGGGCACCAGGAGAAGTTGAACTTCAATGCTGGATATCTCAGTGGAAGACACAGTCAATCCTATAGGGAGTTCTGAAGATGGAATCATATTCAGAGGTCCCCATGTTGGGGAGAGGAGGGAAAATACTTTTTACCTCTTGATTAGTCATTGGAGATGGACTACCCAGGAACAGGAAGGAGGTAAGGCTGTGTGTTTGTGTATATTTGTAAGTCTCTCTTTGCCTGAGGCCATCCCTTTGGGGAGGACAGCCAAAGACAGTTTGTCTGCCCTTCCTATAGGAATAAGTCTTTCATTCCTATAAGAGCGTTGCACCATCTACCATATTAAATGACGTGGAAGTGAAGGAGTTGCAGTAGAAGAATTGTGCTTTTCTCACCTTTGAGGGAAATACAAAAGGAAGAATACACTCAAGAGTTGTGTAAGCTTTCCTCTCTCACACTAGGCAAGGTATTTCTTCACAAGGAACACTCTATTGCCTATTCAGCACTGCTAGTGGATATTCTTGGTTTATGTGACCTGTAATCAAAAAAGTATAGTTTCATCCAAATCTCCATTCTTGAAAAAGGAGGGTGGGTGGGATCGATAACCTATTCCTAAAGTACAGCCTTATGACCCAAAGTGAGGTGAGGAGGCACTCATCTTTCAAAGGTAGTGTCCAGCCACTTTTACTTTATCCAGGCTTATAAGTGGAGACATTCATGTAAATTTCTCAATCTGTGCTGGTACAGCTCTGCTGGAATATGTTTGGAGGTGTTTGAATGCATTTTGTTTGTTTCTTTGTTTTTACAAAAATTTGGTAGTTGGTTTTGGCCTTTTTATAGCTTTTTATTCTTTGGAGATCTATGTTTATTTTTTCTAAACATAAGAAGCCACAGATATTTTATAGTGTGTATTTTATAATTCTAATTTTAAAGTCTTTGTGATCTGGTTCTATTTTCTGTTATTCTGCTTGTTTTTGCTTATGTTGTCTGGTTTATGCATATGCAACTGATCATATTTGACCATGTGCTGGTGACTGTAATTAAAAAATAATTTAGCAGTGATTGATGTCATAGATGATGGGACTTTTCCTCTGGAGAATATTTTTATCTGTTACTGGGGCTTTACCAGTAAGGGCCCTGCTTAGTCCATGTTCAAGGCCTGTGGTTCTTTGGACCATCTAGGTGAGCCAGACCTGGGTTGCAAATTCACACAAGGGCTGGTTTGCCTTTCATTTGCTTGAAAGTACAGGCCTTTGGATCCAAGTTTAATATATACTAGGAGAAAGTGGAACTTCCCCACCTTTCGTGCGCCCCAGGCTTTAACGTCTTCCTTTTTTGCTTTGTGAAGCCACCAAAATAGCATCTCAGCTTTGCATTTGTCTTCAGGTTTGACAATTGGCTTCATGTGCTCAGTTTACCTACCTAGGATTTGCTGTCTAGATTTTTGCAAATTAAGTCCCTTATTTTTTAGCTTTTTGATTTCATAAGAAAAAAAAGTAAAAAATTAATTTCACCTAGTTTGTTTTTTTTTTAAGTTCTTACTGGAAGGGAGGAAACTTTTAGTGCTTTTATCTGTGGCCAAACCCTGTGGCATTGTCTATGAGAATTCAAGGGAGATCAAGAGACATCTTATTCAGTGTCTCAAACTAACAAGCTTATTTTGTCGGTTGAAGTTGTGTCAAACAGAGTCATATATTAGCGCTTCATGGTTCTAAAAAACTTAAATAAAATCAGAAACTCTCATTATGCATGGATCTGATTTTCCATCTAGAACATAACTATGTAAATATAAGATTTCATATTAAATTATCATAATTTTGCTAGAACTAACAGGATGTGATACCCAGACTTTTAAAAATAAAGCTATAGAAATACCTGCATCATCAATGTCATTTTCATTTTTAAGTTCTTCACAATTTACTTGAAGTGGGATGAGCTTTTGAGAGGTTATTTGGGGATGAGAAAAGACAGGCGAAGTCAAGTATTTTTTTTTCAACACAGGAGAGGCAGTTATTTTCAGTGATATGAAGAAAATTCAGGTCTCCCCTATAATTAGAAAGCTAGCACATAGTAATTACATGAGAAAAGCCTTTCACAGATAACAATGGAATCTGAACCATCCAGTTTAGGATAATTTTCCTTATTTAAAAAGTGCCAAACACAATTAATGTTGAATAATTTTCAAAAGAACTGTGAACTTTCATCTCTCCCATTCAAGATGACTTCAGTCTGGAGACATGAGTTCCTTATTTCAGGAGCTAGTTCCCGTCAAAAGAACCTTTATGACATAAATGAAATCTGAAACTCTTGAAGTGCTAGATTTATTTCCATGAGGTCGATTTAAACCAAAAAGATTTCATTCTCTCAAAGAAATTACTCCGTCTCCCTTGCAATGCTGTGGTTTATAGTACAGTTATTATTAGCTTTGACCACAATTATGCCACTGTGACAGCCTCCCCACCTGCCCAGACCAAGAGTGATCTCCTTGTCTCTGGAATGCTGGTTGCACTAACCCTTCATACCACTCAGCTGGCACTTAGCATTGCTTAATGTTGCTTAGCCTTTTATGTGCATGGCTATCTCCTCAAGGAGACTGAACCCTTGAAGGACAGGGACCCTGCTACATGATTCCTTGTTATAGGTCCCTGAAACTCCCAGTCCCAGTGCCTTCTACACAAGATGCTCAATACATATTTGCTGATGGTAATGATGATTCTTACTTGGCTTGGATGAGAAATGTGTCATAGTTATTACATTTCCTAAGTTCCTAGCACATTGTCTGGCCCAAAATAGGTACTCAAGAAAAGTTTACTGAATGAAGGGATAAATCATTAGATGAAAATCTGGTTAGAAACAAGCACAGAGAATGGAGAACATCATAATCAGATTATTTTTCAAGCCTCCTTTTTAAAAACGCAAAAGTAATCACACTTTCTTCTTTTAATTGACCATGAAAGGATAGACAGAATATGATAACCACTTTAACCAAGTATCATTAAGCCCCATACCCCCTTTCCTTGCCTCAGGATAGAGACTATAAATGTCAAGTGGCCTGACTGCATTAGCACTGAATTGCTCCTTTGTAAGAGTATTATTTTCCTAGTTAGACGTATTATTCTCTAAGATTCTTTCTAGTTCAGAGTCATTGCATTTTTGTAAGGAATATAGATTTTGGAGTTTGGTAATCTGGGTGTCAGAGTCTAGCTTCACTTTTCACAAGTTGCATTGAACTTAAGCAAATCATGTAATCTGCTGATATCCCCACCCCTGCCCAATTACTCCTGTGTAGATTGGGACTTATAATTCCTGACCTGTTTCTCACAGTGTAACCATGAGACTCATTGAGGAAATGCATATGAAAATACTTAGTACTATTCAGGTATTAGAGATTAATTGATAGTTAAGGAAGATAAATATCTTCCCGAGAGACTCTAGAGATCAGATGGTTAGGCATTTTCTGAAGGGTGTTTCACACAGAACACTATTTTCACAAATGGTAATAAGCCATGACATGACCACGTCATTTCAAACAAGTATGGGAAATTCTATGATAAACAAAAGTAAGCGATTATTTTATTCCAGGACTTATCAGAGTCATTAACATGGTCATGCACTTTGTGAATTTCTGAGAATTTCCCAATCTTAATGGACAGGGTGTCTTACAGGATTAGGATTCCATGGAGTACGACTTGGGAAGCACTGACCTAGTTGATTGCCCAGACCCAGTCTCACAGTACTGTAAGTCAGTGCTAGTCCAAGTACCCAAATACCAGTCTGAGAAGTGTTTGTTCCCTATCTGTGATGAGAAAAAGAGCTTATGAGAGAATATAAATCAACACATGCTTCCTTCATCAGGAAGGTCTTGCTACCGGGAAAAAAAAAATGTCAGTCAGCTAAGCATAGCTGATTTATTTCAGTGCAAGTTCCTTATCAGTTTGCATACCAGCAGTGGTTCCACACTCCTTGGAGTAGCATTGCTCTAAGTAACTGGATAGGGATGTGACTTTAGCGGAAAGGCAGAATCTAAAGAAGAAAAGCCTTTGTCATACTTTGCACTGGGTAGCAGATGTGAAGTCTGGTAGCAGTCTAATTCATGAAGCCCCAGGCTCTCAGAGGTTAGTAGAAGACCGTGTTACCCCTTTGGTCCTTAAGCAAGTTGGCAGATTGGGCAATGTCTACTCCACTTTCTTATCTAAAACTGACGTCACATTAACTGGTTCCAACCCTTAGTAAGCACACTGGGGAGGTGACCATCTCTGCTAGGATCCTTTCCAGAGTGAAGCTGAGCTACCTGAGGTGTTTGAAGAGCAGATGAATTAACTTCCCATTGGCCCTGTTTAAACACTGAGAAAACTTTCTTTTCTCTGAACAACCTTCCAGGTAGGGTCTCCATGGGAAACAAGGGACATGTCAAAGGGGGAAAATTGAGGAGAGTTTACTGAAGGGATGACTTACAAAACATGTACTGGGTTAAAAGAAAACAGCAAGGAATGGTGAAGCACCCCCACAGTTAGCAATAGCAGAGAGCATTTACCACCCTAGGTCAGGGGCAGGTACAGTTACTGGACCTGGAAGACAGCACTGTAGCTATGAAGTAGGGCTGTCTGCCCCACAGGAGCTTGGGCTCAGCTGGAGGAGCACAGGGTCTCCCTACCAGAGGAGTCAGAGGAATAATGCCTCAACCCTGCTTTCCTCTCTTCCTCCAGTCTCTGCCAGGGCATCACATTGGCTCTCTAACTAGAAGCCAGAGAACTAAAGGAGCTTATTGATATGGTCCATAAACGTCCAGTAACAGAGCAGGGTGGATAGTGGATCTGGACACCCCTCCCGCCATGTGTTCCTCCTGGGCTCTCGGTTTATGAGCAGTCCATAAGGCACATGGATCAGCATGGAGAAGGATGGAGAGTGCATCTAGAGGGGGAAATGAAGGATATCTAGCAGTGTTATTCTCTACTGAGCTCAGAAAACTAGTGAATTGTAATAGCCAAGTCTCTTGGTCTCTGCTGGCCTCTCTTACCAAACCTTTTGACAGCAAGGCATTTTTCTCCTTTTCAGTGTTATTACAGTACCAGGGTACCAACTTGCCTTTGGACTAATCTTCCCCTTTTCCATAATTCAATTCCCAAGGCAAAAATAGAGTAGGCATGTTTGCCACCGTCAACCTCATAAATCCACACACTAAAAACTATGTTAATCGACATCGGTATTTTAATTGTAAGGCCTCACTTACTTGATTTTTCTCTTATTTTTAGAGATAAGGTTGATTTAATATTGTTTTCATGTACTCAGACTCCCCCTTAAACACATGTCCTTGGTATAAAGCTTCTAATCTTGACATGCCAACTCCCTAAAAGCCCTTTGCCCTTGGGATTATCATATTATTACTATTGAGGACACGTGGATACTAAGTGTTCCCATTAAATGTCATTTTAGGAGTGGGGCTGTGAGTTCAGGCCATTTGAGCAATGAAACACCTGGACACTGTGTGGAGAGCAAGGCTAAGTAATTGCTCTTTGTTCATAACCCATTAGAGCACTTATCACGTTGGTGTGATGCTTGATTGGCTGTCTGACTGGGAGTTCCTTGGAAACAGATACTCTGTATTACCTCTCTATTTTACCTCTATTTCCTCCTATGGCTACCAAATGAATGTATTCTGACTTCCTAACAAACTGGCCAAATATCCCAATGAGTGTTTTTCTTTTAACAGGGTCACCTTTGGAGGCAATGTAACAGTTCCAACAATGTTGTCATTGCTAAAAGATCTTTGTGGCAACCTTTACTGGGCGGTCTTGATGGCAGGAAATATTTGTCTTTTGAGGATAGATTTTTAGGTTTATTTTATTATTTTCTTTGATGGTTACCAAGTCTTGTGAAAGAGTCATGCAGCTGAGACCAGTTTGAGTCAAAAAAGAGTTAGGTTTATAACAGTTAGATTGATTTGCTTTGTGGCTGAGATATCATTTCAGGCTTGGCTGCAGAGGACAGAATCTAGCTAATTCAAGCAAGAAGTAATTCAGCACAATGTGTAAAATGGAAGTTAGAGAACAAACTTCAGGTTGTGCCTTTAAAGAATGACTCCCCAAACCCTCCTACACAGTTGGTGGGAATGTAAATTGGTACAGCTACTGTGGAAAACAGTGTGGAGATTCCTTAATAAACAAAAAATAGAGTTACCATATGCAATCCCACTCCTAGGCATATCTCTGGAGAAAACTCTAACTCAAAAAGATACACACACCCCAATATTCACAGCAGCACTAGTTCAATACCTTTTCATTTGTTTGGGTTGGTTTGGGATGGGAAAAAATACTGGTTAAGAATTCATTTAATAAAGGAGTTTCTGGATCCATTTTGTGCTTTTCTGGAAAGGGAAGTACATTTCTAACAAATAGAAGTGCTTTCTGTGGAAAGTCCATCAGGGTCTAATGCTTGGAAAATTAGAGCTGGCGCCCGGACCAGGTGGTGAGGGTTACCTGGCTGACAGCAGCATACTCTCCCCTTTGGAGCCAACCTGAACCTCTAGAGGCGTGGGCATCCCTAGTCACAGGATTAAGAAAGTGTACCATTCTCCAATTGCTAGTGAGTATTCTATGTCCAATAACCTCTGACCCCTACATGCATGCCCACAGGTAGAATTGCTCTCTCTGAAGGAGTTATGGGGAAGAGTTCAACTAAGATGTGCAGTGTTATAGCCTACTTCTATTTCTCCTCTATTTTCCCTTTCTCTCTCTCTTCCTTTCTCCCACACACATTTATTGAACATCTTTTATGTGCCAGGCAGTGGATAAACAGTGGTAAATAGAACAGACATCTTCCCTGCCTTCATGGAGCTTTCCTGTCATCTGTGCTTCTGTAGCAGCCACCATTTGTCCCTTCCCCATGTTCCCTCACCCTGACCAGTGAAGAACACGTCTGTCCAATTTCTAGCACCTGCATTTCTTTGCCTGAGGGTTTTCTGTGGTCTACAGAGCTTACTTTGTCACCTATATGGCAAGTTGGAAGTGTTGGGGAATTAATACCCCCTCACCGTCCCCCAGCATTCTTCAATTAATGACTAGAAAACCTAATTACTCCAGCTTCCTTAACCCTGTGGGGAGATAACTCCAAGGTACAGGTTATACACTGGATCCCAGAATTCCCCAACAGGATTCAGCTCTAGTTACCTACTAGTGGCAACTTGTTTAATAATAAACTTCATTTGTTCTTTTTCCTTCCCTGTCTTATTTCCCCATTCCCTTACCAAAGTTTCTGGGATTAACCTCAAAATAAACTACCTGAAATTGAGTTTTATCTGGCTTGGAGAGAACTCTTCCTGAATAGCCTTGCACTTGCTTATGTCTGCATAAGAGGTTGCACAGAATGGTGGGGAAAGCACAGATTTTGCAGCAGACAGACCTGGGTTTGAATCTTGGCTCTGCTGTAGACTGACCTGTGACCTTGGATATATTTACAGAAGGGGGAGACTGGTCTTTAGGAGGCTGATGTTGACAATGGCACACAGTTGGCCCTCAAGTTGAATTTTGTCTTTCCAAATACTAGTATCTTTATTCAAGCTATTCGCTCTGGCTGGAATGTTCTTTCCACCATCTTTGCCTGTGGAAACCTTGCATTTACCTCTAAGTACACCTCAGCCACTAGGTTCTCTGAATATGTAAGAAAAAATGAGGTCTTTTGCTCCTTAATTCCTGTAGTGCGTGTTACTAGGAGCACTTAGCTAACCTGCTTTGTAATGCTTTGTCCCCATCTTTCCTCCCTTACTCATTGTAAACTGACAGTGAGCAGAAGCCACATCTGGATCTAGGACAAGGCATCTGGTAGAACTTCCCTTAGCCCTCTGGTTGGTGGAGCCATGATGACCAGATTACATGCTGGGAAACAAACCCTAGATCCCATGACACAGATTATGATACCAATATAACTTTGTTTTCATTCCTGATTATAAACACCCTGTGTCAGTCCATTTGGACTGCTGTAACAAAAATACCATAAACTAGGTGGTTTATAAACCACAAACATTCATTACTCACAGTTCTGGAAGCTGAGAAATCCAAGATCAATGTGCTGGCAGATGTGGTGTCTGGTGAGAGCTGGCTTCCTAGATGGCTGGTTGGTTGGTTGGTTTTGGTTTTGTTTTTGTTTTTGCTGTAACCTCACATGGCAGAAGGGGCAAGGGAGCTCTCAGGCTTCTTTTGTAAGGGCACTAATCCTATTTATGAGGGGTCTGCCCTCATGACCTAATTACCTCCCAATGGCTTCACCTCCTAATACCATCACTTTGGTGGTTAAAGTTTCAACATGTTGAATTTGGGGGGATACAAACATTCAGACCATAGCACCCTGACTATAAACAGTAAAGGAAAAGAAAAATAGATTGGCATTTTCTTTCTCAGGATCTTGGGATCTGGGGTAATAGGGAGTCAATCATAGGGCAGTTTCTGCCAGTGAGCTGTTCCCTCTACTCAGACAAAGTCCTTTGTGTTCTTCCGCCTGCCCCCTTCCTTGTGGGACCCTCCTGGAAGGTGAATGTCCTGAATGCTTTATTCATGGCCATGGCGCCTCTTTGAGGAGGCTTCTCGGAGAAACAAAGGGCTCATGGTGGGTTGCTGCTGCTGCCCAGAATTTGTTGGGGAAGCTTCCATAGGATCCCCCAGACCCCCTGTGGGTGACCACCCCTTTGATGCCACCTGCCTACCAGCCATATCGGCAGAGAGGGGCCAGAACACAATGCAAGATCACATTGCATCTACTTTTTGTTTTTGTTGTTGTTTAGTATTTATTTTATGGAAGTTGTACATGCATGTAATATTAAATAGTCTACGGGATTTATTACCAAAACCAAGAGTCCTTTTCCATGCCTAGCCCATTCTAGCTCCCCAGTAGCAACCACATGCAACAATTTTAACACTTTCTTTTCATATTTACCTTTGTATCTTTGTACATGCTTATATTTTTACTTCTCCATTCTCTGTAAAGACTAAACTGAAAAAAAAAAAGAAATCAAGATTTAACTTTTTTTTTCACAGCACCACCACACCTCCCAGAAGCTCACTTCCTAGCCTCTTTTTCTCTTAAAATAGTTATATCTAATGTTGAATATATCAATAATTAGTGTCTACACAATTACAGCTATGTGAATACTGTTGTTCCTCACTGAACCAGATTGTAGACTCTTATTTTTCCTGTCTTGCACATTTATTTTTTGTTTTCCTAGAAGTTAGTGATCGTTTTATCATTTGCTTAGCTTTATATATAATCATTAATTTAGCTCCAGATATTCCCCCAATAGTTTAAATGTTCTCAGTATTTTCAAATATATTAGATATCTTATCAATTTCAACTTCTTGAAGACATATTTCCCAGGTAGAACATTCTGGCATGTTCTGTGCTGACCTGGTTGCTCTCTTACCCCTAGTACATAATTGTTACCTTGAGAATCTCTCTTCACCATAAGCCCAGAAATTCCTTCTGCTGCTCTCTTTTGAGACTTTACAAATTTGAAAATATTTTTATTCTGCCTTTACACTAAATTGACAGTTTGGTTGAACAAGAGATCTCTCACAATTTTAAAGGGAATTTCTATTGTCTTTTAACTTCCACTGAGGATATTTAGAGATATAAAGCAATTATAATAGTTGATGCTTTATGTGAGAACGGTTTTGTTCTTCTGGAAACTGATGAGCTTTTTTTGTTGTTGTTTTTCCCCCCAGTGTTCTGAAATTTAAGAATGATGTGGTTTGGTATGTGGATCTGCTTTTGGTCACTGAACTTTGTATTCAGTGGACCTTTCAATTTATAAACTCATGTCCAAATTTACTGTAATTTTTATTTATTCTTAATTTTTTTCCCTCAATTTTTTTCCATTCTCTTTCATAACTCTTAATATTGAGCTTCTGGATGGATTCTTTAGTTTTCTTATCTTTCTTTCCTGTTTTCCTCTTCTAATGAATTTCACATTTCTACCATCACAGTTTTAACTCCCCCAAACTATTTCTTATTCTATGAGTATCCCATTTCTATAGCATCCTCTTCTTGTTTTATGGCTATAATAACTTTTCTTTTTACTCAGAGGATATTAAAGTTAGAAATCTTCTTGACTTTTTATAGTTTCCATTTTTTTCCAAGTTGCCTTTGTATTTTCCTATTTGTTCTTTGTCAAGAACTGTGAAGATTCGAAGATTTTACCCCACTTGCAAGCTAGCAAGTCAGCCTGCCACAGTAGCATGGGTGCTGTCAGAATTCATGACACTCCTGGGTCAGACACAAAGGACATTATTACTCATAGAAATACCACAGCCAAGGTGTCAGCATTTGCATCAGTTTCCTGAGCATAATTACTCACAGAGCAATACAAAGAAGCCTGGGTGATGCCTGCACATAGTAGGTTGTGTTTAGGAGAGGAACCTCAAGCTTGGGGAACGCTAATCTTTTATAAAGCACAGTAAATCTTTCTGATTTTTGCTCCAGTATAAGATGCTATATTGGGCAGCAAACAAACCTGCTCTTTGCCTCAGAGGGAGACACTGTATCTTTCAAGGCTATTTGCCATATAAATATCTTTGAAAAGATAGCCTGGAGCAAAAGCACAGTGCCTCTGCTTCAAAAACATGCAAAAATGTGAGAGACTCATAGAAAATTATCTCCCAACATTATTTGTTCTCAGTTTTTCATATTGAACAGTTTCCTCAAGTGTCTATTGATCCTTGGCTAAGTGCTTATATTTAAGGACTGCCTTAATGATGTAAGCTTAGCTGTCTGAGTTTTGAAAGCCCAGTGGAAGAAAGAAGGCTGTGGGGACAGTGCAATAGGAAAGCAAGTTTCAACATATAGGATTTAAGCTTCTAGCTAAGCCTCATTTTTTGGTATAATTTCTTTGCTTTCAACTATGCCTAGTGTCCCTCAGTCCAGAGGCCCTTTGTTTTATGCTCTGTAAGCTGCACTGTTCCATACAGTAGCCACTAGGCTATTATTGAGCATGTAAAATGTGGGTAGTCCAAGTTGAGGTGACCTGTAAGTGTAAAATATTCATCAATTTCAAAGACTTAGTAAAAAAAAAAGTGTAATATATCTCATTAATAATTTTTATACTGATGATGTGCTAAAATAATAATATTTTGACTACATTGGGTTAAATAAAATATATTATTAAAATTATGTTTATATTTTTTATTTTATTTTAAAAGAAAGAGGCAAATAGAAAATTCTTAAGTTCATGAACTTCTTTAGCACTTTTTGGTGATATCTAGCACTTTTGGTGACACATACCTCTTCTAATCAGAGGAAGTCAATTTTCAGATATATTTAAGTCTTTCCCTACAATTATCCAGCAAGTCCTTGTTCTGTCATAGCATTTTTCTCTTTGACCACCCGTATGAAATGTTCTTTGATTTTAGGGACGCTGGTGATTTGATAGAGCTCACACAGATAATCTAGGTAATTTCTCACCAAGAGGTCTATAACCTTAACCACACGAACTCTATTTTCCAGGTAAGGTAGCATATTCACAGGTTCTGGGGATTAGGGCATGGATGTCTTTACGGGCCATTATTCTGTCTACCACACTAGCATTGTGTCCATTCCACAAATGATGAAACTGAGGCACAGAGATATTAAACTCCACATTAAGTTTGTGCAACTAATACGTGTTAGAGCTGTTTTGAACCCTAGCTGTTTAGAACCCAAGCCTGTGCTACATCAAGGCCTGGATGACTGGGAGTTAAGAACGAATCAGGAAAATAAAAAGAAGTTAAAAAGTGGCAGAGGCAAAAGTCACCTTTTGGCAGAGGCCTTAAGTATATAAACTACATTCCTGTTGAAGGCTTATCTCTATTATTTTTAAAGACTTAGATAATGAGAACAGAAAAAACATTCTTTTGTTGTTGTTAAGTGGCTTAACTCACGTAGGACCAGTTCATGATGACAAGCATATGGGCTCCAGGAAAACTGATCAGCTGTGGGTCTGTTTGAAATTGGTAAAAAATTCCAGACCTCATTGAACTGGGGATAGAATGATAATGTCACTTTCCTGACTCATCAATTTGATGAAGCCTTTGTTTCAGAGCTGGGAAGAAACTAAGGAAGGATATTTTGGATGTGATGGAAAGAAAACTGGACTGGGAGTCTGGACCTCTGGGTTCTCAACCTGCCATTGACCAGTTGTGTTATCATGAGCAAGCAGCTCCCTTCCACCTCCCTGAAGCCCAGCTTTCCATATGAAAATAAATATATGTTTATACATTTTAAAACTTTTCATTATGAACATTTTTAATCACATGTAGCAATAGGATAGTATGATAAGCACTCATACATTCACCAACCATGTTTAATAGTTGGTAACATTTTTTTCTGTATTTGTTTAACTATATATGTGTATACAGGTGTTTGTGTGTATGTGTGTGTATATATATATATATATTTAATTTAAAAAATTGTTTTTACTGAACCACTTAAAAGTAAGTTACAAATGTCATGACATTTCACCCCTAAATATTTTAGCATTCATCACCTAAGACTGAGGACATAACCCAACATAACCATAGTATCATTACCATACCTATGGAAATTAATAATCCTTTTAAGATTATCTAATATCCAATTCATATTCAGATTTTCCCATTGTCCCTGAAATGTTCTTATAGATAATTTTTTAAAACCAGGATTAAACCAAAGTTCATGTTAGTAGGTCTCCTTTGATTTATAACGGGCTTTATGAGTATTATTATTTTCCTGACATACACATTCTAATCACTAACAGTGCTTCACTCTAATAATGATTCTAAATGAGGAAGGACAAGGCCACACTTAGATTATGCAGGGGGCTGTCTTCAGGAGTAGGGGAAAACTGAGATTGGGGCTGCCTAGGACCCAGTCTGGGCTTGGGGCAACTCACCAGAAGCACCACTGGTGCAGGCCAGTCCCAGGTTCCAGAAAGGGACTTAACAAATTTGAGGAGGAAGACACTTCAAAACAAGATACCCTGTGAAGTGTGAGGGCTGGGACAGGGGGTAGAGTAGAACATGTTTTTATATATTAATAAGGAAGCATGTGTGTTATTTTATCACAATTTTGATAATTGAATTTCAGTATAATTGGTGTCCTTTACAATCCAATGTGTGAATTTTAATTTTTTACATTTAAAAGTATTCTTCTGAGAGGGGATCCATACGCTTCACCAGACAGCCCAATACCCCAAAAAGTTTAAAGATCCTGGATTTGGGAGTTTAGCTTCTCTCTGCTGATATGCAGAGGAACTGAAAACACTTCCTACAGGCACAAGTAAGTTCTGCATAGCCAAGATGGCATGATCTTTCAGGTGCCTGGCAAGCTGTCTACCATAAGGACACGGGATGTGCATGGTTGGCCAGGCTGGCCTGCTAAAGCCCTAATTGGCCTGAGGGAGGAGCAGCTTCTGCAGCAAGCCTGGACTCCTCCAGCACCAGGCACTCCTCCTGCCCACAGTTTTCATCAAACACTGCCCTTCTCTTTTCATCTAGTCTCAGAACTGGCTTTTAATTGGCTGCCAAGTCTGAAGCATGCAGAGCACAGCAGAATGCAGTCACTGTGCTGACAGCCCTGTGAGAGTCAGCACAAAGCGCCCATGCACTGGGGGGCAGGAGGCCAGGCTCAGCAGAGGCAGCCAGAGGAGTGAGCTGAATGTGGAGCTCCTGTTGGAAGACCACTGCCTCTCCTCTGGATCCTCAAGAGTCCTGCCTGGAGGAGAATGGCCCCAGGGCAGCCTGTGAGCCTTTCATTGAGTGGTACGAGGCTCCAGGACCTCCATTTCCAAGATAAGAACTTGTCCCTGCTCTTAGAGGTCCTAGGTAACAAAGCTAGAAGAAAGCTAGAGAATGGTGGCGACCCTCTGGTCTCAGTCTCATTTTAGTGCTGTGGACATGAGACCAAGAAAGGTGAAATGTCTTCTCAGAATCACGAGATTCATCTACCAAGAGGCAGGTCAAAATTTTGGTGACTTGACAGCTATAGTTCTAAGACCTGGCAGGGAGCTGGACACATAAAAATGTGTTGAAGGGACAAGTGAGCACAACCCAATCTGGGTGTTCTTTCTATCCCATCAAACCTTTATAC
This sequence comes from Camelus dromedarius, assembly GCF_036321535.1. NCBI lineage: Eukaryota > Metazoa > Chordata > Mammalia > Artiodactyla > Camelidae > Camelus > Camelus dromedarius. The sequence goes on from NC_087438.1 coordinate 35,300,516, forward strand.
ACCCTCACTCAAGAGAATGGAAAAAACAGTGGGTCTGGGTGAACTTCTTCATTTTAATTTTCTCTTTACCAAAACAAATGGCAAATCATCCTCTTATCTCTCTTCCTTCTCTCTTCATTCCAAAATCTAAAACACGCCCACGATTTGGCAAGCTCCTAGGTCACAAGGGTGTGTTTTGTTGTATGTTTGATAATCCTAGGGTCATCATTGCTTCAGCTTTAAAACAAAGCTGTGCTTTAGGCTGATATAACACACCTGGCCTGGGGTCAGCAGAAAGGAAGTGGGAGGGATAGTGCTAGGAACTCTCTGTGACCCTGGATGAGGTGGGAGGGAGGGAGGAGGAAGACCCCTGCACAGAGGTCAGCGTTGAGTCTAAGGGTGTCTGAGGAGACCTGGGCTGTCGGCTCACGCCTGTGTCTCCGCTGCCTACAGCCGCCATACATGCAGCACACATATTAGGTGGTCGGTAGAGTTTTTTTTGGCTTGTTAACTGACTGACAGATAAGTGAAAGCACCTATAAACTAAGCCTTGGTGGCCTGCACAGCCTCCTCTGTCTTCTCTCTGCAGGTGAGATGAACACCAAGAGCTAAGGTCCTAACTGGTCCATGCCAGGGCTAGATCTCAAATGTGCCTTCCTGGGCTCCAGTAATGAGAGATAGGAGCCCAGGTTGGGTTCTGGATTGCACATGTGTATGCACCTTGCCAGTATGTACCTCTCTAGTCAGCTAACAGGAGCTGGTGCACATCCATCAAGGGCTGACAGCCAAAGCTGAAGGAATTTATCTTCTCTATCTCCATTACAGACAGCATGGATGAGGTCTTGGTGTTAGAGGGTCACAGCTTTCAAAAGTTGTCTCTGGCCTAAGGTTTTTCAAGGAGGTATACCTCACTGACAACAAAAAAATTTTTAAATATATAATGTATGTATAATACTATATATGTATGTATACTACTGTATATAAAATATGTTTTCTGGAAATAGTCCATGAAAATCAAATAAAAATCAAACAGAAAAACAAGTATATTCTGTTTTAGCTTATTTGCTTTTTTCAGTCTTCTTCAAATACTTGGATGCATGCTAAGTTGGTGAGTTCATGAACTGGACACTGTTTGTGTTTTGAACTTTTATAAAATCCTTAGGAGATTATAACAGAAAAAGGAATTTTTTTTCCTTTGTGTGACATATTTGAAAGGAAAGGAAAAACAGGAGGCAAATGTCTCTAAATAGTTAAAGGTAATGTGATTTGAGCAATTTAGGTAAATAAATAATTTGACACCCTACTATATACTTAGCACTGAGCAATGCCTTAGAGAGTCAGGAATGAACACAATAAATCCCCATAGATAAGGCTTGGGATACCTATAATCTTTATATACACAATGGATAGAATGTCTGCACAAATAGTGATAATGCATGCCGAAAGTGCAAGATGCAACAAAAGACTCCAAGCAAAATATTTGGAGTGATAAAGAATATTTTTGGTGGAATGAGAGGGTTTAAGAGTGAATGAGAAATGAGATGGAGCAGATAGTGAATGCAGGAATGTAAAGTTAAGAAAGTGAGACAGTAATGAAATGAATGGCATGGGCAAAGAAAGAATTATTTTTCTCTAAATGGGAAGTATGGAACTCAGATCTACCAACTAAAATTCAACTATTCAGCCTCTCTGTCTCTCTGCCTCTATCTCTAACTCAACAGGCTCCAGAGATACAAGAAGTTGTAGAATCAAGTGCACAAAGTTGAGTAGGGAGAGCGGAGAGGGTTAACATTGCCAATGACGACCAGCTTTTACTCAGAGACCTGAGAAAGGAAGGTTAAGGGGTCCTATGGCTTAATTCCTTCCCACCTTAGAACCTCTCTTTACTTTTCTTCCTAAGTGATTTTCCGTGTTCGTGCTTCCTTAATGATAGTGAGAGATGTCAACATGAAATAGGGCAAGAGAACGTATCTGAGTGCTGTGTTATTGTGTTTTAGCTAGGCACATAAATACATCCACAAATCAACCTCTGCTCAGAAGAATGGCGATGTGAAAGGTATTGTCAGCGTCCTTGGTCTCTTAACCCCCTTCTTTAAAATGACTCTCCAGTTCTCTGCAGTTTGCACTTTCTCTTGGCAATTTTTCCTCAATAGTATCTTTCCTGTTTTCTCTCTAGCCATTATGTTATCTGTTTTACTGATGAATACTATTTCCTCCCTATCCACACATTAGCTTACTTCAGCTTTATTTTATTCTTTCCTGACTATTGCCTTTTTACAAACTTTCCACATATGTCCCCTATGGCACTTTTCCAGCCATTTTCCTTCTTAACTCCTATTTTCTGCAGAGTTAATAAAAATGTATATCTATCTATCTATCTATCTATCTATCTATCTATCTATCTATCCCTGTTCCCAAGGGCAAGCTTCACAGGAAATACCTCAGAGGGCCCATTGGTAAAATTCTACATTGTAACCTGGCCCCAAATGTTTGTTTAAGTATTGCCCTTCTGATAGCAGATTCTATTTCAAGCCATTGGAGCAACGTCCTGAGAATGGAACAAGTGTCCCTCTCTCCCTGTCCTGCTTTCTTGTCAAGTGAGATACTGTGTGTAAAAAGGCTTTGAAAACTTAAAAGCATGTGCTGTGGTGGTTGTCATTGCTGTTATTACAGTTTGCCCTTGACTTCGTTGAACAAGAATTTATTGAGCATGTGTCAGGTATTGGAGATAAAATGTGAACAAATAGCATAGTCCAGAATGCAAATAGTGAGAACAAAAAAAAAAAAAAGAAAAAAAGGAAAATTACATGGTTCCTAGCCTCATAGGTCTTATAGTCTAAAGCAGAATATGGGTGTCATTCAAATAATTATGTGACTAGGTATAAAATTAATACTGGGCTTGGTGCTATGAAGAAAAGGTTTATCATACCATGTAGTAAGGGGCAGGCCCCTGATCTAGCCTTGGGAGGAGTTGGAGTCACCTGTTGCATCTGGGAATTGGAGGATGAGTAGGAGCTAACTGCCAGTGCAGATGATGCAAAAGCACCCCCAGGCATAACACTACTCAAGGTGGAAAGCAGCAGGGTTAGTTGTTCCAGGAACTGGAGGAAGGTCAGTGTGATTAGGTTGGAGAAGGGAGGAGGCTGGGATGAAGGAGGGATGTGGTCTGTGATGTGGCTGGAGAAACAAAATGGTTGAGCCAATTTCATGAGGAACAATAAGAGTTTTTAGCTCAATTCAGAGAGCTATGGGAAGACAGCAAAGCATTTAAATAGAAAGGAGTTCCATTAAAAATCTCACTCTCTAGATACAGTAGAGAATGGATTGTGTTGTAGGGAAGAGCAGGGAAGAGTTACTCCAAGGAGTCCAGGGGGCTAGTATAGGTGAGAGGAATGATGGCGATTTAAGCTTAGGTAGTGGGAGCAAAGTAGGAAAGAAGTGAGGCAGTCAAGAAATACTTAGGATGTAAAATTGTCAGAATGAACATCTTTCCCCACTCCCCAACACAGCCTAGGAGTGTGAATGTACAGGGGTTTCTGAGGAGCTCTGTTTCACAATGACTGAGAAGTCCATGGATGCTCTCTCCAAAGATGCTAGAGGACAGGATCCCTGAACTTCAGAAATGAGGAAGGCTCCATTCAACTATGGATCAGCAGCCTGATGGGCAAGACCTCCCAAAACACAGGGCTGTGATGGATGCTCTGGTCTAGTCAGTCCACAGACACCATGTGAGCCTTTTCCTCAGTCCACAGGTCCTGGCCCCACTACAGCCACTGAAGGATCCCAAGACCAGGTCTCATGGTGAACACTCAGCAAACTCCTTGTCCCTTCTCCTTCCTCAGAGTCCTGATCCCTCCTCTGTTTTGGCCTAAGACACAAATCTTTTGTAGGACAAGAGCTTGATTGCTTCTCTACTAGGGCAAAATACAAAAAAGCAGGTTGTTGCTGGGGGGTACAACAGATCCCAGTACAAACCTGGAGGTTTCTCTTTCTGAACTCTAAAAGGTAATTTTTTTTTGGACAATAGAATGTGATTACCTTTAAGGAGGTTCTCACCTGAAAATGTAGCAGTTCTGTTTAGGACCCTGTCTTTGTGGCTAGAGATGGAAAAAATAGCTTCAGTCACTCTCTCAATGCTGTTTGAAGATCCTCTGAACCTCTCTTTCTACAGTTCAAAACAAAAACTGTAAGTTTAGTCTTCGACAAGGTATTCTGCTACATCTGCTACATTGTCAGTGATGCTTACGCTGTGGAGAAGGTATCTAGTTGTCCTCCAAAATCCAGTCTCCTCCTCTACCTAGTCATATGACCAGACTAAATTCCCAGCCTTCCTTGTTGTGTGTGGCCCAAGGACTAAGTTCTCTCCAACGAATGTGAGTCACATGCTCCAGGCCTGATCCACCAAACCCTCCCACTATTGGCTGATGGGGCAGTTGACACTCAAGGTGACTTTGGAATCCACATGCTGAGGATAGAAAAGAAGCCATCAGCCTGGGCCCTGAATGATTATGGAAGATAATGGCTCTCCCAGCCAGAACACATCATGACTGTTAGAAAGACAGGAGAAAGAAATAAGCTTCTTTTCTTCAAGCTACTAAAGTTCTGAAGTATAGCAAGTAAACAGACCATTTTAATAACCTGAGGTGACTCATCCACCAAACAATGAGTTTCTTGAGGGCAAGGACTACACTACACTTGATTCTTCACTGACTCTATTGTCCCTAGCACAGTTCTTGACATTTAGGAAGCTTTCAATAGATATATTTCAAGTAAGTGGTATTGCTTAGGAAACATTATGCAACGAGCTTGCAAATTTGCTCACATGGTAACTCAGATGTACAGAGAGAGGTACTTCTAGATGTGGTTTTCCTCATGATGGTTTTCCTGCTTGGTGGCTAGGGTATAAGAAAAAAGGTAACTAAATGTCCCATCCAGTTAAACTTTGATCTACTGTCATACTTAAATAGCTTCATTCAGTTATTTTATACTTTGGAGATAATTGCTCTTATTTATTCTCACTTGACTTTCTCCAAGATGGCATCTATTGTGTAAGAGGGAAAACACTTGAGTAAAAGGGTCTCACACCTGTCTGATGTCTTCCCAATCCTAGGTGGCCTCTGCTGGTGGAGGATCCAATATGTGGTGTGCTGCTGCTGAATTCTTTCTCAGTTTAGTCAGAGTCCTGTGTGCACTTCTTGGTGACTTGACTCCCCTCACTTTCTGCAGGGTATAGTTATCTGAGTCTGTCCTGTCCTAGAACTCTGGTCCAGGTTGTCCTTCTCCAGCTTATACTCTGAGATTTCCTCTCCTTGGCCATGGTGGCCCCAAGGGTGACCCCCTGGCTCTCTCTTTGGTGTTCATGCCATACAGGAATCAGGGGAGACTTAGGAGTACAGTATAGATTCTCCATCCAAATGCTGACCTTTTTACTCAGCTGTGCTGTCCCTTGTTGCATAGAGTCCACGCACAGGGGCCTCTTGTAGGTTCATAACAGGAAATGATACCAAAGCCCAGAAAAAGGAATTCAGGACCAGCATGTCTGACAGTTTTCCTCTCCTGCCTTTGTCTTCCTTCTTCTACAGTAACCTAGGGCCAAAAAGGCTAGACTTTTTCTCCTTTCTGGATGTCAAATCCTCTATCTACCTAGCAAACAAGCCTCAAGGGCTGGCCATCACAGCAGAAAGCTTGTCTGATCCTAGAGCTTTTTCCTTCGTGGAGAGACACATGCTCCAGATGTGGTTTTTGCTATATGAAATGGGAGATAAAAGATTTGAGAAATTCTTTCTCTGTCATAAATCTGAATTTCAAGTCTTTTTAGAAAATTATTCAGATGCTAACAAATTTGCAAATGTTGATGAAACTCAGGGGAGTAAATCTTTTGAAAGATGTAATTCCAAGTCATGTTCATGCTCCCCACATTCTTTTTATAACAAGTCGCCTCAAATAATCAAATCAGTCTCTAGGACACAGATAACTTGGTCTGATCAGAGAATCACACACTAGGAAATACCAAAAAACGGAAAACTTCCATTTAAATTATATCTTATTCCAACTCCATTTGGGGCTTAGAAAAATCTGAAATGTTGACTTGTAAAAATCAGATGCTTAGAAGGTGGGAGGATCATGATTTCATCTACCACCAACATCTTTATCAGTGGTGATATTGACATAGGTGTCTTGCTTAATAACAGTTGTCTCTCTTAAACTATAGAGAATGCAATTCTTTTTACAAAGGAACCCCATTGGCTCTGACTTCTTCCCAAGTTTGAACAGTGGATGCCATGGAAATGAATTCAGAGCACAGACAAGAAGCAGCTAGTTAGTTCTCCCCAGTCATCTAGGAGCTTATTAAACTAAAGACAACTTAAATAATCATGTGATTTGTTTAACTTTCTCCTTTCAAAAAGGGGATTACATTAAACATAGTTATTCAGGTCAGATGATCTACAGCAGATATCTTAAAGAAAGATTGGGAGACTAAAGCCTAATAAAGATATTAGTGTCTGTAATTCATTCTGACATCACAACAAAAAAAGAGCTTTTTTTTTTTTAATTTGAAGTATGTAATGTGGAATCTTCATAATAACCCAGTGAGGTAGTCACAATTATTATTTAACTTTTCCAGGTGAGGAAGCTGAGGCTTGGAGAAGTTAAGTGGCTTAGTCAAGGTCCACAGGGAGGAAGCAAGTAATAAATGGAGCCAGGACTTGAGCCAAAGACCTCTGCCTCTCGGGGCTCTTTTCACTTCACTCAGTGTTACACCATCAGTCCTCATGTCTGAATGTCATTCCTTCTGATTTCCAACATCTGGCATGTCTTTTTTCTCTTTAAGACCGTCATGGCATGTTAACTGACCAGAGCCCCCAGAAATGGATAGTGATGCTGTGCAGACTTCCATGATGTAGGAATTGGCTTATTAGTAATTTAAATCAGACTATAAAATAATCCTTCTCCTACTCTGTTACTTTAAGCTATCTGCTTTGTGATGATCAGAGTTTTAGCCTAATGAAAGAAAAAGTTGAATTAGAAGTCTTTTTGTTTTGTTTTGTTTTGTTTTGTTTTGTTTTGTTTTTGATGATAACTAAATGCAAGGGGCATAGCTGGGAGACTTTTGCCACAAACTTCAAATGGGTCACCTGCCTCATTTGTATGCAGAGCAGACAAGTCTTATCTTTCTGAGATTTTTTTGAGAGAACAAGGCAATGGGAATGTGAGAGCTTTCTTCCCTCTGGGCTCCATAGCTCTTCCAAGCCAACAATACAGGAGCAAGAAAATATAACAGAAAACTCACTTTTTTATTAACCAATCTGTCTGGGTTCTGTTTCTTTTTCTACATGAAAGTTTGTAACAGTTTTTACAATGTAAACTGTCCAAAACCACAGACCAATTTAAAAAAAAAAAAAGAGGAGAAAGAGGAAGGAAGAGAAAGAGATGTATTTCTGTCTTTAAACACTCTGAAAAACCTTTGTAGAATGACAGACTCTTCAGACTCTGAGCCTGGTCCTTCCTGCTCACATTTTTGCTGATCTAGGGCGACTATGTCTTACTCTCACCTTTCATTTTCCTCTTCTTCTTCTTTGTCCAGACAGAACATCCATTAGTACCCCTGGTGTGTGTAATCTAAGCAATAATTCATTTCTTTATTAATTTAAAACATAACTACTCATTCATGTCTTCATTATGTGAAACATTGATCTAGAATTGATCAAATTCAGCTGACCATATGTGAAAGTTCATCAATAAACTTGAACAGTATCTGACCAGAGCTATTTCTTCTATGCTCCTGCATCAGGTCTGAGAGTCTCTCTCTCACTGAAATTTCTTAGCATTACTCCATGGACATGTTCCAATTAGCATGGCTTATTAGAAGCCTTAGCAAAACGTTTAGACATTTCACTGAAGCTTATGTATTATTTCACACATTAGCAGAGATTAGCTTCAGCAATCACAATTCCCATTTGCTACAGAAGCCTGGCAGTTAATGCTTAAAACAGGCTGAGCATAGGACAAAAGGTGCAAAGGTGTTTTAAAAGAAAATATAAATTTAGTCAAAATACAGTTGTCAAACCAAACATGTCTGTTGGTCTCAGACATCTCCCTGACTTCCATTTTGTAATCCTTGGTTTTTGTGTTTTATTAGGAGGACAATTGGTTAATTATGAAACTAGAGATCAGCTTTCCACTGGGATGGGACCCAAAACTAATTGGTATTGAAGAGGGAAGGCAGTCAGGACCATGGGCCGTTAGTTGTCAGCCACCATATGGGTCTAGGGGTACTGGGGGGTTGAGCAGGAGGGCTTGCTTAAGGCACAAGAAGGGCGCCTGCAGAGGGAGGGAGAGCTGTTTCACAGTTCTTTCTAGGATTAGCCTATTTCCTGTCTCCAGTCTTTGTCCTCAATATTGGTTGAGAACCAAAAAGCAAAATGTTCACAATCCCCTGTACCTGACACATCTATATGACTTATGAGAATATCACCACAAAGATGAAGAAACTACTTTCCTTCCGCAAACTGATAAAAAAGCCACAGGATCTGCCTCTTACTGGCAAAGATGAAGAATCTTTCCTCTCAGCAACTCAGTCCTTTTCCCCTTGAGGAGCCTTCAGGAGTTAAAATTCAGATGAGGACAACAGATACCCTCCACTGCCACCGGTGCCAGAGTGGCACTTCTAGGGCATGTCTTTCATCACCATCACAAATTTCAGCAGGAGCTGGCAGGCAACAGCTTAGAGAATCTGCGTAATCAAGAAAACACTCTGTCACAAGTTGGAATTCAGAAGTCACATTGGTATTATTCTTGCTTTCAAAGAAGATTATGAGATCAAAGATTAAGAGTGTGGCTTTCCTAACTCCTGGTCATAAGAGAACCTCTGTGATTAAACTCTACATTAGGAAACAGGTGTAGAGAAATGGAGCTATTCTCTCTCAGAATGGAATCTCTGAGAAGGACATCAATATACATGGTGATTTGGGAGGAAAGAATTTATATGCTGTTTACAGTGTTTAGGCCCAATAAGGTGGATTAAGTTTTTATAGATGCTATTATAATTCTCTAATCGTTACTTTGGATAGTAGGGGAGTAGAATCATTCCTAGTTTAGGAATTTAAAAAAATCTATTATTTAAAGGGTATTGGTCACCTTGGACTGCTCTAACAAAATACCATAAACTGGGTACTTAAAAAAACAGAAATTTATTTTCTCAGAATTATGGAGGCTGAAATTCTGAGATCAAGGTGCCAGTATGGTCAAGTTCTTTTTTTTTTTTTTTTCTGTTTTTGAATTTTTTTGTTGTTGTTGAAGTACATCCAGTTACAATGTGTCAGTTTCTGGTGAACAGCACAATGTACCAGTCATGCATATACATACATATATTTGTTTCATATTTTTTTCATTAAAAGTTATTATAAGATATTGAATATAGTTCCCTCAAGCATGGTCAAGTTCTGGTGATAGTTCTTGTCTTGCAGATGGCCACCTTCTTACTGTGTCCTCACATGACAGAGAGAGAGAGAAAGTTCTCTGAAGAGCACTAGTTCCATCAGACCAGAACCCCACCCTCATGATCTCGTCTAACCCTAATTACCTCTCAAAGGCCCCATCTCTAAATACCACCCCACTGGGGATTAGGGATTCAACATATGAATTTTACAGAGACACAAATATTCACTCCATAATATATAGCAACATAATACTCAAACATTTGGCCATATGGAATAGTGATAAAAAAATGTGAATACCTGTAGTCTTTAGAACCAAGAATTTTTACTAATGTGTGCCTCACTATTTTGTGACTCTAAAATCTACAACTCTATTACCTAGAGACATGTTCAGACTTCACACACCTAAACATGGAAGAAAGGAGTTATACATAAGAAGCACCATCTGCTGCATCAAGTAACTTAATGTTTGGAAACTGAATCATCCCCAAATTCTGATTAAAATAGAGTACAGAAAATGGAATAAATAACTCAGCAGCCCAAAATTTAAATAAAATTTGGGCAGTTATTTATTCTGTCTCAGCTTCCTCATCTGTAAAATGAGGAAAATACATACCCTACCTATTATAGAGAATTGGTATGGGTGTCAAATGAGGTGTTATTAATAAAGTTTGCCTGAATAAATGGATGTTATTACAGTACTAATATTGCAAACATTTATTTAGCTCCATATGTCTTGCATCCTGCTATATTCAAGAAATACAAGCTAGTAAGACAAAGGTCTCTACCAATAAGGAGATCACCATCTGGTGGCAAAGACAAATCCATAAACTATGCTAAACAACTAATTAGGGTACAATGTAATAAATGTTATAGTAAAGCTGTGTATGAGATACTATGGAAATATCACACTGGAAGCTTAATATGGGATTTAGGAACCAATTATTTGGCATGAGTGTCTGGTCACCAACCACTTGCTCAGGACTTTCAGTTGGCTCCCACATCTCTTGCTCAGATTTTCCTTGTGTAGACTAGATTGGCTGCATGAAGTTTGAAGCTCTACTGTTTGAGATAATTAATGCTTAGGATTGTTATGTCATCTCGATAAACTGACCTCTTTATCATTGGCCATCTTTATCCCCAGTAATGTTCTTTGCTACTTTGATATAGTCACTCTAAAACTTTCTGTGGATTTAGATTAGCATGGTATATCTTTTTTCATCCTTTCACTTTTAACCAATTTATGTCCTTATGTTTAAAGTAAATTTTTTTTGTGAGCAGCATGTAGTAGTTCCTGCTTGTTAATTCAATCTGGCAATCTTATCTTTTAAATGGAGTGTTTAGACCATTTATAGTTAATCTGATGGTTGATATAGCTGAGTTTAAATCTACCATCATGCTATTTGTTTTCTCTTTGTCCCATCTATTCTTTGTTCTTTTTTTCCTCTTTTTCTACCTTTTTAATATTGAATATTTTTAGTAATTTAATTTTATCTCATTTGTTGGCTTATAGATATAATTCTTTGCTATAGTTACTCTAGGGCTTTTAAATAATTACTTCAAGTGATATTATACACATTCACATTTAATAAGAACCTAATAAAATTAGACTTCTGTTCCTCCCCTTCTAGCCCTTGTGCTGTGGTGGTTATGCATTTTATTTCTATACATGTTATACATTGTCATTATTTTTGCTTTAAAAGGCAGATTATCTTATAAAGAAAACTAAATAATAAAATAGTTTTTTATATTTATCCATGTAGCATTCACTTCTGGTGCTCCTCATTCCTTTATGTAGATCTCGGTTTCTATCTGGTATCATAAGAACTTCATTTTAAACTTATTGTAGTGTAGGTCTGGAGGTGATGAATTCTTTCAGCTTTTGTATACCTGAAAAAAGTTTCTATTTTGCCTTCATTTTGAAAGATATTTTCACTAGCTAAAAAAATCATAAGTTGATAGTATTTTTTTCTTAGTACTCTAAAGATGTTGTTTCAAATAGTATGGAGATGCCTCAGAAAACTAAAATAGAATTACTGTATTTTCCAGCGATTCCATTCCTGGGTATATGTCTGAAGAAAATGAAAACACTAATTCAAAAAGATACATGCACCCCAATATTCATAGAAGCATTATTTACAATAACCAAGATATGGAAGCAACCTAAAAGTCCATCAACAGATGAGTGGATAAAGATGTTTTTTATATATATAATGGAATACTACTCAACCTTAAAAAAGAAAGAAATTTTGCTTTTTGAAACAACATGGATTAACTTGGAGGGTATTATGCTTAGTGAAATAAGTCAGAGAAAGTCAAATACTATTTGTTATCACTTATAGGTGGAACATAAAAAATAAAACAAACTGTAGAGAATGTAACAAAACAGACACATACTGACAGATATAAAGAACTAACTAGTAGTTACCAGTGGGAAGAGGGAAGGGGGAGAGGCAAGATAAGGGTAAGGGATTAAGAGGTACAAACTATGCATAAAATAAATAAGCTACAAGGATATATTGTACAGCACATTGAATATAGCCAATATTTTATAATAGCTATAAATGTAGTATAATCTTTAAAAATTGTGAATCACTATGTTGTACACCTGAAGCTTAAATAATATTATAAATAAACTATACCTCAACAAAAAGATGGGGGAAAAAAAAGATGATGTTCCACTGTCTTCTAGTTCACATTATTTCCAAAGAGAAAACTTATCCTTATCTTTGCTCCTTTGTAACATGTCTTTTTCTCTGGCTGCTTTTATGATTTTGTTATCAGTGGATTTAAGCAATTTGATTATGGTGTGCCTAAATATAGATTTCTTCATGTTTCATGTGCTTGAGGTTTGCTGAGATTTCTAAAAATATAGTTTATAGTTTTTATTAAATTTGGAGAAGTATTGGCTATTATTTCTTCAAATAGTTTTTCAGCCTCACCACAACTCATTTGGAGACTTTAACTATAGATGTATGGTTGTTTGAATTTGTCCAACAGTTCAATAATTCTGTTCATTTTGCTCAGTCATATTTCCTGTCTCCTCTTCTTTTTCCTGCTCTCTCTTCAAGTCCATCAATCATCTGCACTGTCAATTCTATTAATCCCATTGTATATTTTTTGTCTAAGGCATTATAATTTTCATCTCTAGATTTTCAATTTGGGTCATTTTATTTTATTTTTAACTTTTTTTTATTGAGTTATAGTCATTTTACAATGTTGTGCCAAATTCCAGTGTAGGGCACAATTTTTATACATGAACATACATATATTCATTGTCACATTTTTTTTCTCTGTGAGCTACCACAAGACCTTGTATATGTTTCCCTGTGCTATACAGTCTAATCTTGTTTATCTATTATACATTTTGAAATCCCAGTCTGTCCTTTCCCACCTCCCACCCCCTTGGCAACCACAATTTGTATTCTATGTCTATGAGTCTGTTTCTGTTTTGTATTTATTTATTTATTTTTTTTTTTTTTTAGATTCCACATATGAGCAATCTCATATGGTATTTTTCTTTCTCTTTCTGGCTTACTTCAATTAGAATGACATTCTCCAGGAACATCCATGTTGCTGCAAATGGCATTATGTTGTTGGTTTTTATGGCTAAATAGTATTCCATTGTATAAATATACCACATCTTCTTTATCCAGTCAATTTGTGTCATTTTAAATATCTCCTATGTCTCTACTTAACATGTTGAATTTTTTTTCCAGCTTCTTGAACTCCGAATTACAATCATAATAACTGTTTTAATATCCTTGTTGATTAGATCTATTACCTGCAACAGTTCTGGATCAGTTTTGTTGATCGATTTTTCTCCTCAATATAGGTAATATTTTCCTATTTCTTTGAATGTCTGATAATTTTTTATTGAATGCCACATGCTGTGAATTTTACCACATTGACATATTTTTTATTCCTGTAAATGTTATTGAGCTTTGTTCTAGATACAATTAAGTTATTTGGAAATGATTTAGTCCTTCAGGTCTTACTTTTAAGTTTTGCTGGGCTTGACCGGAGCTGCCTTTAGCCTAGCATCAATTTTTCCCTGCTGAGGCAAAATTCTCATAGTTCTCTAAATTCAACCTGAATTATGAGCTTTTCCATTAGAGCTGTCGGGAAATGGCACTTTTCTCAGGCCCATGTGAAGTCTGACAACTATTCCCTCTAATCCTTTCAGGTAGTTCTTTTCCTGGTCTTGGGGAGTTTCCTCAATATATGCACTGATTGATACTCAACTGAAAAGGGGGGCCCACACTTGTTTTCCGTCTTTCAGTGTTCATTGTCCTTCACTCCCTGATGTCCAATGCCTTGAGCACTATTGTTTCATATATTTTATTCAGATTTTTTCAACTGTCGCAGTAGGAGGGTAAATCTTGTTGCTGTTACCCTGCATTGATCAGAAATGTATGTCTTTGTAGAATAGATTATAGTCCCTTCAATACAGATAGTCATGGTGCCAAACCTTGTCATGGATCAGGAGACAGAAGACTTGACTTTATTATACTGACCAAAGAACAGAGAATATCAAAGGCAAAGGAAGTTAATCCTCCTTCTCATCCTCTAAGCTTGTCCTACTGAGCAGCTGAAGGCCATCAACGAGTCTGAAAGAACAGCTGGTATTATAATTTCCTAAAAGTTCTGAATTAGTGTTGTGTAGTGTTGTTAAGAATTATCATTCTAGTTTTGGGAGGAGACCCAGGAACAACTGGTGTTCGTTTGTGCCTTAAGAAGTACACATAGGAAAAAGTCTTAGATAGGAATATGTTCCAGAGATAGTCTCTCCAGCACTGCATGGACAGGGATGAAGCCCCATTAGCCAACTAAATCAGACTAAGCTGCTTCTAAAACTCCATTCTATTTTAATCTTCCCATCTTAAACGCAGGGACAAGGTCTACCAACTTTCTTAACCACAGTGTCTTTTGCTTTTCCACTTCTTGTTTAATAAACACTTTGCAAATTACAGCTTCAGTATGGAAAGTATTTTAAGCAAATTGGGTGGAACAATGTGTAGTTTCAGAATGTTATTAATCATGTAGGAGTGGGCTAGGTAGAACATTAAGAAATCAGCAATGTGCTTTCACAAATACTCCTCAATAAAATCACAGTCCCTATCCCAGGAACTTGATATCTTTCTTCTTTTGTATATGTTGATACTTGAAATAATCTCTAAAGCCTCTTTAAGCTCCAACGTTCTATTTTTCTCAGACATTTGTTAGTCTAATCAATTTATGAGGAACTGAAATATAACGGGGTAAAACTTAAGAGTGTCTCAGTAATAGAAAGAACACTGGATTTAAGAAACAGAAAATCTTTTTGAGAAAAGAATCTATATATCTGACTGTGTAACCCTGAGGGATAAAATCATTCAACCTCTCTAGGTTTTATTACTACTTCTGTTTTTTGGGTACATGAATCTCAGTCCAGATGTTTAAATAAACATGAAAGCACTTTTGAAGCATAAAGTACAATTGCTCAAGGCCACAAAAGAAACTACTAAAAGAACTAAAAATAAAAAAAAAAAAATATATATATATATGTATATATATATCTCAAGGATACTAAACACCAAAACATCCAAACAACATTAACATTCTAACTCAGTTGTTTTTATGATTGCACATGTGAAAAATAATTTAAGGGTAATAAACTGAGAGATGATGTGCCATATTGTTTGGCCTGTGGTATGATGTTCAGTGATGTCCCTGTGGTCAAATGTGTACCAAGGGGCAGACAATTACAGTGACATAATGGCTGTGATGTCATGATGTGATACTGTTCATGACATAATAATTCTTCATCATTTATATGCTGGGCTGATTATAAAGTATTAAATTGCTACTGTCTAACTCTACATCATGTGATGAAACCTTTTGTGTGTGATTATTATTCAGTTTCTGAACAATCTAGGTGAATGATCTTCAAGAAACCCTGTCGTCTGACTTTGTCAGTCCACCCTCTGCCCTCACTTTCCTTGTGACTAAAAAATTCGAAGTAGAAACTTTCATTTTCAACTAGAAATAGATCATGAAACACATTTTGCATACACTTTTCTCCACTCCCATCCTCCTGACCAGAGTAAATTGGTTGGAAATAAAGGACATACAAAAAATCTCGTGGAGTTGTAATGATTGGTCTAAAGAGAAAAAAAGTGAAAACCACCAATGTTTGGATGGCCTCCTCTTCACCCTGTTGGTGAGGGAGGAATTCTACCCTAGGCTTATGGGATGGCAGGACACAACACCCAACACTGTCAGATGAGATTGATGGCAGTCTATTGTCCAGGGAAGGAAGACACTGCACCACCAGAGTGAGACAGGAGCTGTACTTGGGAACAGAGTGAACAAGCAGGGCTTGGGGGTGGAGGGTGAGGGCGGAGCTTTGTAGTAACAAGAGGATCAACTGACTCCTGGTTTCTGCAAGAGGATGTAATTGGCTGTTTGAATAATTCTGCACACTGACAGGGAACTGAAGCCTGCTACTCGGGTAAGCAGACACTGTGCCTCATCCCTGGGATAAGGAGGGTTGTTTGGCTAAGAGACCCTATCTGAGGGAGCAGAGTGGGGAGGGGGACGCAGTTAGGCCACTCCAGGCCCTCCCAGTTTTAGATGGCAAGGCAGCACATAATATTAATTTTAGATTTTACACCACAATAGAGATTATATAAACACACTCACCAATGTGAACAAAGAGGCTCATCTCCTATAACTTGCTGGCCATTCAGTAATCCATCACCTCTTATCCCTGCTCATAAGTCAAACAAAAGTCCTTTCATAACTGGAGATAAAATTAGGAATGCTGGAAGCATTGTTGGGGCTGTTCCCAGCCTTGCTCCCTTGTTTAGAAAACTGTAGGAAGACCAGGGGCCCTCCTTGATGGCCTGCAGCCTGTGCTTGCGCTCTCTCCGGGAGAGGGTCCTTGTGACTGTTCAGACATGTGATGTGATTCCCTGGGAGCAAACTGGGGCTGGCCCAGCTCCACTTACTGAAACAAAGGAACGGAGTCAATTGGCCTTGTCAGCTGCTGTAGCTTTAACTTAGAAAAATAGAAGTCATCACACTTAATGAAAATACAAAGTCTACAGTTAAATAAGGCATTTGCAGCTATTTATGGAAAAGAATTTTAGCAGAATGTATTAAAAATAGTTATAATTAGAGATACGCATAATAAGATACATGATACGCTAAATTATCTAAAATTAGCATTGTAATATCTGTGGTATTTGCATACTCAGTTTAAAACAATGTAATTAATTCAATATCTTTTTCCTGTGCACAAAAGCAGAGATATTGTCTTTTTTTTTAAGTTTGAAATGTTAAATGATGACATTTCAAATATAGACCAAGTACAGAAAATATTAACAGATACTCATGTACCGACCTCCCGTATTAACAGATGTTAGCATTTTGCTTTATTAGCTTCAGAATCAATTTTCTCTCTTTTCAAAAAAGAAAATATTGAGTACAGATAGAGTAACCCCAACCCATCCTCTGCCTCTCTCCCCAGAGGTAACTGTTACCCTGAAGTTGGTATATTACTTTTCATGTACATGTATTTAAACTTTTATTATATTATATAGATGTAAACATTAAATAATACATACCATTCTTTTGTATGCTTTAAATATTTATATATTAGAAATCTTATGGTACATTTCTTCTTGTAACTTGCTTTTCTTACAATGTTTTGAGATTTATTCATGTTGTTATATGTAGACCTAGTTTGTCTATTTTAACTTTTATAGGATTTCATTGTAGGAGTAAACCAGTTTATTTACTCACCAGCCTACCATGATACTGTGATTTATAATACAAAAGTATATATTTGGTTTTCATCCTTGTTTCTGGCACAGAACTCCTAGAACACTTGGAATTTCCTAAACACTGAAAGCATAAAGGTATCTTTTGTAATGTTAATGAGGCAACTTTTGGAAAGCACCTCAGGCTGGGTGCTGGTTGCCAGGAGAACCAACCTGGTGATTAGAGGATTGGCACTTTCAGTCCCACCTCCTGATCTCTGGGGACCAGAGAGGGGCTGGAGGTTGAATCAGTCCCCCAATGGCCAGTGATTTAATCAACCGTGCCTTTGTGATGAAGCCTCCATAAAAACCCAAAAGGAGGGGTTTCAGAGAGCTTCTGGGTTGGTGAACACAGGAGGTGTGGGGGAGAGTGGTGCTCAGAGAGCACGGGAGCTCCACCCCTTTCTCCATGCCTCGCCCTATGTATCTCTTCCATCTGGCTGTTCCTGAATTATATCTTGTGATAATAAATCAGTGACCTAGTAAGTAAAACTTTTCTCTGGGTTCTGTGGGCCACTCTAGCAAATTAATCAGACCCAGAGAAGGGATGTGGGAACCTCCAGTCTATAGCTGGTTGGTCATGAGCACAGGTGATAACCTGAACTTGTGACTGATGTGTGTGTTGGGGGGTTCTGCACTCCCCCACTGAGTCTCACAGTTATTTCGGTCATGAGTTGCTAGGGTGTGTCACCTGTTCTGCTTCATAGCCCACTCACGGGTATCTGTGTTGGCTCCTCCTCGTGCCTGTTTCCCTCAAAGCACAGGAGCTGTTATCTCAGGGGACCCTGACCCCGGTGGTAGTGATGTTTCCCTACCTAGAGTCCTGTTTCTTAGATCTACTGTTCTCTAAACTGCAACACTGAAGAGGGAACAACCCCTCAGTCCAGCACTTGTCATGCCTGAACCTCACAGGAATGACAGAGCCTCTTCAAAACCAGACTGTTTGGCTTATCTTTGTAGCCCCTCTCTCTAACAGGGCCAGGCTGGGGAGCAGCCAACAGCGCTCACACCATCCTCTTCACTGTCTGCTGTTTCCTCTCCCATTATCCCAGGCCACTCCCAGCATCCCTGCAGACAACTTCCTCCTGGCAGCCCCATTCTCCACAAAAATAAACTCATGCAAATATACTTCTGAGACAGCCAGCCCCACAAAACCTGACAGGTCTATATTTCTCTTTAGGTTCAGCAAAGATCCCTGCCCACTGATGCAAAACACACCACGTCACACCACACTGTATCTTCAGTCTTTAACTTCTTCCTTTCTGCTGTCTCCTTCCCTCTGTACTCCCACATGTTCAAATCTCTCCCATCCTGAACTAAACAAAGACCTTAATAGACCCACCTTGCCTCTAGCTACTCTTCTCTTTCTCATCCTTCACAGCCCACTTCTTTCTTTTAACCTAGTATTAAGATTTTGTTATTGTTCTAGACATATCAGCATTATTTAAAAATTTACAGTGAACATATATTAAATTTATAACAAACAAAACTAGACTCTGTTATGGATTGAATTGTGTCCCCCTCCCCAAAATGTTTGAATCCTAATCCCTAGTGCTTTAGAGTGTGATCTTATTTGGAGATAGGGTCTTTACAGAGGTAATCAAGTTGAAATGATGTTGTTAGGGTAAGCTCTAATCCAGTATAACTATTGACTTTATAAAAAGAGGAAATTTGGACACAGACATATACACAGAGAAATGCCATGTGATGCTGAAGGCAGAGATTGGGGTGATGCAGCAGAAGTCAAGCAACACCAAAGATTGCTGACGAACCATTAGGAGTTGGGGGGGAAGCAAAGACCAAACCTCTCCCTCAGCCCTCACAAGGAACCAATCCTGTGGACTGACACCCTGATCTCAGACTTCCAGCCTCCGGAACTGTGAAGCAATAGGTTTCTGTTGTTTAAGCCACTCAGTTGTGGTTCCCTGTTATGGCAGCCCTAAGACACTAATGCATCTCCATTACCAAATTTGGATGGAGTCCTCCACCTGTCTCTCTCCACGACCTCACCTCCCTCTCACTCATCAGCTCACTGACTTCTATGCCCTCTATTCTGCTGTAACTTTCTCACCAAAACCACCAACAACCTTCTTGTTGCTATTTCCAACTGGACATTCTTCAGGTCTTTCCCAGTCTCTCTGCAACATTTTAGGTTGTTTATCTCTTCTTTCTTCCTAAAACATGATCATCTTCTTCTGGTTTTCATGGCACTGCACTCCTGAATTTTTCTCCTACTTCTCTGTTTTTTTATTAGTACCTTTAGAATTTCTCCTTTTACTTATTCCTTCAATGGAAAAGTTCCTCAGAGTTTTATCTAAAGTCTGTCTTATTTTATCATGTCATTGTCTCTCCCTGAGTCTGGTTAGTGTCTAAGTCCAGAGGTTTTAGTCTTAACCAGATTTAGGTTCAAACGTGGTGTGCTTCCACCAGGAGACACGTAGAATCTGGTTCCTTCTCTTTTTATAGCGTTAGCCATTATGGAGGAGTATGACCTAGACTCAGTATTTAATTAGAGGTTTGCAAGATGGTAATATTCTGTCACTCTTTTTTTTTTTTAGCTGAAATAATCCTATAAAGAGAAACTTTATCAACTATTTGGTTACCTGAGGAATAATTAATACAGAAAAGGCAAATTAAATGTTTGATTTTTTTACTTTACAGTTTTCAGAATAATGAGTTGGTTCCCTTATTATTATTATTGGCACCTAAAAAGGTGACAAATGTGGGGGGTTTTTTTCCATTATGAACACATAGATTTAGACATATTTGATGTGTTTTAAAAAGTTTCAGATACTCTAATGGATACTCAAATTATTCCCTCTTTTGTCAGTGGGGACCCTTCAGGGTGGCTCCTGGATCCTTTTTTCGTGGCCCCAGAGGTCTTTGCTTGCTTTCTGAGATGAAAAAACGTTGCAGGCTCCTCTTGGAGATTTTCTGTCCTATACTTGGTTTCAGTCATTTCTCCAAAGAGCCCCCACATTTTCTTTCCCAGAAACATATTACTTTCACAAAAAAAAAAAAAAAGTTCCTAAGAAGGACACATTCTTTTAGGAGTAAAGAGCTGGCTAGAAGAAAGGAAAACAGAAAACTTAACTAATTTTCTACGCTTGTTAAGGCTTAAGGGAAATGAATTTTGGAATGGAGAGAAGAAATAATATTTAAATGTAAAAAGTTACAGCAGTTTGGCTTTCCTTGTGCCTTATTCAGTTATATACTACTCTTTCAACTTCTCTTGTTTCATAACTGTCTTAACTACGTGAGCTAGAATTGCCAATTGTACCCTGACACACGTTTTCCTCAATAATGGAATACTAGCCTATTGGAATAATGTTTTATAGCTAGGTATGGTGAGGAGACTAACTTCTGAGTAGATAAAGCAGAAATGAAGAGTGTGATTCTCAGAAGTTTTCTTAAAGAGAGGAAATAAACTCTCTTTTGTCTGTTCTTTTTTTGCATTGCCTGGAAAGCAGACACAGTGGCTGGCACTTCAGTAGCCATTTCAGGCCATGAGATGATAATAATGTGTTGAAGATGGCAGAGCAACAAAATGGAAGAATCTTGGTTCCTTGATACTGTAGAAATTTTTTTCTGCAAAGGACCAGATGGTAAATATTTTCAGCTTTGCAAGCCATACGGTCTCTCTAACAAGTAGTCAACAATGCCATATTAGAGTGAATATAGCCATAGATAATACGTAATGCCTGAATTCCAGTATGTTTTAATATAAGTTCCAATAAACCTTTATTTATGGATACTGAAATTGAATCTCTTATAGTTTTCATGGCACAAAATCATATGCTTTTTTTGGAAAATGGTTTCGTCAAGCATTTAAAAATACAAAAATGATTCTTAGCTTATGGGCTTTGTAAAAACAGGCAGTGGGCCAGCTTTGGTGGAGATATGGTTTGCCAACCCCTCCTATAGCACTCTGCAGTCCCAGATTGCTTATCTGTAGGCTTTGTTTACAGGAGAGGGACTTTTATGTTGTTTCTGGGAGATGGAGTTTGTTGTGACTGCTCCACCTGCCCACATCCCATAGCAGTCCTGCTGCAGCTCCGCGGAGGCCCCCTCTTCACGACCTGGCCTGACATTGCATCTTTGCTTGGCTTGCTCTTCCTTCCTGTCCTGTTTCCCCTGCTTTTTACTGGACGTGCTGTGGGAGCACTTTCTTTATAATCACTTGTATAGGGACCTGTGTCAGTGTCTGTTTCTGGCAACTCCAACCTAGTCGGTAGTAATAGTCCTTGCTCAAGGAGCCCCTTCTTCAGGCTTTACTCGAACAGAAGTAGCAGCCTGTTCCTTATACAAATAAAATCCCAGTGTTCCAGGCATACTCTTTCACCATGTAGCGTAACGGCTGACAGTAGGGGCTCTGGAGTCAGCTCGCTTGCAGTAAAATCCTACTTAGCCTCTCTGTACCTCAAGATTCCTCATCTGTAAAATGGAGGTAATTAGTAACATACTGTTCAGCACACAATAAGTACTCCAAAAATGTTAATTACTAATGCCAATATCAATAGGTTGTTCAAGGCACTTGGACACACTACTACTACTTGTGAATCCAACACAGAATTTTTTTTATAAATAATAGAGAAACAGTGCTCTCTGCTTTGTTGGAATCTGAAGAACCAACCCATAAAGTTTTCTTTGTAGGTAATATTTGAAGATCAAGACTTCTAATTACAGTATAAATATAAAGTAAGGGGCACATCCTGCTCTAAAACTTCAGCAATAAGTTAGACAAACGGCTGTGCTCTGAAACCAGTCATACCTGGGCTAAAATCTCAACTCAGCCACTCACTGGTTCACTAGAGATGTTATTGATTTACCCAACAAGATCACCACTACTTACCTCCTAAGACTATTGTATAGATTAAACAAAACTGTGCAGATAAAGCACTTAGCTACTCCCTCTAACTTTGTATGTATCAGGCACTGTGCTATTATTAGCCAGAGCATGATATCACAGAAAGAATTGGAGGGATTCCAAACATCACTTGGGTACCTTCACCCTTAGGACAAATGTGGCAATGGTGCCAATTCCCAGAAGACCTTGGTGGGATAATCACCTGGTTCTTTCCTTGGCCACAGAGTTCAACCTTCTTGGGTCACTTTGCTCGAAACCAACCCCCACCACAAACAATAGGGAAAATGACCGGCTCCCCTCTGCTGAAAGTAGGGAAAACACAAGTCCTGTGACATACTCTACTATGGTTGCTCTCTGCACGTCTCCATTTCAATTTCAGCACCAGCTACTCAATGCTTTGTAGGTGTCATTTCACAGCAGGTTTTAAGCACCAGGATTTGTGCATCTCGTCTGGGGGCAATCCTAGGGAAGCCTTTGCTTATAATATCACAGAGCTCCGTTCTGGAGCACAGCCTGTCAGAGCTCAAAGGGAAAACAAATCCCTTCTGTATGGACCATGAAAGCTTCATCAAGGATCCTTTTTGCTCTGCTTGGGGAGGGAAGAGAATGAAAAAAGAGGAAACCACATGCTCCAAGGGATTCAATCAATATTTGCAGGCTGTCTGACTCACCGACTCAGTCTGACCAAATCAGAACTCCCGTATTTAAGTATTTAATAAATGATCAATAGTAGGATTGTATTTCCATGAGCCAGAGAGTTCTAATTTAGCGGGACAGATTTTTTTTTTTTTAACTCAAACTCTTTTTTTTTTTTTTTTTTTTTGCCACATTCAGCAATTGCTATCAGATGCTGAATGTCTGTGGTCACACACTCAGCTTCCTGTTTATAAACGCGCTCTGTTTTCAGTGAGTCAGCGGTTTCTTGGTTCTGCACAGAGGTATAACTGGCCACATCAGGCCAAGGAGGCTGAACAAGCTTTGTGAATGGCCCAGTGTGCGCAGGCCTCAGGCTTTGAGTGAACAAGGTACTCGCACCGTATGTGGCTGGCAAGTTGAAAAAATTCTGCCCAGTGAGTTTGGTGGTTTCTCCTCTGGTTTTGAGCTGAGCTGTTGTTAAAGAGAACCAATGCTGGACGCTAGTTAAAGTGGAAAGGACAAGTTTTCATCAGTAATATACTGTTGTCATAGGGAAAAAAATCCAGGATGAACTGAACTGAACTTCAATTTGTACAGGGGAGACTGGGTCGGGGAGTGAGGGGTTGGGGAGGGAGGGAGGCGAGGTGGGGGCTCAACAGAATCAGGGAAATGAAAGATTACAAAGAACTGATTGGTGTAAATGCGATTAGCCCGGCCATGTCTGCTAGCTGACTGTTATCCAAGTTAGAATTCTGTCTTCCCACAGAGACTGTGGCCGTATCCTTCCCAATCATTACATTTCAAGAGTGGCTTTCAGGTCCTTAAGAAAGACGATCCTGAGTTGTAGGAGATACATGTAGACTTTAAGGGGACAGAAGAAGTGTTCACAACTGCAAGCACTTTTTAATAAATGTTCTAAGAAAGGGCGATCAGGGGCCTATCTTTAGGTGCTGGCCTGAATGAACAGCAAATTATTGAGTTTTCTCAGGCAGGCACTTTAAGGGCAGCAAGGGTCATGTGGCCTTGAGCTGTTAGAAATTATGTTAGTGTCTGTTCAAGTCTTTCAGGACAAGGCTGAAGCTTAGTTGAGAAGAGGGCTTGAAGGAGGCTGCCCAGAGTTGGTCACAGAGAGAATCTGTCACCGTGAAGCAGGCCAAGACTGTCTTTAGTGCTTTACTACTTACTCTGCTGCCACTACTTCCCCACCTAAAACCAAGCCACCTGTCACCTTCAGTGGCCTTCTAGCTACTCCAAATGCATGATCTCCTAAAGAGCATGGACTCTGGACTTTTCCCCTCTCCCTTCCCTCTGTGGCCACGGCCTGTGCTGCACTGTCAGCTGTGGATGTGGCTTTTATTCCTCTCCCTTTACCCCCACCTGGCAAGCCGACTGCAGGCCTCCTTCAGAATTTCATTTATTCTCTATCTCTTCCCTGGCAAATCCTTCCCCAATCTCCAGGAGCTGGGTTAGGCATTACTACAATTTATCGCACTGCATTTTAGTGCCTATTTAAGCATCAGTTTCCTTCACCATACTGTAAGCCACGGAGGACAGGGCCTGGGTTCAATTCACCCTTTTTCCCACCAGCATGTAGCAACAGTAGGTGCTTCATAACTGCTTACTGAGCAAGTGAATGGATAGTACTTGTCCTCCGATATCTCCCACCCCTCTATCTTCCATCCTACCCCGACCATGAAGAGCACTGGAGAGCTCTCTTGGAAAGTACCTCCTGGGATCAGGGTCTTTGGCTCTACACCCAGTAGAACCAAGGACCTTAGCAATGGAAGTCAGCTCGTTATAACTCTCAGTTTTTTGTGTCCCTAACTGGTTTTGCAGAGGCAACACTATTCTGAGGTTTGCTCTGTTGTTTTAAAATTAAAATTTGATTTATTAAGGTTTCAGATTTTAAAGCCTGGTTCTGCTTTTATCTTTTAAATGCAATTGGTGAATAAAGTTCGCTGGTCTTACAAATATTATTCAGGCAATTGCTTTTTAGGAGATCTTTGTTTAGTATTTGGTTCCATTTATAAGTTAAACACATTCAAATATTTCAAATGACTTTATATTTTAATATGTTTATTTCCACTTAAGGAGCTTTCCACTTTATTTCCACTTCAATTTTCTGACTTCTCAAGAGAAATGTATTAGATTTATAAGAATAACTTAAGCTTATGTATGGTGGACCTAAGTTGTCTTAATTATTTAACTACTACTATACAGAACAGTAAGATTTTTACTTAAAAATAGTAAGTTAAAGTCAATTAGTGAATTATAAATTTCAGATTGGAGTTATAAGGCTGACCTTTTATTCTAATAAGCTCAGGTCTCCTGACTAGCATAAGTATATTGAATATAAAATATTTTCATATACCTTAATTTAAAATATCAGTATTATTGCTTGAAGTCCTTAAACATATGTGATTCTAACTCTTCCCAGTTCTACTAAGAAAACTACTATATCACTCCACACAGAATTTAAGGCTGACCTTCTCAACTTGCTTGTAGTTGCATTAGACCAAATCAGGGCCCAGATACCTGGCCAGGGGCATGAGACCCTGGTGGGATATATCTTCTCCTACTTGTAGTTGCTATGTAGTAGACATCACAACTTTAAGAAGGTGACCTCTACCCTCTAAGGTCAAGTTATATATTTCCAAATTCTTCAGTCTGCTCAAAGAAATTGAGACCCACACTCAGGATTTTCACTTGATTAAGGTCCCTTGAGAAAGACATTTATGTATCTTAAGAAGCAAAGAAAAGTAAACTCCAAGGAGGAATTTGCATTCTTTCATATCCACAAGTTCTCCAGGCCCTGAGATTATAAAAATGCTCTCAGGTTGAATTTTGCACAGCCTTCATGGCTTCTCCGATTAATCAGTCAGTCCTTGCAGGGCCATTCAGCTGGCACACAGTGAGATGAAGTTTCTCTCTGTTCATGCTGGTCTCTACTGGGGATCACCACGGACCAAACAGCCCTGACCTGGGGCCTCTGCTAGGCTGTTCTGTCCAGGAGACTTCGTGTGAATTAATAAAAGATGCCTCTTCTTCCATGCGGAAGCTGACCCCACAAAGGGCTCTAACCTGGAGAGTGGGCAGAAGGAAGGAATTTCAGCCTCATTTACCTCTGGTTCCAGGCACTTTGGGCAGACAAATGGCACAATTGTCTCTGGCAGCCATACTCTGCCCCTCTGAGTCCAGAACTGAAGATCAGGCCCCCAGGCAGTTGGATACCCCTGCATAGAAGGGTAGGCAGGAAGAGTGATGGACAATCCTGAGTTAACTGTTTACCCAAACAGCTGTTTACCGAAACTGAAAAAAATCCAGATCTACCAATTTACCTTGACTGGACAAGAAAAACATTTCTTCTACAGAACAGGAGTCCAGGCTCAATATCCAGGTTCAATTACAGGAAAATAGTCATCTTTGCACATTTACCCTGAAGGAGGACATCTAGGTCACATTCCTCACCATGCCTGGGCCTCAGTTTCCATGTGGGATGTTCTCTAGACAATTGCTTCTCACATGTTGTTGTGCATGTAACCACCTGGGAACCTGTCAAAATGTAGTTCCTTTTCAGTGGGGAGGGATCAGAATCTGGGATTCTGCATTTCTAACAAGCTCCCAGTTGTTGCTAAGGCTGCCAGGCCTTGAACTACACCTTGAATAGCAGAGGAATAGGGACAGTTTTAAGGCTGTTATTTTACAGTTATAAATTATCTGGTGAGAACAATCACCTAATTGCCTTATGCTGAGGACCAGCCCTACAAAGCTAGAGATGGCTTTTTAGTTAAACTCTACATCTAAGAGTCCCAAAGCAGAAATGTTTATATATTTTTGAGGACTAGTCCTCCTCTCCATTCTTCATTGGCATCCCATTCTCCCCAACCCTAATCCTACCTTTCTGTAAATAAATCATTTCATGATATCTGTGGCAAAGAGAAAAAAATGACAGTGTTTCCAGAACCAAAGCCGAATGCATGAGGGAACTTTAAGAAAAATGTTTTGAGGAGAGTAAAAATATGTTTTTTGATAAACTTTTAAAAAGTGATTATGGAGGATGGGGAAGGGGCACTGGTGAGTATTTTAGAGAAAACTGGGTAGATGATGAAACATCTTAATGACACATGATATTAAACATTGAGACCATATATCCTGTTAACCAATTCAAAAAATATGTTTTGACCCAAAGTATTTGAAGTAGAGATTGTCTCAGAAAGTCCATGACAAAAGGTCCTTGCAATGTTAGTTTTATAGAAGTTGTCACTCCACTTCCCCAGGGGTGAGGAGTGGATACGTGCTGTACTGTATACAGGCTCACACACACACACGTACATTCACAATCTATGCTGTACACACACATGGTTTTTAAACTGGCCGAGAACAAAAAAGATTGACCAAGGAATGCTCTCTACTAGAAGCTTCATTTCCCTCCTCACAAAATTATTGTCTCTCTTTAGCTGTCCCTGACCACCCCAAGTGGCCCCATGTTCTGTGATCCACCCCCAGCTCCCTTCAGTAAACCTCACTTTGGTTGTTGTTCCCTGACAGACTGAGAGGGCCAGCTCCAATGCACAGTCCTGCCAGCTGCCCTCCACTGCAGGGAAAGGCCAGCAGTGGAGCTGTACTTCTCCGCCTGCTTTGGGTTTCATGGGCCTCTGGGCTAGGCCTTGGTATTAGGGCTCCCACGCATGGCGTGCCTTGTGGAGACAAACCTATCCCCAAGATCTGAGTTGCCTCTGGTCAATGCCAAGACAGATCTGAATGTAAGTCACCCACTCCTTGGCAGTATGAACCCTTATGTAATGATTACTAACACATCCACCTTGTTTTATCAGCACCTCAATAATAAAATGGGGTCTGACACATGGGGTTGAATGACCTGGCCCATATCGCAGAGAGCAGCAGCCCTTAGTCTTTGATTGTGGTTGTTTAGTGTTTTTCTTTGATTCCTGCCTACAAATTGGGAAGAAAGAATCTCCTGGGTTCAGAGACCCTTTTGTCCCAAAGGTGACAACTGTACCACAATAAAATGTTAAGATATATAGGACTTCAGCCCTCCATTTTTGGAAGTGATGTGCACAGTGGTTGCTGTAGAGGTGGGGTAGGGAGAGGGTGAATAGGTTTCAACTGGACACTGTTCATCCTGGGATTCAGACAGGCCTAGACTT
Source organism: Camelus dromedarius (assembly GCF_036321535.1). NCBI lineage: Eukaryota > Metazoa > Chordata > Mammalia > Artiodactyla > Camelidae > Camelus > Camelus dromedarius. The sequence goes on from NC_087438.1 coordinate 35,328,408, forward strand.
ATCCAGAGGACTTGGACAAAACTGCAGAGAATATCTGGTATATTTTCTTCCCTTTTCCTTTTGCATGAGTGACAAGGACACTTGGGGGTGACATGTTACTTGGCTTAACTGCAATATATCAGGGTCAAGGGTGGGAAAGCACAGAAGAGTTGTTGTTACTCAGGTTGTCCCATGAGACTAACATCCTGTGAACTCAGATCTGTCTCCTATGGAGAAGAGCCCTGGAGCTCAGATGCCTGTAGACTCACGTGGGCAGCACTGCTTTTACAATGTGAGTAGGATGCTAGGAGCCTTGTGTTAGTATTTATGAAATATTTGGTACCAAATACGTGCACCCAGATCTTGGCACATGGGAGGTGCCCAATTAAATATTGTCTTTTATTATTATTTTTTTCAGTCCTCACAGTCACCCCATGAGGTAGATATATTATTCTCCTTTTACAGATGGTAGCAAGAGGTTAGGCAATGTTCCCAATGATATGGTTGGTGTGTACAGGAAAAGATGCTACTCTCTGTGCTCCTATCCACCGAGGGGGAGTCAGTGGAACTGATAGCACCCTGAACAGTAAACTTTGTTCATCAACAGCATCGAAGACATCAGAAAGGCTGAAATTTAGGTATGTGGTCACACCTAGCCTCAAGCAAGGCTATGAAATACTGTCTTTATTTGGAGTAGTCGGGGGTCCAACAACAAATCCAGGGGAAATGGAAAAGAGAAAATGGATGATGGGGTGAACAACCATCTTATCATACAAACCGAACCAGGATCTTGCCCTTCCTAAGTGCAAGGCTGATGCTTCTGTCCTGTGATCTGTTCCAAGAAAGTAACTTTGAGTTTCTCTATCTGAAGCAAAAGTTCAGCTGCTGGAGATCAACAAGAGAATGATTCTTGAAAGAGTAACCAAGAAGAGTTATGTTGGCCTCAAGAAATTTACTTATATTGCTTAAATATTCTTATTTTCAATCTTTCCTTTGCAAAAAGTTTAAAATTGATTCTAGAGTTACAACACAAAATGAAATGGCAGATTATATTTTATAGTAAATTAAATGAAAACTAATCTCATATCCTGGATCTTACTTTTTCTTTTAATCTCCTTATTTTTCAAGCAAACTATGAGAAATGGATTGTGTAATTTTGCAGGACTTATTTATCTGTTAAAGAAATGAATCATTGTTAAACCAGGAAATTCTTGCAAAACTACAGTATTTAAAGGAAGAACATATTACACAAGTGTTTGAAAAATGGGTATGAAAATATTTCCATTGGAAAGGTAAAATTGTGGGAAACATTTTTGAGATTTTGAAAGATTTGAGTAAACATTCAAATAAACATGTGTTTGCCATGGTCTCTTTCCTTCCCAAGTGAGAATTCTTCCATCTCTTACTCTAGGTTCCTGTTGTCCTGGAATGTTTTGCCCAAAATGAGTGTGACATCTGTTTTCTGCTGAGTCAAATGAAATAGGAGATTCTTTCATAAGTCTTCCTTAGGGCCTAGAGGCATTGGCATTCACAAATGGGAATAACTGCCCTTGAGTTATTCCTTCTTTGAGATGTGTGCCATATAGCTGTCCCTCCTATGGTTGTCACCTACTAACTTCCTGGTTCACTCCCTGGTTTCATTGACATCTTTAGCACCCAGATCATTGTCCTTTAACCACCAACTGTGTCTTCATCCTTCTGGTGATGTCACTTTATGGTGATGTCGGTGACCACATGGGCAACTCACCCCTTATCTTGTCTTCTATTTCCTGGACCTCCTTAAATACAGTGGCTGTCAGTTTTGCTCCACTTAACCCACCTGATCCCACCACACACTGTGGCTTTTGTCGTCTCTTGGAACTTCTCTAGCTCTGAAATCTTAACTTACCATCTCACCCTCAGACAGAACTTCTTATATTTTCAGTTGTCTCCTCTCTTCACTCCCTCACCACCTGAACTTCAGCCTCATGCAGATCACTAGTCCTTTGATCTGTCTGATTTTCTTCCAGTCTGTTAGCACCTTCCTGGCCTCATTCTTACACTGTCTAGTCTGAATTCATCCAACACACTCTTACCCACACTCCAAAGCCCTTGAACCTTTGTCCCCTGTCTAGAAAAATCTAAACAAGGTCACAGTCCTCCCATGTGAGATGAGATGGGAGGAGAGTAGAAGGAGGATAAATGTGTAAAAGAAATATATCAGGATGACTAATTTGGAAACTATAGAATTTGTTCCTCTGAGGTATTGTTCGCTGCCTCTATTGGGTGTTAACACAGGAATGAAATGAATACAAGGCAAAGTGCCCAGGAAGACTCTATAGGTCATATTTGGGCAACTCAAGGAGAGTGTAATAAAGGGACTATTTTCCAACATGTGGGCAGAATACAGGGAAACCACAAGTGATAGTGCAGTGCCCTTGGCTGGCCACAGAGAGAAATTCTACCATTCTTAGGCCTAAAGGGGCCAGAGGAGGAAGTCCAACCAAAGCCCCAGATACAAAGCTGTGTGAAGAGGGTCCTAGCAAGGTGGATGGCCCCCAGGAACCCTACAGGAAAGAAGCTGGGAATAAACATCTTGACCTCACTCTCCTCCCTCTCTCCCTCCCTCTTTGCTCAGACTCTGCATCAGCTGAGCTAACCAGAAGTCAGTGGGTGAGGGAGCCTCTTGATGAAGCCCATACAGGTCAGCCTCCCTGGGCACAGAGCAGGGAGAAGGGAGACATGTGGAGAGCACACATGAAGGGACAAAATGCAAGTTTTCCGTAGTTACCACAAGTCCCCCTCTCCCTCCTCATTCAGATAATATTCATGGGAACTCAGTATTACATTGTTAATCATCACTAGGCAGTATAGTAGAGTAGATCCTAATAGCTGATACTCATTAAGGACTTACATGGGTCATATACTTGAGGAAGCATGTTCATAAATAATTTATAAATCTTGGCAACAACTCTATGAAGTAGGTACAATTATTAATTTCCAGGCGTTTATTCGCAATAAAGAATAAAAGCTAAAAGGATAAAAGATAAATAATTTGCCCAAAGTCACTTCTGAGATAAGTTAGACTAAGAAAAAATAAAAACCCCAAAAACAAAAAATAAAACAAACAAAAAAACCTCAGTAGAGTGCCTTAGCACATAGTAAATGCTAGAAAAAATTCAGCCATTATTATTAATATACATCTATTCTCTTAATAAACCTCATCACAACAATTCTGTGAGGGAAGTATTGTCATGGTCATTTTCAAATGAAGAAAACAAAGCCCTGAGAAGGCACATCACCTGCCCCATCAAGTGTTCTAACAGCAGCCAGGCTTTTTGTGCTACATCACAGCTTTTGTTCATTGTTCATGCTGCCCATCTGTGAGGCGAAGCTCATGGTCACTTTTCCAAGCTAGTCATTTTCCCATATTGACAGGCCAGCATTCCTGTTACATTTCATTTATTCTCCCTGGAGTTACTCCCAAATTTTGAATGATTTTTCAGGGATAGGAAAAAAGGTTGTTAGCCACAGAAGGCTGTTGATATTTCCTTAATTTTAATCCTAATAGTGACTTAAATCTTCAACATTTGGAAGATTTTTGGAGGGCCTAAACTTTACTCTTTATTTTACTGGGAAAAGGTCAAATATGCTCTCTTATCTCCAGTCATAGCAGAGTTGAAATAACCTTCTCCCCTTGGAGCATTTTAACCATGGCCAACCCTCCACCACCAAGCTTCTACTTTCTGGGGTGAAATAAGATAATGCACAATGTTCACCCAGGCCTATGAAACTTTTCATCCGCTGGCGTCCAGGACCTCTTGACTTAAAATGCATCGAATTCCTGCTTGGTGAGCAAGTTAAACCCAGCTGGGATGATTTGTTAACTCTCAGCCAGCCAGAAGAGAACCAGTGCCCAGTCTGAATTCACACCAGGAGCATTCTGCTTCTGTATTGTACAGCAAGCCTGCTGGACTGTGTGGAAATGAGTCTGATATATTCTGAAATCTGTCATCTTGGATAAGGTATTTACTTTTTCTGGGTCTCAATTTCACTCGTTCATTCACTTGTTCATGGGACTTTTTGACACCTACTTAGTTGATAATTGTACAAAGCAAAGTCAGAACCAAATATAGTCTTTGAGCACAGCTGTAGAATAAGAATGTTGAACTAGATGATGACAGAGGTTGCTTCCACATCTATTGAAATGTGGGAAATTCCATGAGTGGGATAGGTTGGTAGGGTTTTTTTCTCATTCTATCACACAAACTCCCTTGGATCTGGGAGTGGTGGTGGGGAAACAGCAGTGATTAGTTTGGGCAAGTTCTCATCTGCCCCCAGTGGTCTCTTTGGGCTTTGAAACTTGTTCCTACTTTACCTTCCATCCTTTCCTTTCCTTGTTTGCTAAACACCTCCACAGCAAAGCCCCTCTCCTTGACAAAGCAAAGGTTAAAATGCAGCTGACCCAAAGCAGTTTGAAGGAAGAAGCAAACCCCAGCTCCTTGTTCCTTGGATGGCTCGTCCATCTAAACTGAGATACTTCATATCAGATCAGTTTTTATTAAAGTGTTAACATATTTCTCAAGGGATTTCTCAAGGGACACAATGTGTCAGCAGGACATCTGAAATTGGGTGCAGAATTAAAGAGTTCTGCATGCAACTGCATCTGCTTCAAATTATGTTCTGTAAAAGACAAAAATACAGCCCTGTGAATCTAAAAATACTTCTTAGTTGTTAGCCAAAAATGTATTTATTCTTGGATTCATAAAAATGCAGACCATGTGAAATATGTGGGGGGCATGCACTCTCATAAAAAAAATTGACCAAAGAAAGAGAAGAAAAAGTTAAAATAAACTTTGAAAATCCTTTATTAAAAGGAAAAAGAAGGTGGTAAGGCTTTGAGGTGTGACTGGAAAGAAGTGGGAAGACCTTCCCATCAGGGAAAATGAACACTTCAGAGAACCAGGTTGCCCCTACACCTCAATGCCTCCCCAGGAAGGCCCTGAGCAGCTGTGGGCCAGGGTCCCCACTCTCACCACTTTGGGGGAGACTAGTAAAGCCAGAGTCAAGGACCCATAACAACCCCAAATCTCAGCATTGTGGTCAGTGCAGTGCTTCTCAAAGCACCTAGGATTTGGAACCAGTATTTATTTTTCATGAATCCATAGTGAATCAATATTTTTAAAAAATACAGTAAGAATAAATTACTTAAAAATTAAATTAAAAAGACAATTGAAATGAGTCCCCACTTTTATTACTATATTCAACAAAAATAAAATTATATTTCAAAATTATAAAAAAATTACTATAAAAAGTTTCTAAACATGCACTTTCCATATTGTACTTATTTCAGTGTAACAACACCTGGGCACCACACTTTGAATGGCACTGGTACATCAGAGTATGGGTCTGACAGATTTTCAGCCCAGCTCCACCATGTGCTAATAGTATACTGTTTGGTGTTTCTTGACCATTCTGAGCCTCTGATATCTCATTTGCCAAATGGGATAATACCTTTTCATGAGGACAAGGAAGGACAGCTATAACATACCTGGAGTAGGGGTTCAATAAATGCTACCAGGACTTAACATTTCCATTACCATCTATGTTAGCTTTTTATTGCTGCTATAATAAATTACCATAAATTTAGTAGCTTAACACAAATGTATTCTCTTACAGTTGTAGAGGTCAGAAGTCTAAAATGGGTTTCTCTGAACTAAGATCAAGATGTCTGTAGGGCTATGTTCCTCCTGCAGGCTCTGGATGCTAGAAGTCCAAAATCAAAATGTCAACAGGGTCATACTCCCTCTGAAGGCCCCAACAGGAGGCTTCTTCCTTGCCCCTTCCTAGCTTTTGGTATTGCCAGCAATCCATGGCACTCCTTGGCTTGGCCATCTTCTCCCTGTGTCTTCACATTGTCTTCCCCTCTGTACATTTCTGTGCCCAGATTTCCTCTTACAAGGACATACTGGATTTGAGCCCACCCTAATGACCTTATTCAGAAGTATTAGAGGTTAACACGTCAACATGCAGATTTAGGAGGACACAGTTCTGCCCAAAACAGACACAATCCATAAAATCTTTTACATCATTAAGCATCAGTACTCAGCTTTCTATATTAACCACTTTCTATATTAAGTGGTTAAGCTATCCTTCAATGGTATCTTGTGAAGTATTTTGTATGTTAAGTTTAAGTGGCCTGAACACTGTCCTTCAGAGTTATCACCTTAGTGGACCCCAGAAGCACCCCAAATAGCCATATCATTCACATCCAATTCAACAGACAAGGAAGAAGCCCAAGAGTTGATTATGTAGACTGGGAGAAGATAAGCATTATTCATGGACACTAACCATATCATACACAAGGAGGCAAGAGTCTCCTTTATCCTACATGATCTTTAAACCACCCAGGGAGGTTCTCAGGTCGTTTGGACAGTGATGTTATTATTCCCACCTGTCAGATGAGAAAACTCAGAGCGTGACTTGCCCAAGGCCACATTGGGTCCAGCCTTCCACTACTCACTAGTAAAGCCTGGTGCTTTTTCCCCCACAAAAACAGCTTAATTTGTCTCGTCTAGATAATAAGAAAAGGCCTTTTTAAGGGTAAAGTCTGTGGTCAATGAGTAGGAAAAGATGATATAATACTTTTGACTAAATCATATATTCCTTTGGCAGAAAAGTGGTTTATATCTTTAGATTTGGTCAAAGAAATTTAATATAAATTGAAAGCACATGAATTTGAAAAGGCTTACCACGTGCCAAGCACTATCCTAAGGGTTTACATGTATTAATTCATGTAATCCTCACAAAAGCCATTGGAGTAGATATTACTATTGTTTGGAATCGGAGACACAAAGAGGGACTAGTTTACTAGAAGAGAATTCATTCTTGCAGGCACTTCTGGGAATTCCAGCTAGTAGTAACATCAGTATCGTTAAAGATATCTGCCGTCTGTTGCATGCTCTGTCTTAGTAATAATGCTGACAGGTAAGTATTTCTATCTCCCTTTCATAGATGAATAAACTAAGGCTCAGAGTTCAAATAATTTAGCCACGATCTCGTGGCTTATAAGTGGTAGGTCTCAGAAGGGTTCGTCCAGATTCTTGATTCCACCTTCAGACCCTCCCCTACAGCTATTCTGACAAAAGTGGTATTTTCTTATAATTTAGGCCCTCTGGGAGATTGGTGTTAGCTTCAAGCCTCAAATACCTCTAGGGCCGTAAGTAATGCATTCCTTTCACAGAATTATAAAATTCTAAGAAATGGATGTTGTAGCCAGGCATTTACATACTTTCTAAACATATATAAGTCATCAAAAACTTTCTAGGCATTTTTTTAACACAATGTAGTGTCATTCTATTTAGGCTGCAACAACGTGAAGTATCAAATTATCATCCAAATAAAAAGAATCAATTATGTTAAATTAACTAAATTATAAACACAACCCATTACTTGGTACATTTAAATATACATATAGTGGAAATGATTACATGCTAGTTGCCATAGTTTCAATACGTAAAATCACAATAAATAGAACAGCTTCTAGTAGACAGTAAGCATTTGATAAGTGCTATTTAGTGTATTTATATGTATTAACTCATTTTATTCAGAGAATACCCCAATAATCAAAGATCAGATGTGGTCATTTTTTCTTCCTTCTCTTCTTGACTCCTGCACTTTTAATAACTTTAAGGCTAGAATTTGGATATTTTCATAAAGTACTTCATTTACCAGGCATCAAGAATGTTCTGAGTGATAATACTGAAAATGAAGTGGATGAAGATAGGAGTAGGGATAGAGAGATCTTTGTCTTACGTTGGTTTGAGTAGTTGTTTTTTCCTATGTTTTCATATAATTAGACAGTGGGAAAGCCAGGGGGAAATGGGTCAATTTATTTAGGAGAAAATTATTTAGCTAAAAGCAATGGGTCAAAAGTCATTTGGTCAAAAGCAGGCAGGTTCACTCAACAATATGGTCAAATGACAATTTGACAGACAATGGATATTCCTGACTCCAGAACTCCTCAGTTGGAGCAGATCCTCTTGGTAGAAAACTGTAATATGCTTAGGAGAGAGAGGCACTCCCAAGCCTCCTCTGGGTGATGACTGTCTCCTGGGGTGGCCATGATACCAGCAGGCACCTCTGGAGGACACGGTCTCCTTTCCCATCCCAGGTTGTCAGGCAGGTCACTGGGCCTCAGGATTAGGGGTAGGGTGGCAATAGGATGCATCAGAAAACAATAAAACAAGTGGAAGGAGAGGAAGGAGTCACTGGACTTGACATCTGGCTCCTTGAAAGTCCCTAGGAAGCAGTTCTATCATACCCACTCCTGGCTTTTCCAGGAAGCTGGAGGAATCAAGCCTGGTGTTCCAGATATTCTCCCAAGGCCCACTGCTGGCCAGCATACATTTGATTTGATCAACATGTTTGGCCTGCCCAAGAGTACCTCCCAGTATAAACCTCAGACTATTTGAAAAATTTGCCAAGGCTAAGCAGTGCCCTTTATTAACCAAACAAATTCTTTAACTTCATAATAGCAGTGGAATTACTACTTCAAAACTCAATCTAAATATTGGCAACTGTAACCCAAAATCACTTGTGTTTCTTTGAAGACACACTTAGAAATCTGTAAGATTTTTTTTTCTCTCTTTATGCTGAATGGAATGACAAAGCATTGTAGTCATTTAATAAACATCATTCACTGATTACTTGCCTACAAAAGAGTTCTGCTTTTCCAACAAAATAATAGTTAAGGATCTACGTTTATTTCACAAGAAACTTCCAGGGGAAGGATTTTTCCCTCAATAAGCTTTTTCTGAAGTTGAATCAAGTTGCTCTGTTTTGAAGTAAGAATTTAAAATCACTTGATAGACACTGTGATGCACTGTTAGTCTTCAGGAATGAAGTGCTTACTCCCAGCCACTGGGAGTGCTGCAGGCAGGTGCCTTCAATATCAAACACTGATACGAGATTTTGGAATTTAATCACCCAACACTTACATGGCTGGTGACAGTGAGCAGCAACAGATAACCCCTGGTACCGGTAACAAATCAACTGTTAAAATTTTCAACCAGTGATGAGCTGGGATGATATACTGGTGGAAAGGAATTCATTAGGTGGTGTTATGTATCAGGTATTTGAGAAATATGAGGGAAATAATAAGAACAATGGAACTGGATGGCTATTGCTAAACTTGATGATCTAGGAAAAGATACTAAAGAGCTGAGAGTAATTAACTGATAATTATAAGCCAAGAGTGAATGCCAGAGAGACACCCCCTTTGGTGGTACATAAAGGGGTGTCTCTTACAGTGGGAGGACTGAGAAAGTTGAGAAGCAGCCCCAGGAATTATTTTACATTATAGTTGACTCCAAGGAAAGTTAAACTCCCAACTAAGACATAATATGATGCCAAGGTTGCAGCCCTTTTTGGGAAAGAATGAGATTTAGAAACATGGAATAGGAACATCTTGGTTGATGCCATCCAAAATATTGGCTCCCTAGACTTCTCTAAACCTTCTGAGCCAGCAAAAGTGGTCCCATTCCTGCCTACTGAGGAATAATAAGCCTGCTAACTGTCTTTCCCCAGGTCTTTGGGAACTCTCTCATTCTCTCTTAAAATATAGTCTGAAAAGAACTAGACGTCCCATAGAACCTCACGTTGGTCTACTGTGTCGATGGCATCATGTTAATAAGACCAGAGGAGCATAAAGTGACTAGTTCATTGGAGGCTTTGATGAGACACACGCATGCCAGAGAAGGTGAGATAAATCTTTTGAAGTTTGTAAGGAAGTCCACATCAGTAAAATTTTTAGATTCCCAGTAGTCTGAGGCAGACTGGGACATACTCTCCAAAGTAAAGGAAAAATGATTGCTTCCTGCATTTCCAACCACGAAGAAAGAATAACCTGATAGGCCACTTTAGAATCTGGAGGTAGAACATTCCCCTCCCATCCCTCACCTCCCGCCCCAGGAATACTGTTCCACCAGATATGATGATAAAACATAGAAGAAAAAATCATCTTTAAACCAATGTTTAATATTGAAAAGATGATAAAGATGAGAAAGGCTATCCTGAAGATTATCAGTGCAGAAGATAACCCCCCACTTAAAAAACTCACCAAATATGGTATATACATACTATGGATATTACTTCAGCCTTTAAAAGAAGGAAATTCTGACATATGCTTTAACATGGATATGCTAAGTGAAATAAGCCAGTCACAAAAGGACAAATATTGTATGATTCCACTTATATGAGATACCTAGAATAGTTAAATTCATAGAGACAAAGTAGAATGGTGATTGCCAGGGGTTGGGGGGAAGAGGATGGACAGTTTTTGTTTAATGAGTACAGGATTTCAGTTTGAAAAGATGAAAAACTTCTAGAGATAGATGGTAGTGATTGTTACACAACAGTGTGAATGTTCAGCATTAATGTACACTTAAAATGGTTAAAATGGTAATTTTTATGTTACATAAATGTTACCACAATTTTTCAAAATCTAGAACTTAAAAAAAAAAAAAAAAACCTGGCCAAGATTGACATAATTGAACACTCTCATTACAAATTCAGAAAGCAGGATCCCAAACCTACTGAATTATGAAATGAACTGTGTCTCTTCTGTTTTCCTGTGGCTTTAGATGAGAAATTTAACTTCATAGAGGGACAGGGCAAAATGTGTTCTCTTTTATTGGCAACCACTCTCTGTTTGAAAGGAAGTGGAGCCAGAGGATGCATTCAGTTCTGTGACTCCATCCAACTAGAGAGCTGGGGGTCAGCGAACTTCACCTTTTTCCTCTTCCCCAAAGCCTGCCTTTGTCAGAGACACAACATTCATGTCTACTGTTTTTATTTCTTCTTTATAGATGAGCCCTGATGCAGGTGGCAGGTGTTATAATTTAGTTTCTCAAGGCCCTAAGCCTGAAGCCCAGTATCTGGTTTCTCTGGTGGCTGTCATTTAAATTGATTGCAGAGTAAACTTTGTTTTTTCCTATGAGAAAGAGCATATCTTAGATACTGCTTAAGTAATGGTTTCCCTCTTCTGTGTTTTGAGCTTTCAAAATGGGTCTATTTAGGGAAATTTTTATCAGAAGTCTATAAAAATAATTGCACACAATTAACTTTGAGAATATACTTTGGTTGCCTCTTTAAAAAAGAAGTAAAACTAAAAAAGCCACTCTTCGGGAACTTCCAGAGAGTATACTTTTTTTGCTAGTAAGGAATTAGGGCTCAGCCTGTGGTTATCCAAATTAACCATGACCTGCAGGAGACAAATGAAAATGCTCCTGAATTGCTCAGAGCTGAGTAGACAGAGGGAAGCTACACTGGGAAAGAAGAGTTCTTTCTTGAAAGGAATCCCCCACCACCCCTCCATGTATGGTCTCTCCTTGAAGACCACTGCAGTGCCTGTTTCTTAAACTAGCTTTCAGGCTCAGCTTCCTAGGTGACACAGCTGAACATCAACTTGTGCTCCAAACCTTTCTGAAATCCTTTTTTTCAGGCTGTGCTAAATCGAGAATCATTGCCTAAGCAACAAGTCAAAGAAAACAGACATATATTACCTGGGTAATACTAGACTTCTCACGATGTAGCCAATGGGATTAGTAAAATTAAGATCCTTTTCCATTTGCTAAATAGTAATGACTCTGGCTTCAATTGTCCACGTACACATATATTTATACACTCATGGGGAATTGACTTATCTTAGGATAATTGTCGTGGGCTGTGGTATGTATTCATCTTGTCTACCAGCAACCTTTCACATCTCTTCTTCAGTAACACATTTGCTTCCCTGCTCACAATGCTCCATTTGCCAAGCAACAGAGACTGGCCCAGTAGACGATTATTTATCTACTGCTGCACAACAAATTACTCAAAAGTTTGTGACCTAAAACATAAATAATAATCTATTACCACCTCTGGATGCTGTGTACATCAGGAATTCAGACAGGGCAGAGCAGGATGGCTTGTCTCTGTTATGCAGTGTCTGGGGTCACAGCTGGAAGCCTTGAAGGCTGGGGCAGGCTCACTGACTCACAGGTCTGCATGTTGATGCTGGTGTGCCTATGTGTTGCCTCTCCCTGTGGCCTGAGCTTCCTCACCACGTGGAGGCTGGGATCGAAAGATGGATATCCTGTGAGAGAGTGTATGCCAGGTGTACACTGATTCCTTTTGATGTCCTAGCCTTGAGAATCACATGTCACCATTTCTACAGTATTCTGTTGGTTGGAGCCATCACAGCCCCTACTCAGATAGAAAGGGAGGGAACATAGGACCCCACAACCTTTGGTGGAAGGAGTGTCAGCCATGTTGGCAGATGAACATGTGGAATGAAGAATGCATATATTGGTATGACCATCCCCACACCAAGGAAAATATCATCTACCGTGGCTGGGCATGTGATTCAAGCAGAGCCATTCCAAATATTTTCCCCAGGATGGCTGATAGATGCCGGGAGAAAGAAGCTCCCTTTTTCCTTGGAGTTTCTGAGCTGAAGGATGTAAATTAGGGGCAACAGAAGGCAACTTCTCTTCCACGTGGAAGGAATCTAAATGAAAAACTAAAGCCAAATAAAAATAAGGCAAGAAGAGAAATGATCAGGAAAAAGGAGTTCTGGTGGCATTGTCACTATCCCTCCAAAATCTAACATCTAGGGACTGGCATATAGCAGGTGGTCAATAATCCTTAGTGACAGAATAAATGAAAGTCTTAACAACTGGAACATATTCAAGGTGCCTAATGCCACTAGTTATCGGAGCTGATTGACCCACGTTCCTTCCCTGAGACATATAGTGTTTGTCTACATGTATCCCTGCTCCTTTATATTACCCACCTACTCAGCCTCTGGGGATGAGACTTTTTGTTCTCTCCACCCCCAGCTGGGTACTGTCTCTGTGGCTAGAGTACAGTTCATTTTATTCAGTGACTATTGCTGTGGGCTAAGGTCATTTTCCTAGAAAAACAGCCCTACTCCATGTGTCTACAAATAAGACCTTTGTTCCTGTATACTGTAACTCTTCCTGGTTTTATATCCTCCAGTCTTTTTAAACTGGCTATCTCCTTACCTTTGTACGAAGATTTCTACCTAAAAGAATTTTTTTCCCAATGATTTTAGAATTCTACCCTTGAGGTGGTTTTGACACCCATTCCAGCTGAGAAAACTGTCAAATACAGGAAACTACCTGCAGGAGAATCACTGTAGGACTTTTCAGATTATGCAAATGCTAACTAAGTCCCTGCAGAGCCCTTCCTACTGGATTAGAAGATCTGGGCTTGGAGTATGGCAACCATATTTCTAGAAGGCTCGATAGATGACTCCAGTACACACCCAAGAACCACTGGGATTTGCAGGGCACTCGGAGTTAGAAGTAACAGGAGAGCTCCATATTCCCTCTGTCCCTAAACCTCTAATGCCACTTTTTAAAAAAATTTGAACTTTCTTTCTTTCTTTCTTTACATTTAGTATTTTTTTTTACTTTCACTTTTTTCCAGTTTTATTAAGATATAATTGACATATAGCACTGTATACGTTTACAGTGTACAGTGTACTGATTTGACTTGCATCAGGAAATGAATACCACAATAGGATTAGTGACATCCATCATCTCATATTAGATACAAAATTTTAAAAAAAGGAAAAGATTTTTTTTCTTATGATGAGAATTCTTAGGATTTACTCTCAACAACTTTCATATATAATATGCAGCACTGTTAATTGTATCTATCATGTTGTACATTATATCCCTATTACTTACTTATCTTATATCTGGAAGTTTGTACTTTTTGACCACCTTCATCCAATTATCCAATCCCCACACCCTCTGGTAATATAAATATGATCTGTTTTTCTATGAGTTTGTTTATTGAAAGTATAATTGATGTACAATATTATATAAGTTTCAGGTGTCAAATAATGATTCATAATTTTTAAAGGTTATACTCCATTTATAGTTATTATAAAATATTAGCCATATTCCCTGTGCTGTACAATATATCCTTATTGCTTATTTATTTTATACATAGTAGTTTGTATCTCTTAATTCTAACACTACTCTTTTTTCAAAAAATGTTTTTGTGGGGGGAGGTAATTAGGTTTATTTATTTATTTTAGACAAGGTACTGGGGATTGAACCCAGGACCTTGTGTGTGCTAAGCACACACTCTACCACACATTCTCCCCTCTAACACTACTCTTGGTGTCAAACTCTCAGGAGTACAGTTTAGAGGCACTTGGGAGAGGCATTTTACCCCTTCCCACCTGAGGATTCATTGAAAGGTGCAGATTCCACCATTTATTCCCACCAAGGAGAATGGCCTTCTTCTCCCCTATAACTGGGGGAGAAGAAGCTGGGCAGTCTGTGTATCACAGGACCATTGGGGACAACGGGCTTTTAATACGACCTGGAGTAAATCTGATTAACTTTGTTCCCTCCCCTCCCTTCTACAGGGCCAGACTTTAGAATAGATTCCTAATGTCCCACATTCCACCAGGAAGGGTAAGCAGGCACCTCTGAAGCCTGAAGCAGATGCATATTAGACAGAAATGCAGCCTTATAGCCAACTTTCCAGAATGTTCCTTAAGAGACATGAAGAAAAGCCTTCAGCTGGCCAGCCTGCCCTAATGAGGCTGAGGAGGAAGGAGTGTGGAAACTCCAGAGCATAAACTGGAAGAACATTTCATTTAAACTTCAGGCTTCATTTTAATTTCATCTGATTGAAAAAAGGCCAACTGGGAAATAGACAGCTTTTTTATTTTCCTCTGAATATGGCCAATGAAACTGTGGATTTGGAATGGCTGTAGGGGGTAGAGGGTGTGTTAGAGTTCCTTAAGAACAGTTTGCACAGCTGCAAAAGGGAGTTTCTGTGTGCTTGCTCCAGTCTGAGTGGGAGGGAAGTAAGGGTTTGACGTCAGCAGTGCCTCTGAGCATAGAGACCAGGTCCCACACCCTCTCACAGAGCCCCCCATCCTACCCTGGCCTCTCCCTTACAAACACGGATCTTCTGAAAGGTGCCAGAGTTCTGCCTGTGAAATGGTGGGGCCCAGCATTTGGGCAGGGATGAGAGGCACGCTCTGTCACGTTGCCGAGCTGACTTTGAGGGAACTGAACAGACTTAGTGGTGGCTGGAGTTTTGGCATAAGACCTTTATTTCCATCTTGTACGCTTTGAGCTGATTTAGAAAGTTTCTCTTTCTTAAATAGGAATGTATTTTAGACGTGCAAAATCTGGTTACCATATTCTATTGGCCTATTTGTCTCTAGCCAATTTTGAAAACCTATTTTGTCCTTATTATGCCAACTTCTAAGCCATCCAAAATGTCCAGTGTCCCCCAGATCCATGTCTTAAGAAACAAAGATGATTAGTCCGAACATTTTCTTTTGTGTGGAGATTTTCACATTGATTAGATTGTGAGTTGCCAGGGAGGATGTAGGTCTGCTTGGCTGTAGGGTATTGGTGGAAGGGAGTGGGCTGTTCCCACATAATCATATTAACAATATGAACATATGTATGTCATACCAGTCTCAGCTCTCAGTTCATCACTTTTCTGTTACGGTTGTGCCACTAATATTAGTTATTGTATCTAATCTTAGCAAGTCATCTAACTTGCTGTAAGTCAATTTCCTAGTTTATAAAATGAAGATAATTTCTCCCATTACTAAGCTGATAGAAATATGAAATGATATTGGGGATGTGGAAGTGCTTTTAAAAAGTTCAAAATGTTACATGAATATTTAAACGAATTCAGGGATAGAGGAATGGAGATTGTGAGGAAAATTCCAAGAGAAGCCAAGAGTTCAAAAGCACCATCTGCCAAGTTAAGTGCTTACTTGAGGTGATTTCAGATTCCCCAGTTCTGTGCTGAAATGGAAGACCCACTTAGACATGTCACCGGGAGTCAAAGCAAAGTTGCCTCGGTGGATATCACTTTTTTTGTGGCTTTTACTTTATGGAGCTAACAGACCAAGAAATAGAACACTCTGTCCCTGACTCTAGTCTTGCCTGCTCCAGTTCACTCCATCCCCTGCTGTCAGACAAGAAACAACTCTGATCATAGAAGTCAGGAATGCTAGACAGGAAAGCAGCTATGAAATCACTTTATGTACACGTGGGTTGATATTTGTGTGTGTTGCTAATTCTCTTCTGAGGCAGAACTAAGTGCCTACCTCAAATAGTATTACCTTCTACTGTCTAGACCCAATTTTCTTACAATTTTCCTTCAGAATTTTGATGCTCCAAACTAGAATACAACCTATTACCTGAAAATTCTACACTTCTTCAGGTGGAAAGGGAAGTTGAAGTAGAGGGAACAGAATGGGCAAAAGCACCAGGGAGGATGATACAGATACATTCATGTGAGGTCAGGGGTGTGGACTGGAGAAAATGAGCTTCAAAAGATGAGCATGATTTAGATCGAGGGGAGGAAACATAAGGACAGAATGGACACACAGCATTTCAGAGCAAGGAGAGAGCTCAGAGCCTATCTAGTCCAGTGATTTGTAAACTATAGTCTGCAGATTACTGAGAGTTGAAGGAATACCACCGCCCAACCCCAGGGGGCACCGTGAAAGGGAATGGGGAGTTTGGGTAAGGGTAGCCCCAGTATGTGAGAATCTGAACTCCATATGGATTATCAATTTAAATGACTTATTTTTCTTAATCTGCTCTGCCTACAAGGTTTCACATGGAGAAATGGTTTTGCACCAAAGACAAACAAGCAAACAAAGATTATAGAATAAAAGGAATTGAGCTGGGAATGTAATCTTTGTAATGCCTGGAGACACTTTAGTAAAATAGGAAAATTTCTCCTGTATCTCAGTTCTTCTCACTCAGTAGCTCTCCTTGGAAGCCTCCCTTTGACATATTCTCTCTTTCCTTCCATTCCTGGTTATTGTTCAAATATAGTGTTAAAAAGGTTGAAAATGGTAGATGTGAAAACAAAGTTGGTAAGGTAGAGGAATGAGGCAAGAAAAAGAAGCTTCCAGATAAGATAAAAAAGATAAAATAGGGTACTTTCCACAACTGGAAAAGTAATTAAGAAATGCTTTTTAGAACATAAAGTGGGATAAGTCCTGAATTATTAGAATAATAGTTGGATAGGATGGGTAGAGAAAAAAATATCTGACCAAATAATTTGAAAAGGTAAACTTTCTCTGCACCAAAAATAAATGAATAAAAACCAGTCGACTTAGTTTTTAAAGATATCTTTTAAGTCAGTTCAGCAAATAACCTAATACAAGAATCTATATAGACAGAGAGGTTGTTTGCGGGTAGAATACACATAAGGGGAATGGGGAAATGGAGAGACTCACTCAACCTTTATTATCTGATTAAAAAGTTTTCTAATACTGTAACATTCTAAGTGGAGAGAGGAAAGCAAATGGTATTAAATGCCAAGTTTCAAGTAAAATAATCAGACTCTTTCCCTTCACCCTGGAGAAATTCTAACACACTCTCTCTCACACACACACACACACAAACACACACAGGTTTTCTTTTTCTTTTCTTAATGAATCAGTTTATTATGGGTAACTTACAGAGTAGGACCAGGCAGATGACAATCTGGAAGCACTCACAGCTGCACTCTAAAGCATGGAGGGACCATTGGGACAATTTTATAGTTCACCTAGGGCACGGGGGTATGTGCTTGGAAACATGGAGTGCCTTCCTAAGTCAAGGTTTATGAATGGGTAACTAGTCTCATGGGTGCCAGGAATACATCGGTGAAGGTCTTCATCATTATTTGGAGACTAACAGATCCTAGAGGCCACCTGGACCTAACGATCATTAAACAGTATCTACAAAGCCCTTGATGACAGAGAAGAGATTTGTTTTCTTTTCTTTCTTTCTTCTTTTGAAGTATAGTCAGTTTACAATTAACAATTAACAATGTTGAAAAAAGAAACAATTAACAATGTTGTGTTAATTTCTGGTGTACAGCATAGTGACTCAGTTATATATATATATATAGATTCCTTTCCACATTTTTTCCTTATAGGCTATTACAAGATATTGAATATAGTTCCTTGTGCTATACAGTAGATCCTTGTTGCTTATCTATTTTATATATAGTAGCTAATATCTGCAAATCTCGAACTCCCAATTTATCCCTCTACCCCTCCTTGCCCCCACAGCCCATAACCGTAAGTTTGTTTTCTGTCTGTGAGTCTGTTTCTTTTTTGTAAATAAGTTCATTTGCATCATTTTTTAGATGCCACATATAAGTGATATCATATGGTATTTTTCTTTCTCTTTCTGGCTTACTTCACTTAGTATGACAATCTCAAGGTCCATCCATGCTGCTCCAAATGGCATTATTTTATTCTTTTTATGACTGAGTAGTATTCCATTGTATATATTTACCACAACTTATTTATCCAGTCATCTGTCAATGGACATTTAGGTTGTTTCCATGTCTTGGCTATAGCACATAGTGCTGCTATGAACACTGGGTGCATGTATCTTTTCAAATTAGTTCCCTCCTGGTGTATACCCAAGAGTGGGATTACTGGATCATAGGGTAAGTTTATTTTTAGTTTTTTAAGTAATACTGTCTCCATACTGTTTTCCATAATGGCTGCACCAAAGTACATTCTCACCAACAGTGTAGGAGGGTTCCCTTTTCTCCACACCCTCTCCAGCATTCACACATACACACTCATCATATGGCAATTGGCTTCTCCAGTGACCCAAGAGAGAGTTAAACAACAATGCTTTTTATGACTTAGCCTCAGAAGTCACATAATATCAGAGTAAATGTTTCTCTTTTTGCTCTCTGTGTTCTGAATAAGCATGTACACAAGACAATTTTTCCAAAATGGGCAAGCATTATACATACCCAACATTAGATAATACCATCCCTGAAGAAGTTCTTAGTTTCATATTGAATTCTATGTTCCTTTTAAAGAGGGAATGTGGTAGTAGAGAAGAGTCTGGGGGAAAATTCTTACTCACCAGACATATCACCCTTTCTAAACAGTATTTCCAAATAACTTCTGGACTGAAGATAGGTCATTAAAAAGTATTGGAGTTATAATATTCATAAACAGCAATCCATACTCACCAAGCAGAAAGTTGTGTCTGGTCACCAGGACTGAACACATGCATGTACATACACACAATTACCCCAGTTACTTAAGATGACGTCTGAGCATCATCTTACTTATCAAGGTTTAATTACAATAGTACTCACAGATAATGTTCTTCTGGGTATCAAGAGTGGTGTCTCAGAGAAAGGAGTCCAAAACATAGAGGAGAGAGATGGAGTATGATAGCCAGCCTCCAAAATAGTCTTCAATGATCCGTGCCTTTTTGTATGCACATCCTTGTGTAGTCACCTCCCACACAGAATTTGTGTGACCAATAGAATATGTGAGAAATGGTAATATATAATTTCTGAGGCTTGGTCATAAAAGACATTATTGTTTCACTCTGTCTTGGATCGCTTCCCCTGGGAGAAGCCAGTTGTCATGTCATAAGGACACTCAAGCAGCTTCCATGGAGAAACTCATCTGGTAAGAAACTGAGGCCACAAGGTAACAGCCACAGTCAAGTCTTAGGTGACTGCAGTTCTGACCAGCATCTTAATTTTAATGTCATGAGGGATCAGGAGCCAGAACCATCTAGCTAAGCCACTCCTGAATTCCTGACCCATAACAGTTGTGAGGTAATAAATGTTTGCTATTTTAAGCCACTAAGTTTTGGGGTAATTTTTCATATATCAATAAATAACTAATACAGAATGGCTGCATGCTCAATAAGAAGGGTTCTCACTTTGTTTCTGGGATGTGACCTAGAGTAATACTTCAAATATTTTTTAAAAGAAAAAAAATGATTTGCGAAGTTACCTATGAAGCCAGCATAACACCTATGTCATAAAACCTGACAAAAATAGTACATAATAAAGAAAAGTATAGACAAATCTCACTTAAGGATATACAGGCAAATATCTTAAATATTATGTGAGAAAATTGGATATAGTAATATATTTTAAAAATATATCAGAATCAACTCGTTTGTTCCAGGAATGCAAGGATGATGATCTATTCATTCAATATATTTTGGAAAATCAATTAATTTATTATATTATTATATTGAAGGAAAGAAACTATATCTGGATTGATGTCAAAAACAGTCAATGAAATTCAGCATCTATTTCTGATAAAATAACCACACATATACATATACATAAACTTTTAAAACTGGATACAGGAGGAAGTTTCTTTATTTTGACAAGATTTTGTCAAACAGATAACACACATACTTAAATGGAACTGCCTCTAGTATTGTACATTCCATCAGAAATAATATAAACATGACCAGTTTTACACTATTATCACAATTTTGTGACAGTCCTAACAAATTCAGTAACAGGTTGAACTATCACAAAAGAAGTGACAGGTGATCATCATTTGCAATATGATTATACCTCAAAAACAATTAGAACTAATAAGAGAAAGTTTAGGAAGATGTTCAGATAGAAGAAAAATATTTTAATATCAAACAATTATGAATATATCAGAAATAGTTTAGGTGTTTTAAATATTTTACAAAGTTCCAACAATAGTTTTATGCTATTACAAATAGAATCTTTCTTTCATATTCTTTTTTTTTAATAGACTTAATTTTTTAAGAGCAGTTTCAGGTTTACAGCAGATTTGAGCAGAAAATACAGATTTGCCTCATAGTCCTCCCCACCCACACATATATACTCCCCTACCCTCAACATCCCTCATCAGTGTGGCATATTTGGTACAATCGATGAACCAACATGGACGCATTATTATCAACCAAAGTCGGTAGTTTACATTAGGGTTCACTTCTGATGTTGTACATTCTATGGGCTTTGACAAATGTATAATGACATGTGGCCACCACTATAGTATCATACAGAATAATTTCATTGCCCTAAAAATCCCCTGTGCTCCATCTATTCATACCTCCCTCCCTCCCTCTCCCCAAACCCACGATCTTTTTATTGTTTCTGTAGCTGTGCCTTTTCCAGAATGTCATTTGGTTGGAATCATACAGTTTGTAGCCTTTTCAGACTGGCTTCTTTCATTTAGTAATGTCTTCTAAGTTTCTTCCACGTCTTTCATGGCTTGAGAGCTCATTTTTTTTCACTGCACATATATTTTTAAATTTACGTATATGTATTGTTCATTGTTTCTAAGAACGTTTAGAGCTTTAGCTTTTTAAACTTACATAGTTATCAGAGGAATAAAGCCAACCACAAAATAAAAATTAATTCAAAAGACACATACACCTTGCTATTAACAGCAACATTAACAAATAGGATTTTTTTAGAGTTATATTTTCCTAAGATTTCCATGGGAAAAAAAAAGTTATTGAAAAACATGAAAGATTTAAATAATTGAATTTCTATATTGCATTTCTGTTTAGGAAGATTCAATCTCATATAAATTACAATTCTTTCCAAATTAATTTACAAACTTGACACAATTCTAATAAAGCCCTAGTAGCAATTTGGGGTGGGGGTTGTAGGGGATCTACATTGATTTTAATTTTCATTTGGAAGAGTAAGTGCATCATAAGATGAGTGAGTGGAAATCCACCCTCCCAGGTGTCAAAAGATACTTTAAAACCACAGCAATTAAAACACTCTGGATTTAAATTAAGTATAGAAATTGAAATCAATGAAGCAGAATATAGGATCTAAATTAAAATCCATACATGTATAATTTGTTTTTAAATATAAAACATAAAGATGAATTTAAAAGTAACTGGAATATTTTAATGTTTGACATTTCAATATGTAACAGTGGAATGATTGGCTGTCTGCTTTCTAAAGAAATAAGTTAAATCCATTTTGGAGAAATTTGTTTTTTATGTGATGAAAGAATATTCATTAGTTCTTTTCTCTTTACATTTAAAAGTACTTGAAGAAAATGTAGACTAGTTTTATATTGAGTTGAAAAGGGCTTTTCCAAGTGCATCACAAAGCCAGAAGCATTCAAGCAGAAGATTAACTTTGTGACTTTGCTTTTACAGAAGTACAGAAAACTTTAATTCATATCTTTCAATAAGAGACACTAATGAAAAATGTTATAAAATATCTCTCATATGTCAGAAAGTTTTAATATTTGTATGATATACAGAACTTTTTATCTATCAGTAAGAAAACATAAAGAAAAGAAAAATGGACAGAAATTAAACCATTAGTAGATAAAATAGAAATAACCACTACTATTTGAAAAGATACTGCTTAAATCCAGTAATAAACAAAGAAATGCAAATTTTTAAAAGCAAGATTTATCTAAACTTCTCAGAGTAATTGGTTTAGTAATAGTCAATGATCTAAGGGTGTGACAGAACAGGTATTTTCACACTGGTCACTAGGAATATAAACTGTTGAACATTTTTGGAAGATAATCTATTCACAATTTGAAAACTTTACTTAACATGCCTTTTGAGCCAATATTTCTAATTCTAGCAATTTATCCTAAAGAAATTATATGACAGATGTATAAAGATATACTGTATAAAGAAGCGTATTGT
This sequence comes from Camelus dromedarius, assembly GCF_036321535.1. Classification (NCBI taxonomy): domain Eukaryota; kingdom Metazoa; phylum Chordata; class Mammalia; order Artiodactyla; family Camelidae; genus Camelus; species Camelus dromedarius. Next base: position 35,350,883 of record NC_087438.1, read on the forward strand.
TGTATTGGTCATAATAATAAATAAATGACAATAACCTGGTGTCTCAGTGGAGAATTAGGTAAATAAATCGTGGTCCATCCACATAGTAAAACACTGTAGATTTTTTAAAAGATGAGGTAGATCCCATTGATGTGGAAAAATGTCCCAGTATATTGAAATGAAATAAAAATTGAAATTACAGAGTGATATATATGGCATGATCCCATTTATATTTTTTAAAATATGTGGATATATGTAAGCATAAGAACATGGGAGAATAGATGTCAAACTGTTCATTTGCCTGTTAGAGATTTAGGACTAGAAAATGACTTTCTCTTTCTATTATATTGCTTTAATCTTTGAACAATTAAAACACATTAGATTTTTCAAAGATAAATGTCAGGAAAATAACAAAGTGTTTGTGACAATAACTCCTTGATTTTATACATAAAAAGCTGGGAGTTTGGTGTATTAGCTAATTATGCTAATTATTATATCTACCAGAACCTAGTGAAGACTGTGTCATTACTAGTGAAAATGTAAGAGGTCAGCAAAGTTATTGTGATTTCTCACTTAATGTATATGATCAACCACCACAGAATCACCTTCCAGCTGTATCACATCCCGTTTTCTGAAAAGTCTGCATGCAGTGAAACCACTAACCATGACCTTAAATACTCAGCCTTATCTAAAGCTACGTGAGGTGAGGGTGTGAAAGCCTGGCCTTGCTCTGCTAATGCTGGGATGTATGTCCATGATCAACCATGGGGGAGTCACTCTGAAATAAGATCCCACCTGCAGAGATAGAATGGCACAGGCAACCCCACTCTCCATTGGGTGTGGGTGTGCCAGGCTCAGTGGCAGGATATGTAAAGACTACAAGGCCAGCTGGCCACAATTCAAAAACAGGGCCAGCAACCCATGTTTTACTTTGAGATCCTAGAGCTAAAAGTCACCCAGTTATAGCCACAAGACCAACAGCCTGGCAGAGAGGCTGCCTTGCCTTTCCTCTGTCTTATTTCAGGGGTTCGTTTGGAGTCACAGCTGCACCCACCAGGGGAAAGTGGTGTGTGTTCTCAGTTCAGAGCCAGGTCCTGAGATGCCCACTGTAGGTGGGGGCATGAGGTGAGGTCTGGAGCAGAAGTTTCATAGAGAAGTCTCATTGGCTCAGTTCCTCCTACCAGTTCCTGGTGCACTTGCAAGAGGGGATGCAGCTGGGCCCAGGCTAAAAATGCAATGTGGCCACAACCCATCCCTGGATGTAGAAAGAGAACTGGGGAAGAACACACCAGAGCTGCCTAACTCAGCCTTCTCTACATCTATGGAAACCTGAGTTCCTGAAGGATAGGAAGGTGCACTCAAGTAGAAACAAGTTTTCTTTTCTCAATCTTGGAACTCCTGCCTTCTCTCAGACCTTTTGTCTCTGAGTTGAGCAACAGGTGTCCAAGTGATGAGTGTCACATTCCTATTGACTTTTCCCAAATGGTGGGCTGCTGTTGCCACATCTTGCTCCTTATGTCTTATTCAGGCAAGCTGGCCCAGAATTAGAAGCCCATTGCCTAGGGGTAGTGAATTCTAACTGTGTCAAAGGTCAAACTTCTGAAACCTCGGTGGTTTCAGAGAGCAATGGCTAATTTCATGCTCAGGCAAAGTCTCCTGTGAGTTGGGAGGCTTTCCTCTACCTTGTAGCTTTGCCATATATTCCACTTGATCTCCAAGTTCTCCTTGACAGAGCACATGAAGGATGGAGAAGGAACACGGATCTGAACTCACTAGCCTGAAAGAGGCACATACTCCATTTGTACTCACAGTTCAAGCCAGATAGCCATGTGATTCCAACCTAAATGCAAAGAAAGCTGGGAAGTGTTAGAGGAACACATGGAATAATCACTGTGCACCAACTGTCTCTGGCACATTCATAATATTGGAACTATTTTGTGAAATTTCAAAATGAAAGAGCAGAGCAGTATAAAGAACCTTTGAGTGGCAGTGTAGGTGCAGTATTCCAGAGCCATTTCTGCCACTGGCTAGCTGGGGAAGCCCTCTGTTCCTCCATATTTCAGTGTCCTTGTCCGTAGAAGATGAAGAGGGGTTGCATGACCACTATTATTTCTGGGTCTAAAAGACCCAATTCTATGAGAAGTCTTGTGAAGACAGTAAATGGATGATCTCTCAGCATTTTTCCAAGGATTCCACACCGAGAAGCCCTAATGGAGAAACCAGTGGTGGCTTCTGCCCTTCTAGTGTCTGCCCCTCCTGGCATCATTTATGAGGGTGTCAGTTCTCAGGAGCCTGACCTTCCCTGGACTCATGTTCTTAGAAGCTCATTAGAGAACCATAGAGAACTGCAATTCCACGAAGATGGGCCACAGATCTCTACTCATATTATTAAAACATATGCAGGGATGGGATCCTCCTAATTTACTAGTCCAAACACCTTACATACTTCCCCTTTCAATGAAAAAAAAAAAAAAAAACAAACAGAGAATCTTCCATGGGCAAGACATTTTTAAGTAGTGTTTTAAATTCTAGGTGCTAACATGGGGTAGTACTAGCTGATCCTAGGGTACCTTCCATCTTTAACAATTATACCTCTCCTGAGAGTTATTAGAATGCACTGGGGAAGAGCATGGCCTGTGGAGTCAGATGCCCAAGTTCAAATTGCAGCTTTAGCACTATCATGGCTTGTGTTCTCCAGGAAGCGGACTCTGAGTCAAGGATTTCAGAGTGCCAGAGATTTATTAGGGAGTGTTCTTAATGGAACTACTATGGAAGGAGAAGGAAATAAGTAGGATTGAATTAAGGGAGAAGTTAAGCTGCAGTGCAATCTCAGTGAAGGCCTGAGTCAACCCTTTAGGATTCTGAAGCTGAGATGGACCTTCAGAATTATCCTGCAGTGGACTGAGGGGGCTGAGCTTTTTTGTACTGCTCTGTCAATCAATCACTGAATATGGATTGCCCTGGGGAAGTGAGCATGGCCCTAGGTTTGATGGCTCTCTTCAGCGAAGTTCATTCCCAAAAAGGGCTAAGGGCTGTGTTCAGCCACACTCTCAGCAGCTGGAGGTGTAAGTCCTTCATCCCTGAAGAGAGATCTGAAGAGCACATCTCAGCATCTGTATAAGCATTTACTAGTTACATGAACTTGAGCAAGTTACTCAGCCTCTTTAGATTTTACAAATGAGAAAAATGAGGTACTACAGGATTATCTACTTCATAGAGTGTGATAATTAAATGAGTTAACACATGTAAGACATTTATTAAGTACTTGCTATATTCTTGGCACTGTTTCAAGTGTTAGTTGTCACATGCCTCTTGTAAACCGCACAAGAACAGGAAATGTTCGCATTTGAGGATTAATTGGGCCTGTGGACTCCTATGGGAGACCAGAAAATGGGGCAGATCAAAAATCTCTCTGTAGCCCAGCCTATTGTTGATTCCTCAGAGGCCCAGGTTCTCAGCCCAAATGCCTACCATGAAGGACTTCAGATCAGTTCTACACATTCATTCCTAAGGTTACAACCATAAAAAGCTCCAGGAAGACAGCTGTAATCTTACCTAAAATGTCCTTTTTAATGCTTCTGAATGTGATCAACTTTGATCTGTCTCCAATATAATAGGGAAAATGTTCTGTCTCTTTTAAGGGAAAGCATTTAAAAGCCCCGTCTTTTGAACTTAGCCCCCAGATTCTCTGGATTCGTCAGGGCACTGGAAGAATGTGTCAGATCTCCTGGAAGAATCCCCAGCTCCCATTCCTTCAGGGCTGGAAAAGACAGTGCTCAGGGAGGGATTTGTTCCAGGTGTGGACCTTGCTGGCAGAAACTATGCCAGCATCTGCACTTGATATGGGCCACTTGCTTGGGACTAAAATTATGATTCATGAAGAAAATCTAAGGCCAGAGAATATGGGGCCTGCAGGAAACAAAAGACAAAGGGTATGTTAGGATGAATTCTGTCTTCCTTGTTGAAGTGAGACTGATAACTGGAAAATTAATGGGAACTTTCCTTCTGAAGACTGGGAGGATATCTTCTGTGAACTAGTCTCTCCTCTTTAAAATGTGGATGGCAATGTCTGTCTCTAATGATTTGTTCTAAAGAAATGGGTTCCTGTCCTGGACTTGCCTTCTTACTGCCTGGACCTGAGACTATGTTGTCACTCTAAAAAGTCTCCCAGCTTTTCTCATCCAGGGCCTATTTTGCCATCAAGGCAAGTCAGACAGAAATTTATTCTATATGGTAACCTCCAATTAATTTCCTTTCTTCTAATCAGTAAACCTTGTTTTTCCCCTGCCCTTACCCAACCACTATTCCCACCCTCTCCTCCAGACCATTCTGCCCCCATCTCCTCCTTGTTTAGCTGCCAGCATTAGTTCCAACTCCCTGCACAATTCAGCAGAAGTAGAACAGTTGTTTTCAATTACATTCCAAAGCATAGGCAAGCGTTTCTGAAAGCGCCTTCCTAATTTTCAATTGACCGTGGCAATAGCAGCCTCAGAGAAGAAAACTCTTTCCAGGAAGAATGCAAACCTCACTTACTTGGAAAGCAATTTGAGGCTTCTTTTTCCTTTGAAAAAAAATTATTGGGGGCTTTCCTGTGCTTGTAAGGAGGGGCTTACTTAGCCAAGCACTCCATCTAGAAGCAAGTCCATCAGAGGTCAGGATGGGGCCATAAGATAGACTTCTAGCCTCCAGAGCTGGGAGGAAACCCAAGAAAAGCAGGAGCAAAGGCCCAGGTCTTTCATTCCTGGACTGTGAAAAATGTAGGCCAGAGTGGGGCCCTCACAGTTTGCAAAGCTAAGATGCTCTTTCATCTGCAACATGAGAAGAAACTTGGAGCGGCCAGCCTAGAGTGACAGGAGAAGATGAGAAGGCAGGGCGATGAGGCGGAAAGAGCATGGTGATACAAGTCAGAAAAGTGGGGTTCTAGGCCAGGCTCGGCCACAAACCATCTACCTGTTGTGTGCTTGGTCCCTTCCTTGTGTTTCTCCAGATCCATTTGCCACCCTCTCCACTCTACTGTCTGTCCGGGGAGGCTGCTCTCTACAGACTCAGTCAAGAGTGACTTGGCCCTTGGCTTTCTGTTAGGTTTAGTCGATGGCAGCTGCTGGCAGGGGATCAGAAGAAGAGGAGAGAGTAGGATGGAGTATTTGTTCCCAGGTCTCTCCCTTCCACTCCCTAAGGTTGGCTGCTTCTCATAGCCACACAGCCACTCTGTCCACCTCCAGGAACCACTCCTTCCCTTGCCCCTTCTGCATAAGAAGTAGCCATGGCTCCTTGTGGTTGCAAGCTCTGGGGGTACTGAGCCATACTTATTTTTCCTGAACCCTGCCCACATCTCTATAGAGTCCTTATTAAGTACTTCTCAGTGACCCAGTTTGGGGGTTCCTTCTGGGACCCTAAAGTATATATTACCAAATTCATCTTCATGATGTTTTTAGAGGTAGAAACTCTGAATCTCCCAGTGCCCCTCAATATAGTCTCACAGAGGAGAATGATATATAAAAGCAGTGATGTTCTGTTCTTTAACTTGAAAACTGAGGTCAAGAGAAGTAAATCATTTATCTGGTCTACCTTCCTTAAACCATATTCTGAAGGGGATCTTGTCCCTAAGATTTCTCTCTGAATTTTTACTAACAAATGCCCTTTTCTTGTGCTAGATTGAGAACTGAATAGATACATAGATACATGAATACATACATAAATGGAGGAGAAAGGACAAATATTCCTTTACAGAAGAATTCCAAATAGTATATGGTATATGAACATATGTCCTCTCCAGCAGATGGAACTTAACTTCCCTTTCTCTAAGTATGATCTGGACTTAAGTGACTCCCTTCTAACAAATAGAGTGTGGAAAGGGAAAAATGGTCTCTTCAGAGTGGAGAAACCTGGCAGACATCACTTTAACCAGCTGATCTAAGTTAATATTGCCACTGATGAGTAATGTGGATACCATGTACCCCTTGATATTTAATACTTAAAGGAAAGAGGCACTTCACCACTGTGGTGTTTTCCCCCAGAATCTATAACTCAGTTGAATCATGAGAAAACATCAAAGTCTAACTTGAGGAACATCCTGCAAAATAACTGACTAGTTCTCTTAGAAAACAAGGAAAGACTATAGGAAACTGTCACATATGAAAAGAGACCCAGGAGATATGACAACCAAGAGAAAAGTAGTATCCTGATTTGGATCCTGGAAAAGAAGGGTGACCTTAATGGAAAAGTCAGTGAAACCTAAGTGAAGTATGTAATTTAGATAGTAGAGTCATGCCAATAGTAGTTTCTTGGTTTTGGCAAACGTACCATGGTTCTATAAGATGTTAACATTAGGGGAAGCTGGGTAAGAGTATATGAGGACTCTCTCCACTATCCCTGTAGCTTTTCTGTAAATCTATAATTACTTCAGAAAAAAAAGAAGATGACTGAGGAGCTCATTGAATCTCCAAGAGCATCGGAGAACCAAGTGTGGTGGCTACAGAGCCAGGAACTGTTGCCAAGCCCACGCAGCAGAACTCCACATCGCCCACTGGGCACAGACGCTGCAGGCTCCACACCCACACCACAACACCAGGCCCCCTTCTCTGTCATTCCTGCCTCTAGGAACTGGGTGTTGCTTCTGCTACCACCATTTGGTACCAGAATGGAGTCTAGACAGTCCCTGCTTCCTCCCATTGCTGGATATCCTTGTACATCCACTGCACAGAGCCTGGAACTTGAGTCCCTGACATTTCAGCTTCTATCCCTGGAGGGGAGCTCTGCTTCTTGAAATGTGAGATTTCCCAGATGTAGGAAGGTGGTTTCAATGCTCAGTGGCCAGAAAGAAGGACATATATCCATTATGGTGATTGAGATCATCTAACTGGAGTGGTCAGACAAAGCCCCTTGTAGGAAGTAGAATATAGATAAGGCATTATTGTAGTGAAATCAAATTTGGAATAAAACTTAACAGCATCTGGCAATCAACCCTGTAGCTGAAGTGGAAATGTATCATTCTTATGCAAACGTTATATCGATCAAGCAGTACATAGAGTGTCAGCAGAAAACAACTTCATTTTTGTCTTCCATTGTCCCTTTCAACCAGCTCTGTAGTGTCATTTGTCTGCTGAGTTTTCTGTCAGGGTAAGGGAAGTCCTCAAGAATTTTCTGGTAACTCTTGAATAATATGCAAAGTTATAGGGTCACTTCAAGTCATAAATCAAACTTTCAGATTAGCATTAAAATGTCTAGCCTTAAGTAATAGTCAAAATTTCAAATCTGCTTTTAAGTTGAATCTTCTCCCCTTCTTATGGTTTGGATCTGAAGTCAAGGAGGAAAAGTGTCTCTTCTCTCCTATCTGTCCCTTCTCTGGCTACTCACAGTTTCAAACCCTCCAGAGTTAAAGCACAGTAAGGGTGAGTAGGTCAGGAGAGCAGAAAAGTTTCTACTTACCTGATACTGTCATACAGTTTAGAATTTATGATTTTGTTTTTTACATGTTTAATGTTGACTTTTCTCACAAGCTCTCACAATTTCACATGGTTCTTCCGAGATTTTGGAGATTTCTCATCTGAAATTATTTGGCAGAGCAAATGTAACTCTTTTCTGAATGGTCACTTCCTTTTTACCTCACCCCCTAGAAATCCAGTTTCTCTCCACTCAGGTCTTAGGTCTCTATGCCTCTCTAGCCCACAGACTCGAACAAGATGACCCCATACCAGGTTGCTGTCTGGATCCACATCTGGTCCACAAGAAACAATCATGTGCCAATCTTCCTTTACTTACCATGGGGTTACATCCTGATAAACCCATAATAAGTTGAAAATATTGTATGTCAAAAATGCTTTAATACACCTAACCTACAAAACATCATAGCTTAACATAGCCTACTTTACCATGATCAGAACACTAACATTAGCCTGCAGTTGGACAAAATCATCGAACACAAAGCCTATTTTATAATAAAGTGTTAAATATTTCATGTAATTTATTGAATACTGTATTTAAAGTGAAAAATAGAATGGTTGTATGGGTGCAGGATGGTCATATGTGTATTGGTTGTTTACCCTGATGATTGCATGACTGACTAGGAGCTGCACTCGCTGCCACTACCCAGCATCTGGAGAGAGTATCTGCTGTATTATTGCTGACCTGGGAAAACATCAAAATTCAAAATTAGAAGTATGGTTTCTACTGAATGAATATTGCTTTTGCACCACTATAAAGTCTAAAAATCGTAAGTTAAACTATCATAAGTCAGGGAATTTCTGTATTACCCAATGGCCTCACAGTTCTGGAAAGATAACCTCCTATCATGGCCACCAGTCCAGTGAACCACAATCAAAGCAACTAGTAGGTCTCTCTCTCATTTTTTACCTCAGATACAGAAGACATATCTTAAGCTCTCTGTGTAGACCCCTTGAATCTCCTTTCCCTAAGCTTAAGTTAAAAGTTCAGACCCTCCTAGACCTTCTCTTGAGGGTAGAGGTGGGGTAGGACTCATGGCAAAAGAACAGCTTTCTTTCAAATTTTTCTTCACTCATTTCTAATTCCTGACTGTTTTCCACTCAAAATGTCAAGAAGGAGTTTAAGAGTCATCTAGCCTGTTTTCTATCACTTCTTTAGAAAAAGATTTTTATCATGGTGAAGCCCTTTACTTTAAACTGTGATATCTGTTGTCTTGGTGTTTTAACTGAATGTTCCATTGTAACATTCTATGATCTTGGATATCCATCCTCAAAGCAAACAAAGTTTGCATTATGCCTCCTGGCTCTTCTAGCTTGCTAGAACAACCTCACCTTTAACAATCATCTGGGGTGAGCTAGGGAAGGGGCAGAAACAGACACAGCCACCTAGTGTAGAACAATTTAAGATCAACTTCTCCAGTATAGTTCTGGTGTATACTCCTGTCCCAGAAGTTTACTCAAATATCAGTTATCTTTCCAAATATGATCTGCACACTAAACCAAAACAAAATATTTCAGCTTCTTCCTCACAGACTCAAACATTTAAAATGCCCAAGTACATTCTATTTTTATTCCACAATAAAACAAACCTTCCTAGGTAAAAACTGTTTGATGTCCACTCAATATATATTCTTCTGTTTGAGTGCATGCCCATGAAATGAGAGACTTATAGCAAGAGTGCAAGAAGAATGCAAAAACCCTCAAAAATACTCACAAAACAAATCCAGCAAGGTATATAATGGGTTATACACCATGACCAAGTGGGATTGGTTGGTTAAATATCTAAAAATTAATTAGTGTAATACACAATATCAGTAGAATAAAAAACAAAAACCACATGATCATCTCAGTAAATACAAGAAAAATATCTGACAAAACTCAACATCCCTTCATGATAAAAGCATTCAGCATACTAGGAACAGAAAGGGACTTCATCAGCCTGATAAAGGGCATCTACAAAAAACCGATAGCTAGCAATATACTTAATGGCAAGAGAGTGAACTTTCTCCATAAGATCAAGAACAAGACAAGGCGGTACACTCTCACCACTCCTACTCAGCACTATACTGGAAGTTCTAGTAGGGTAATTAGGCAAGAAAATACAATTAAAGGAACCTAGATTGGAAAGGCAAAACAATCTGCATTTGCAAGTGAAATAATCTTGTATGTAGAAAATCCCAAGGAATCATTAAGAAACATTTAAAATGAAAAGATTTCAACAAAGTTGCAGGTTTCAAAATCAATATACAAAAATCAGTAGTATTTCTGTACACTAGCAATAAACAAAAATTAAAGTTAAGAAAACGATTTCATTTAAATAGCTTCAAAAAGAATAAAATACTCAGGAACAAATTTAACCAAGGAAGTACAAGATTTGTACACTGAAAACAACAAAACATTGCTGGGAAAAATTAAAGAAAACCTAAATAAATGGAAAGACATCTTATGTTCATGGATCAGAAGACTTAATATTATTAAGTTGTAATAGTCCCCAAATTTATCTACAGATAAATTCAATGAAATCTCTATCTTTGCCACTTTCTTTGCAGAAATTGACAAGCTGATTTTAAAGTTCATATGGAAATTAAAGGAGCCTAAATTAGGCAAAACAATCTTGAAAAAGAAAAATGACATTGAAGAACTCACTTCCCAATTTCAAAACTTACTATAAAGCTATAGTAATCAAGAAAGAGTGGAACTGAACAGATACAAAGATCAATAGAGTAGAATTGAGAGTACAGAAATAATCACTTTATGGTCAGCTCAATTTTGACAGGAGAGTAAAGACAATTAAATGGGGAGATGGTAGTCTTTTCAATGAATAGTGCTAGGACAAGTATACATCCACGTGCAGTAGAATGAAGTTGGACCTCTACTTCATACCATACATACCATATATAAAAATGAACTCAAAATAAGTCGAAGATATAATTTTGTCAAAGGCCTAAAACTATAAAATTCATAAGGAAGCACAGGCATAAATCTTCATGACTGAGTTAGGAAATTTTTCTCAGATACTGCACCAAAAGTACAAGCAACAAAATAAAAAGTAGATAAATTAGACATCATAAAAATTAAAGCCTTTTGTGTTTCATAGGATAACATCAAGAAAGTGAAAAAACAATCTACAAAATGGGAGAAAACTTTTGTACATCACATATCTGATAAGAATTACTATCCATAACATATAAATATCTCTTATAACTCAAGAATAAAAAGACTGTAATAATTCTACATAATAAAACTGGAAAAAAAAAAGACAACCCAATTAACAAAGGATCCGAATAAACATTTCTCTAAAGAAGATATACAAATGGCTAGTGAGTAAATGAAAAGATGTTCAACATTATTAGTAATCAGGGAGATGCAAATCAAAACCACAGTATGATACCACTGCACACCACTAGGATGGCTAAAATCAAAAAGACATATAATAAGTATTGGTGAGAATGTAGAAAAATTGGAACTCTCATACACTGCTAGTGGGAATGTAAAATGTGGCAGCCACTTTGGAAAACAGTCTGGCAGTTTCTCAGAAGGTTAAACATAAAATTACCTTATTACCCAGCAATTCCACTTCTAGGTATATATCTAAGAGAAATGAAAACGTATCTACGTAAAAGCAGGTTTATGAATATTCATACAAGCTTTTTTCACAATAGTCAACAAAAAGTGAAAACAACCCAGATGTCCATTAACTGATGCATTGATAAATTAAATGTGATATATCCATACAATGAAACACTATACAGCCATGAGAAGGAACTGATACATGCTACAACATGATGAACCTTGAAAACACTATGCTAAGTGAAAGAAGCCAGTCTCAAAGGACCAAATATTATTGTATGATTCTGTCTATATGAAATGTCCAGAATAGGCAAATTCACAAAGACAGAAAGTAAATTAGTAGTTGCTTAGGACTGGGAGATTTGGGGGTAAATGGAGAGTGACTGCTAATGGGTACAGGGATTCTTTTTGCAGTGATGAAAATATTCTAATATTGATTATAGTGATGGCTGCACAGCTCTGTGAATATACTAAGAACTATTGAATTGTATACTTGGAGGGAATTGTGTAGTATGTAAATAATATCTCAATAAAGCTGTACTTTTTTAAAAAAAAGTGCTGATGCAGGCTTTGGTGAGCAGTGCTGAAACGAAATGAGAAGAGACTTTTAAAAATATTACAAAATGCAGTAAATCTCAGTCTTGCTAACAGTTGTGGTAAATGAGTTATTGTTCCTAGGACTCAACACAACCAGCAGAGAAACTGTAATTAAGAGTGAGGAGATTTTCAGCTAGAAGGCAATTTGGGAAAAGCCTAACTTCTTAGCATAATGCCAAAATGGAGCCCATCAGCACAAGGCCTCCTGGATCCCATCTGTAGACAGCCAGCCATGTCTCAGCAGACCTGGGCCGCTGCAGATAAAGGGTCCTGCAGGGTGCAGACCCTGGAGGCAAGTAACCCAAGGCATAACTGTGTGCCTCAGGGTCGTGCAAGAGTCAAGAGCCCCAGGGTCCATAGTCCACAGTCCTAGGGCACATAATATGAGAAGAATGCGAACTATTGTCTTGGCCTGGGTTTCCTCCAAAGCTCAGGCTCCTCTATGAGAGAGACAGGAATAATAAACAGGACCGGAAGTGTCCACACAACAATATACTTGTGCTCAATCTTCAGGACATTCTGAGAAGATTCGCAGAATGCATTTCAGAACAGTCACCCATGGGATGAAAGGAGGAAGTATCTATCAGCTCCACTTCACCACTGGCTAAGGGCTGTTCTGTGGGGAGTAAACTCTCCCTACTTATGGGTTGTGCAAACACAAGTTCCCACGGGCATACTGTGGAGACAGAGCGACCCAAGGTAGAACGCACAAAGCATACCACACACTCATTTTATAGCTGTAAACACATCTGGGGCCGGTAGCCACAGCTGTGGTGAGAGGAGGAAGCCCAGTTAAGAGAATTTGAAACAATGCTTAAGAGCTGTCTGATGCAACCAACAGGTAAGTTCTGTGAGGTCTCAGAATCAACTACTGAATTTTTAGGGTCTAGTGAAACATGCAAATGTGGGGTCCTTGTTCAAAAATTATTAGAATTTCCAGATGGTGACAGCAGGGCATTAAGCTCAAGGTCCTTCTGAAAGTGGACACTGTGTGACTGCACTGGTTGCACATGACCTGGCCTTGTCTAGACTCTTAAGTAGCAAATTGCCCCTCACCCGTATTCCTCTCCTCACACACAAACACCCCCCCCCCCAGGTACTCCTGACCACATCTCCACAAGAAACACTGACATTGAGGAGCTGAGTTCCCTCTTCCCTGCCTTTCCCTCAGCTCTGACCATACACCCATAAGCATGGCCTTCACATGGGGGTTCATGACCTTGTTGGCTTGTGATAAGCTTTTCCCAGGCCAAGGTCAAGTCTGGGCAAAGGAGAAAATTTTTCATAAAGCTGCTTACTTTTTTTCCATAAAATTCTTTATTATAAGATTCTTTTCTGACTTAAAAAATGAAATTACGGCAATGGTAAGCAGCACTTTTTATTTTGCTAAAGGATATTAATTTTTTTTTAAAGTGTCAGTCCTTTGCCAATCCTGGACTTAAGTAAGAAGATTACTAGCTCATGAATGCCTGAGAATACTGGGTTGGCAGGAAGAAGAGGAGGTAAGTGTTCAAAGTCAAGAGGCTGGTTGATGTAGGGATTTGATTCAGCTTGGATAGGAAGGAAACAGTGCAGGGTGTTTTATCAGCACTGCCTACAAGATAGAGAACCATCAATACTCCAAGCTTGAGCTGCCCCTTGTGAGTGTTCCTGGTGTACTCTCTCCTTCATCCTTCATCCTTCTTCCTTCATCCACTTTCTTGCCAGGCTCTGCCTAAGGAGGAAGAGGAAAGCCCTGTCTGCATTTGGGAAGCTCCTCTCCTTAAAAACACCTCATTCAACCCTAAATCACTTCCTGAAATTCTACTGCCAGTAATGCACTGCTTTGGGTAGAATATGAGCCTCTGGTTTACTCAAGTGACTCAATGTGTTAATCCTTTTAAAAGGCATTAAAACCCTAGGTAAGAAAATTCCTCTGTAGCAGTTAGTACAGTGCCTGATGCATTAAAAATATTGTACAAATATGATTATGATATTAAAGTCAGGTGATTATATCACTAAACCCTAATAAAACCCAAAGAGATAGGTGCTAATATTATCCCCGTTTGGCTAAGGAAGCTAAAGTTCAGAGAGACTGAATAAGTTACTCAAAGTCACACTGCTTGGAAGTGGAGAGCCAGGATCCAAAACAGACCCAGTCTGTTGTTCAACCCCTCTGCCATGCCACCAGGCCTGGTGAGAATATGAGTGGGGCACACTGAGGGGCAATGACCCAGGGGCAGGCTGAGACATGTGGAGGTTGGTGGACTGTGAGCTCCCTAATTCTGGCTGCACAACTGGGTGGGCAGCACTTACATAAGAGCACTTTGAGTGAAAACACGAAGCCATTTTCTAACCTCTGTTTCCCTTTGTCCTTTTTCTGTACCCTCCTTTCTCCTGGCATTCCTTGAATGATTCTGGAAGAGCCAATAGAGGAAACAGACCAAAAATTTCCTTTCAGGACAAAGTCATGCATCTTCAATATCTAGAAGCAGTATCTGGTATCTAGTGTCTCACATGCAGTAGGTGCCTAAAAACTATTTGCAGGTCACTATGAAAAGGCAGCCCCTTTCAGGTCCCCATGAAATAGCCAGTGGCGTTCTTGAGCAGCCTGGCCAAGTCTCCATCATTCAGTATGCCACACAGTGGGCTCCGCGCTCACATTTATTCCCACATCTCTCCCTACACAGGGCCAAACTGAACCTCATCATCAATTACAATGCCGCTGAAAGAGCCAAGAGGTGTGTAGTATAGCCCCATCCACTAATTCAGGGAATGTCATCTGATATGTGCCACCTCCCATTACCTACTGTTCACTCTCCAAATGTGCCTACTTCAGCCTCAGAAATCTGAAGAATAGATTCTGTGTCACTCCACTTTACCTAATTAAATGCACAGCTCTAAGGAAGTACAGCCAAATGTTTGAGCAGAATCTCTGAAAGGTTAGAATCGGCCACAGCCTCCAGATACGGAAAGAAATTGGACTCTCCACTCCCAGCTCACCCCAAAGTATACCTTCTCTTAAGCAAAATTAGCCACTCCTCTGATATTAACCCTTAATATCCACTTATTAAATCACCAGTCATTTGTTAAGAGGCAGTGAATTCATTATGACAGAGTTGAGACTATGCAGTTATAGCTCTGCATATGGAAAAAACCATTTCAGACTGATTTTCAGTTTCCAAAACTTCGATTTTCAGCACTAAACAAGGCTTTGCCAAAATGTTTTATTTCATGTTTCATTTGAGCCAGCACCAAATGGTAGGCATTGTTTCCTTCTAATTGAACCCATCTGTAAGTTGGTAGACTATTCCAGATCCTCTGGAAGAAACCTTTCCAAGCTCTATATGAATTACTTGATTAATGACCGAGTCTTGACATCTGGATCTCACACTGACATTCTTGCTCTAGCAGGCACACTCACAAACAACATGAATTATCATTTTAAAGTACTGGTATGTGTCTCATTCCAATATGAACACCAAATTTTTTTTGTCTAGAGTAGCAGAGTTAACAGGAAAAAGAGGAGTGAAAGCAGACTTTTTTTCTGTTTGGCTAGGCTGGTAATCCTAGCTCCAGAGATTTTATGGCTGAAGTAAGGAAGAGGCCAACGTGATCACAGAGCCAAGTATGTCTGGCTCTTCCACAAAGAACAGGCATTCTCCTTTCCTAGCTGAGGGAGAGCAAAACCCACTTGCTGCATGCAGAGATGCTCCTCAGCCTTCTCTTTCTGTGCATGAGCTCACACAGCTTATTCTGCTTCTTCTGAGTGCCCAGCTGCTTAGAACAGGCCCAAGAACACTTCTGAGTTGTACAGTGATCAAGCCAACCTTGGGTTAAGACTCTCATTCCTCCTCCTTTCTAAGGGGATCAAATACAAAAAACAGTTGAGAGGGACTATGTAAAATTCAGAATCCAGAAATGCAGGAGAGAATTGCTTTCAGAAGAAGAGTAGAGATGTCTTCATTGGCAACAGTTGTCCATGGCCAGGGATGGTGGCAAGTTGTCTGTAGCATTGGAGCCAGGGATCTAAGACAAGGGTAGTTGTCTCTAGGCCCACATATGCTGTGCTTCCATTTATTCTGTAGACTGTGAAATCTGTTTCCATAAAGAGCAGTTAAATTTTGGTTGGGAGAGAAAAGCAACCTAGAAGAGCAGAAAAGGGAGAGGGTGAGAAAAAAAGCCTTCTCCATATGGAACACATCAGAGGCATCAGATTTTTGGGGACACTTTGACCTCATCTTTACCTTTGTAAATATCCTACCCCATATTTTCTTTTTTTCCTGATGTGTTCCACCTGTTAACACAAGGCAAAATTTTTTCCTTAGACACGGAATATAGAGAAATGAGTCTGCTCAAGTTTTGTTTGGTTTTTAATACAATCTCTTTAAAAAATGTTCATGTTTACCATTAGCTAATCACAGTTTCAAACAGACTTTGGAATTTTCACCCTTCCATTCTATTTTTAGGATAACAGTTTTTGCCTAGACTTGGTAATGGGCTTATTAATCCTTCAATGGGTATGAAGGGAAACTTAACTATGACTTTAACCAGGGTTTCTCAACCTTGGCATTATTGACATTTTGGGCCAGATAATTCTTTGTTGTGGGAGCTGTCCTCTGTGTGCATTGTTGGATATTTAGCAGGGTCCTTGGTCTGTACTCACTAGATGCCATCTAGTGAGTCTCCTTACATTGTCTCCTTACATTGTCAAATGCCCCCTAGGGGGAAATTCCTCTCCCCACCTTAGAAACACTGGTCGCTGGCTTCAAGAAAATCATTAAAATATGAAAAGGAGATATTATAGGAGACACCAATTTGAAAGATCAAAAGCTTTGTTTCCCAAGTATTTCAATACTTAGAGTATTTTAGTTGATTTTTTAATGTATATTTTTTCCCTTTTCTTTTCTTTTTTTTTTTTTTTTTTTTTAATGGAAGCACTGGGGATTGGACCCAGGACCTCATGCTTGCTAAGCATCATGCACTCTACCACTGAGCTATACTCTCCCCACTACCTTAGTAGATTCTACTCATTGTCTAATTGCCATTTCCCGGCCTTCCCTAATTACATGGTGGGCTGATTCATTGATCTCTGACCTGGCAGAATCCTCTCCCAGCCCCAGAAGAGAGGTCAGTCATGAGAATTCCATTTCCCTTTGCCGATTTCTGGTCAAGGGGTGGGAATCATGTTGCTCAGTTCTAGACAAATGAGACATTAAAAGGGGAAAAATGGGAAAGCTTGAAGATTTTTTAAAAATATTAATAATAATAAATAAGGTCCTCTCTAAGAAAAAGTCTTTTTGCCACCTCTCCTTTTCTCCCCACTAGGATTTTTGCCTTTGAATGTGACAATACTGCTTGGAGCTTCAGCAGCCATCTCACCATCACAAGGGACAAAAGGGATGAAATGCCAGTAGCCTGGGGAAGGTAGAGCAGAAAGAACAAAAGAGCATCAGTGCTCATGATGTCTTTGAACTCCTGAACCAGCCTTGGAATGTCCACCTCAGGCTGCTTGTTAGTTGAAACAATTCAACACTTTTATTGCTTAGCTAAACCAATGGTTGGCAGACTATGGTCTGTGGGTCAAAACTAGGAACTAAGAATTGTTTTTACATTTTTAAAAGGTTGTTAAAAAAAATAAAACAACCATACATGGCCCACAAAGCCTAAAACATTTACTATATGTCTCTGCACAGAAAAGGTCTGCCAATCCCCAACCTTAGCCCCACTTGTCACAGATGTCTTGTGATTTGCTACCCAAAGCATTCCTAACTAATACAAGTACTGATATCTCCACTTTACAGTTATGGAAACTGAAGCTGAGTTGGCCTATGGTAGGCTCTACTAGGCAAGTCAAATACAAATTTGTCATTATTTCACTTCGTTGTAAAGTTAAGCCAAATTGAGGCATCACAAAAGCATTTAACAAACTTTCCTATTCCTTAGGGCTTCAAATAATACTATAGGCTTGTACTATACTATAGGCTTGATATTACAAATCAGAATAGACAAAGCCTCTTGATGAAATGCAATGTGTTCAGTGAATACCTTCAAAGGGGGCCAGACTGTCTCACTATCTGGGGTACCAACGCATTTCCTCCTTTAGGAAGTCAAACCCAGAGACTCCAAGGAGGAAAAGACTAGAAACAAACTCACTGATTTGATAAATTACCTCTTCTACTTGCTGAAACAGTTCCTTCACTTCCTTACTGACTCACTCAGAGAGAATGAATCATCAGTGAAAAATGTGCAGAGCTTTCCTCCATTAACTCAGCTCCCATGTTAATCCCCAGTCAGGCCAGCATGCTCTGTCGCACCTTGGTAAAGGGGTTAAATATTGACAAAAATCTCATGTATGGTCAGAGCAGCAGGTCCAGAAGAGGGCACACAAAGCTCATTGTGGAAAGCCCATAAGATGAGTGTTGTATAAAAGTTACAATAAACACCTGCTAACATCTAACCACGGGGCTACAATTGAGCACCAAGGGACTGGAAGGGCTGGGCTTTTCTCAATTGACCTAAGTAGCATTTCTTTGCCTTTGTATCCCAGTGCCTATCCCAATACCTGGCACATAGTAGTTGGTCAGTAAGGAACAAGCACCCTCAGTCTACACCCAGTACTGGTTGTGCTTCAGTGCTGGATTGGTTTGTCGGCAAAGCTTGACCATGTTGGGATCCAGATTCACCCATGTCTCCCCAGGAGCACATTTTTCCATGGGCTCAGTGACTGGAGATTTTTCCATGTGCTCACATTGTAGGGCTCTGAAAAGACTTCCTGGAGGACGGCTGGAGCTTTGTAGAAGGGGTGTCACTGTGACAGTAGGAACAGTTATGCTCTTTTCTCTCCTAGGACCTGGGGTTGTGGGTTCTGCATTGGTCTGGGGCTTGATAAGAGGTTTTGCCTTTTCCACCTTCCAGCCTAGTAGCCAGACACACAAGGCCACTGCAGTTACTATCAGCAGGAAGAACACCACAGCCAAAGGTACGATGACCATCAGAGGGTGACTGCTCTCCCTGGGCTGGGTGGGTGCCCCAGGACTGGCTTTGGGGGCATCTGGTGGCCAAATGACTCTGGTGGGAGAGGCCTTGCCATCCAGAGTGGGCTCTTCACTACTGAGTCGTTCCCAGGGATCTGCTTCCTGCCATCTGGTCTGGGTCAGCTTCCCCAGAGTTCCTGTCTGTGTGGTGGGTCCTGAGGAAGCCACAAGCTTTTCCTGAGAGAGATCTGAAGTCATAAGGTTATCTGCGGTGACCAATAAAGAAACATCAGGGGTAAAAGTTTGCAAAATAAAGGGGTCAAGTGGCACTATGGTGAAGGGGAGATAACCTTTCGCTGGCTGTACGTGGTCTGCACTGAGCAAGAAAGTGAAGGAGTCATTCAGTGCACTGATGCCCGTTAGGTTGGCGTGTGACTTGAGCATCAGCAGCCCTTGGTCAATGTCCCTCTGGGTGAACAGAATAGCGTCTTCCATCACAGTGCCTTGGCCCACTCTTCGTACAAGTCTTCCATGGACTGGAGGTTCTGTCACTTCAAATTTAGGATCACTGTTAGTTCTGTTCGCAAGCTCAGTAGCATCAAGGTCTTTTCTTTTCAGCTGATGAGCCACGTGGTTGGCAATTGTCAGGTTTGACATAACCCGCAGTAAAGGCTGCACTCTGATGCTCAGTGTTTGTCCAGTCAGGTTGCCTTCTGATGTAAACAGTGAGAACTGTAGCTGGTCCTCTGAGGCGGTGAGGTTTGTCATGTGGTAAGAGAGCCTTCCTGAATCCAGATCCTCCTGTCCAAAGCTGATAACTGCCTGGTTTTCAATGAGCAGATGCCCATGTTGGAGGGGCCGTGTTATCTTGTAGGTGATTTGGGGGCTCCTCCCATTGGTCATTGCTGATAGGTGAGCACTGGTGATGGGGATGGTTGTCTGGCCTTGTGGGAGAAGTAGGTCAGTGAGGTTCACAAGGGTGATGGAGATGGGGATGACCTCCAGGTGGAAGAGCTTGTAGAGTGGGCGGTGTTGGCCATCACTCACACTAAAGTAAAACACTCCCGAGGATGGGCTTCCATCTTGTATGAACCACACCTGAGAGTTATCAATGTCAGCTTGTGTGAAATGGTGAACAGTTGTGTCTAGATGGTGAGCCATTGCCAAAAAGCCATTATTAGGATTACGGATGATCATATACCTGATCTCCTCTGGAGGACTGTCTAGATCTTCCACTTTAAGGTTTTTGGGTCCTAAAACCAACCTATCGCCCTGCAGAACTTTCAACCGAAGCCCTTTTGTCTTTAATTCTGGGGCCTGGTCATTTACAGGAGTGACGGTGATGTTAAACATTTCTTCAAGAAAGTCAGCCTCTGGCTTAGTGGAGGACTTGCTCTTTGGGTTGGGCCAAACAGCAAAGGTAAAATTATCAGCCAGTGATTCAGAGTCATCATGAAGGTATGTGAGTCCAAATTTATTAATTATATACTGGGAGAAATTGGGTTTTCTTTTGGTAATATTTCTCTCTCCAACCATAATAGTTCCATGGTGAGGAAGAGATGTAACTTGGAACAAAATTTCATATGAAAAGCGCTGAGATTTGGGCAATTTAAATAAGAGGTTGGAAGCATCTAACTTAGATCGGTCAATGAGAACTTTGTTTCCCTCCTTGACAACTGCTCCTGTTAAAACAAATATAAAGAACAAAGTGGCATTTCATTAGAACTTTCAAATGACAACTGTACGACTTTTTTCTCCTTCAAATTCGCCTGTCCTAGTGGATTATTCAAAACACTTTGGTTGCTTAAGTACCTGAATTATCATTGCCATCCAAGGCATATAAAAAAATAAATTTTAAATACATACATCCATGCTATCTTTTTTAATTTTTATTTTATTTATTTTTACTTTGGGTGGTGTAATTAGGTTTGTTTGTTTATTTATTTATTTATTTATTTATTATTTTTGGTGGAGTTACCATGGATTGAACCCAAGACCTTGTGTATGCTAAGTATGCACTCTACCATAGAGCTATAGCCTCCCCCTACACACACCCACACTGTTAAGTCAACATTTTAGGCAAGGGACTTTTAAAACCTTGAGATTCACTTATAAAATGTTAATCTCCTAACTTACCTACTACTGGACTTTCTCTTGCCATGGAAGCAGGTGCAGCTTTCAATACCCTTTTTTCTTTCAAGAATTTACCCAATTTGTCATTTTCATTTTCTGTCAACAGTTTTCAGTCATGGGCATAGTGAAGTCCCCATTTGGAAGTACAAATAAGAATTCTCTAAAGCTAATGTGCCATCCTTCTCCCACTATAACTATTAAGGCTTATGAGAGGAAAGGGCAGAGGCCCAAAGAAAGAGCACACATAAAGAAATAACAAATTTTTATAGCCATTTAAGTTTCATTTCAAAGGTTGATACCATAGCACTGACAATTAAAAAGGGAAAGATTTATTTCTAAATTGTCCCTACTTTAATAATTAGAGATAAGGTACTGACCATATCTTGGTAGAATTACCTGTATTTGCAAGCAGACGACTCTGCCGACCAGGTTCATTAATTTCATATGAAATAGTTATATGGAAATCTTCAGGGCCTAGAACTGCTGGGGGAGAGGATGCCGTGAACATGAAAGAGTCTTCTGCAGTCCAGCCTGTGTTTTCCCAGTCCACATGCTGGTAAAATATCAGCTGTTCACTGACCTGGCCAGACAGTAAGAAGAATCAGCCTCTGGCTTCAGGGATAACATAAGGATTAACATACATCCTAATTGGAAGATATACATGTCTTTTCAGGGTTATTGTACTTATACTCAAAGTATTGCACATTTCCATGCAAATGCAGGAACACTACAAGTGTGGTAATTTATTTTTCAAACCTAGATGATTCCATTACCAAAATGATCTACTTATCAGAGAAAGAAAAGCACGCTGATTTTGGGGATGATTAATGCCTAAGGTATTTATATTATAAAAAGTTTATAATGAAACTTCACTTCCATGTCAGACATTAGTAATTACCAACTCTAAACCAATCTTGTTCCAAATATACTCCTACCCACTTTTCTGCCCAATAGGCTATTTTGAAGCAAATCACTGACATCGTATCATCTGTAAATGCTCTAGTAAGTATTGGCAAAAGATGACTCTTTTCAAATATCCACTTAGTGTTCAACTATCCCTGGTAGTCTAGTACATGTCTATATATATATATATATATATATATATATATATATATATATATATATATATATATATAGTTGCTTTGTCTAAGTCAGGATCTAAATCTACACCTCACATTTGTTTGGTCCTTCTCACAAGTTTCTCTTAATCTATAGGTTCCCCTTCTCTAATTTTTTTATTGTAATTTATTTGTTTATTTGTTGAAGAAATTGGGTTGTCTTTTAGAGTTTCCTACATTCAGGATTTTGCTGATTGTATCAACAAGGTGTTGTTTAATATGTTCCTTTGGCCCCTATTTTCCTGTATACTAGTAGGTAAATCTAGAGGCTTAATAAGAATCAGGTTCAATTTTTTGGTAAGAATGTTTTACATACTGTATATTTCCTCTTGTGTCACATCACAGGCACATAATGCTGGGTTGCTTCTCTTTGGGGTATGTTAAGATTGATAGGTGGCTCTAAGTGTTGCCAGATTGCTCCATCTATCTTGAACTATCAATCAATAGTTTTACAGACTCATTGATACAATTGCCTAAACCCATTACTTTTGCAATGGCAAAACTTTGATATTATTCACTTTATCATTCCTTCATTCATATCTGGAATTCTTCTATAAAGAACTTTCTCTTACCAGATATTTGGTTACACTGATACACAGTACATGCAGGGAAGACAGGATAAATGTTTGATTCTTTCCCTTTGTATATCATTTTTCAGAAGAGTGAGTCTCCTAGCTCCAATCTCCAAACATTGGCATTGGTTTTGTTTTGTTTGTTTAAGAATCATTATTCTATCTCATGAATTTTAATATATGATGTATTTCATTCCCCTGCAAATATTGTTCTCATTGATGTTCAAATTTTCCCAGCTTGATTAATATATTTTTCAAGATTTAATCTAAGCCCCTAATGTTTGTGACCTATCTATCAACGTCCTTCCTAACTCAACTGATGGAGATGGGTTCCACTCGGTGTTTTGTCCAGATACCATGTGGACAGTCCTTCCTCCAAAAACAGTGATTGAACATTCAAAAACTGTAACCATAGAAGGGAAGTCTAGAAATAAAATATTCAACCCTTAATTCTTTTAAGTTACATCTTTTCTGAACTGCTATCTATCATAGTATCTGATCTTAGAGGTAGGTTCTGCCAAAGTACTTGAGTGTCCATGTCAAAAGGGCTTAGGATAAATTATCATATAATTTACAGAGCAGTTGAGTCTATTTCATCAGTCAGTATTTGGAAATATAGTCCTTCATATCTGCAGGTTCCACATCCACAGATTCAACCAACCATGGATCAAAAATATTTGGGAAAAAAATTCCAGAAATTCCAAAAAGCAAAACTGGAATTTGCTGCATACTGACAACTATTTACATAGCATTTACATTGTATTTACAACTATTTGTATAGCATTTATATTGTATTAGGTATTGCAAGTAATCTAGAAATGATTTGAAGTATGTAGGAGGATGTACATAGGTTATATGCAAATACTACTGCATTTTATATAAAGCATCCTAGGATTTTAGTATCCACAGTATCCTGGAACAGATCCCCAACAGATACGTAGGGATGACTGTACTGTATTAATTAACAGAGTGATTAGTTTGTGATGAGTTGCTTCAATTCTCTGCCCATTACAGTGGACATATCTAGAACCACAAAGGCTTTTGGCTAGTGAGTTTTCATGGAATGAAAGATCTCTGTTTCCAGAGTGACCAAAACTGTTGATGAGGAGTTTTTTGTTTCTCATCCTATTCAATGATAAAGCAAGGAAGTGCTGTCACTTGGGGATTTTAAGTCGGGAGAAGAAAATATCATCTCTCAATATTTCCTCACGAAAGAAGCAAGGTTATGCCTGAGAAGCTGGAATTTCTCCAAAGATAGTAATATTTGGTACTAACTAGTGACTTAATTCCTCAGAAGTTCCTGGGGAATAAAGTCAGTTTTATTTAGTAGATCTACGATTTCTATTCCTAGCTTAAGATTTATGACAAAAGACTAGTCATAAATATATTCCTCCTCTGACACAAGTGAACTTATTTACAAAATAGAAGCAGACTCATAGACATAGAAAGCAAACTTAATGGTTACCAGCAGGGAAACGGGGTGAAGAGGGATAAATTGGGAGTTCAGGATTTGCAGATACTACCTACCATATATAAACATTTATAAAATAGATAAACAACAAGGTTCTATTGTTTAGCACAGAGGAACTATTTTTGGTAATAGCCTATAATGAAAAATAATATGAAAAGGAATATATGTATATGTACAACTGAGTCACTATGCTATCTACCAGAAATTAACACAGTGTTGTAAATCAACTATACTTCCATTTTAAAAAAAGAAAGCCCTCTGCCAAAATATAGTCCTTCTCCCAGAAGCAGGTGATTGTGATATGGATTTTAGACCAGAGAACAGCCCCTAAAAGGTTCCCATTCTGCTTGAGAGATATAATATTACAAGGTAAAAGAAATCCAGTTTCTTAATATTACAAGTACCAGTCTATTAACCAGGAGGAAAGGTTTTCTTAGATATAGGTCATTTGTGTCCATTGCTTCTTTGGTGTAAGTGAAAATTAGCTTCCCTGAAAAATACATAACAAGTTAGTAGAATAATCTAAGATCTTCTGGTGTCTACTGCATGGAGAATGATTGTCCCAGGGAAAGAACGGTTCTTATAGATGGGAAGAGTTGAGATGAAGGTCAGAAATCTCCTGAAGGAAGTAACTGGAAAAGAGTCTTAAACATAGTTTTGTATTTCAGGAGCCTACTGGAGAAGAGGTCTGTTAGAGGTTTCATTTTTGAAAAGGCATTTCAAGAGTGAGAAATTGTGAATAACAAATTGACTTATTTTATACTGGAGAGTGAGAGAGAACTGAATTAGATTCATCTTGAGTGTCGAGCTTTAAGACCAGAGAGCAGGTAGTTGAAAGTGCTGAGCTAGAAGTCAAAGGGAGTAAGGATGCTTGTGGAATGTCAACTCGCCAGTCATGCTATCAAACAGGTTAAGAGGCTTGAGGTGAACAGAGTCTCTAACGTTGAGAAAACAGCTTTAGCTTCATCAGCATTAAGAGTCAGATTCTAAGGGGTGTGTGTGTGTGTGTGTGTGTGTGTGAGTGTGTGTGTTGGGAGAGGGCCAGGAAAGGGAGAATAAGACCAAGACTTTATGAGAAAAAGTGTAGGGTCAACCTGAGGAGAAAAGGTTCTCAGAAGAAGAGATTAGGAATTATTTGTTACCTCAAATAGAAAGAAAGCTTAGGAACAACTTCCAACAGCTCTGCATATTTCCACTGTGTTAAATATAGACGGATAAGCCATTTAGCTGAATACCTGGGCTCTGGGATTAAGGAGAAGAGAGAGGCCGTGTTTTTATTTCCTATGGATTTAGATTAGCTCAGATATGTTCTCTTTTGCAGGTAGTTTTTCAGGAATGTCATTAGAAATTCAATGATGTAGAATTCCAATGTAGAAGGAAAACAGAAAATCAGAAAAATCACCATTTGGCAACCAACATAGTAATAAATGCTTCAGACAAGAATCCTAAGATGGCTGCTAGAACTAGTGAGCTAAACTATGATGAGAAATGGGATATTTAAATAGTTCTAAACTATCTCCTCACAGATACTTATTAATTTCAGTGGGGAAAATAGTACCTTCACAGTGAAGAACCCTGAAAGGCAGCACCTGACCAAGTGATGAGAGAAAACATCATCAGAGATAGGGCAAAGTGGGCACCAGGGCGTCCTGACATGAAGCTCTGGGAAGAAGCCAGCATCTCTTGTGGCATTGCTGCCCAAAGTGTACGACCTATGTCATGAGCAAACATCAGATAAAGCCAAACTGAAGGGCATCCTACAAATAATTGGCCTACTCACTTCAACAAATGGCAAGGTCACTAAAGTAAATGTGACTGCGGAGTGGTTCCAGATTCAAGGAGACTAAAGGCACCTGACAACGAAACACTGTATTTTCTGCTGTGGGTTTCTTCTCTTTTGCTATAGAAGACAGTCATTGAAACAACTTATGAAATTTGACTAAGGCCTATAGATTATATAATAGCATTGTATTGATGTTAATCTCATGCTTTTGAAAATTATACTGTGGCTATATAAGAGAATGGCCCTTGCTTTTAGGAAATGTACAGAGCTAAATATAGAGGTACTAAATATAGAGGTAAATAAATATAAATATATTACTAATTATAGAGGAAAACGGGCATCATGTTGGCAAATGGCTCTCAAAATTTCAAAAGTGTGTGTGTCTGTGTCTGTATCTGTCTGTGAAGGGAGAATGATAAAGCAAAGGTAGTTAAAAGGCAGTTAAATGCTAACATTTGGTGACTATGAATGAATATGAGAATTTTTTGTACTCTTTTGCAATTGTTCTGTGAGGCTGAAATTATTTCAAAATAAAAAGTTTTAAAATAATAATAATTTTAAAAAGTAACTCCCTCCCAAAAGCATATCCCATGGTATTTTACTATATTAACTTCAAGAAGGGACCAACAGTCCCTTTTCTCTGATGACTCAGTATGTGCAGAATGCGGGAAGGAACCCACAAATGCCTTGGGCACTCTAAAATCAAGAAGTAGCCATTTCCTAACCCAACACAGTGCCCCTCAACTCCACCCCCAACTTGGTTCATTTCTATAGGACTTCAGTGAGGCTGTATTCCTACCTGATCTATGAATGGGTGGCTATGTGGTTCCAAATCCTAGACATTCTCAGACCAGTGCTTTCACTTGAAGGGACAATAGATAACATCCCTTGGATCTCTGAGATCTAAATCTTCTGGCTCTTATATCCTTGATTCCTATAAAACCACAAAGAAAAATATTTATCAGAGGCCAAAGAGACAGATTGGGCTCCAAGAAGGTCAGGGGCCCTACTGACTGTTCTGTGATGAGTTAAACTTTACAACTGAGAGGCTGCTGAGATGTGCAGAGAAGTTGGGATTTTAGGAAACTCTTCTCCCTCCCCCCAGTCACACAGCTAGTTGGGAGCAGAGCTGTGACCAAAAGCTAGATCTCCAGGCTTGTGGATAGGAGCTCTTTCTTCTAGAGCACTTTACCAGAGCCTCTTTGGCTCCAACTGCCTGAATTACTACCCTTCTTCCTCTAAAAAGGAAAAGAACATTCATTAATATAAAAATAGAAGCAGAGGAGTATAGTAGAATTTGAACCTTAGATTGATCAGAACTAAATTCAAATATAAATGCTACCAACTGTCAGTTCTGTGGCTTTTATGCAAGTCTTTTAATCTCTCTGAGCCTCTATTTCTGCATTAAAATATAGAATACTGTTTCACTTGTAGATTCGCATTTGACCTCACTGGTCTATGGCCATATCAATGTTCAAAACGGCAGGCTCTGGGCATTTCTAGGTCTTTCAAGAAAGGATCTAAGTCCTCACTAAGCAATTCCTTACAGGTGGAAGGCTATACTCATTTTTTATAGTGAATCATGGTATGAGAATATTAAGTGATCAGAATGTTCTAAAACAGTCCTAATAAAATAAATATTTTCCCATAAAACAAAGGAATTTGTAGGCTGGAATCTTGGCACACATTTCAGAAGCTTACTTCTAGTCACTTTATAAGTAAGTATTAGTTCACCATTCTACACTTGGCATTTCAATAAATATTTGTTTAATGAACAAATAAACTATTTAAAAAGTGCTTTACAAAATTTAATTATAAAGCATATATTTATATCATGAAGTAGTAGAAATAAGGCAATCCAAGACATTTCTTTCCCATTTATTTAACAAAAACAAATGGACAGTATCTAACTTTCATTGTGCCCTAAATATATGCCAGGCACTCTGCTAAGCACATTATGTAACTCCTTTTATTTAATTGTGTTTTAGAGGGAATTATTATGTCCATTTTACAGATTTAAAAAAACCAAGGCTCAGATAATTTAAATAATTCACTGTAGCCAACAGGTGAAAGATTCCAGTTTTTAATCTAGTCGCATGTGACTCCAGAATTCATGCTTTTTCCATTACACTTGTACCTATGTGTGAAAAGCTCAAGAAGACTCTAGTCAAGAAATTCACAAGAGATGCTCTCCAACCCCAAATGTCTAGTAATATGCGAAGTTGGTAGGTATGTACTGGGGTAGGCAAACACCATTTTGTGGTCTGGCATGTCTAAGACACAGTCACTACTGCCCAGAGCTTGTAAGGTTTCAAAGAAATAGCTCTACATACTGTATCTACTACAAATGGCAAGTTAAGGGAAGGTTGTATCCCAGTTACATACTACTACCATTATAGATCTGACAGACTTTCTCAGAGGACATTAAGGGAAAGAGGGTAGGATGGAGGGAAAAAAGAGTTTCCACCTGGCTCCAGGCTAAGGGAAATTCCTGTCTGGGCCCCTAGGTGACTAGCAGATACCTACTTTCTTAAGGCTAAGCTTTTTAAACCTACAGGCAGAGAGTTCAGGGTCACTATGAGTGTCCTAGGATGAACCCAGGCATGAAGCAGGAGCTCTGATACATCATGCTTGGTGGAGTCAACCACAGTATAGAATCTGATGATTTTTTTCCCTAAAATCATGTGGACAGTCCACAGATCCACAAAAGCACATGTGGACAGGACTAAGTGTTAGAGAATAACACTGTCAAGCTTGGCCAAAAGGCAGGGCTAGAAAGCTCTGGGTTATATCTTCAGTCTGAGGTTCTTTCTAGCTCCTCATGATTCTCATAAGAAAACCAGAGCATGAGTCCTTTACACTGAGCTTTCCCACAGTGGGGCCTAAAAGTCAATCACAGCTTTGAAATTCCCACTGGAGAAGAGAGTAACCAAATTATCTCAGGGTCAGCTGGGAGAAGGGGATGGAGAAGGGGGACATGTAGGCCACTTGCTTGATTCTCCACAACTTGATGGCTTTGCCAAAGGTCCAAGTCTATGGGTAGGACAATGATTGGCCAGAAGGAGCAAAGGAAAGGTAACTGGCCAAAAAAATCTCTGTCTTGGGTAGACATTCATGGGGAAAGGAGACTGCAGAAAGCGAAACAGTTCAAAAAGGTAAAGTCTCTGAGGTTCCATGTAGGTTGACCAAAAATTCCTAAAAACTAAGATTTGGAAGACAACAAGCTCCTGTGCTCCTGAAGGATGAGCTTGGAGAAATGACTCCTCTCTATGTGCCCTTTCTTATTTTCACCAGGACGGACACCACTATGTTTGCAGAGAGCAGCCAGGCCTGCAGGGTTCAAGGTTCCCAGAAGAGGTCAGAAATCCAGGGTACCACAGCATAGAGGGTGCCCAGTGCTCAGACTAAACAAAGTGAGACTGGGGTAAGTCCCAGGAGTGATTCTCCTCAGTGGAAATGGATAGAAGAGACATTTTAGGAAGCTTAAGTTCCTAAATGTTGATATCTGGAAATCTCCAGCAAGAAATGGGCAACTGAAAACCAGGTCCAAATAATTATCCATGCCTCTCCATGACTGGGTCAGTCTCTGCATAAAAATATTAGAACAAAAAGCTTTTCAATATATCCATCTACAGCCTTACCTGGCAGAGAGGTCTAAATCCACATTTATATAGAAGCAGACATAGATACTCACGGGCCTTATACCATTACAAGCATGGAGCCCTTTAATAAAACTACCAAATGAGATCATATAAAAGGTGGTTCATTATGAAAGAACAGAAGGTAGTACGGGACATCTTGCTTTTGCTATATGAGTGTGGTAGACTAAAAGTGCCCACCAAAGATATCAGGTCCAAATCTCTTGAACTTGTGAATGTTACCTTATATGGCAAAGACTTTGCAGATGTGACTAAGTTAAGGATCCTAAGATTAGAAGAGTATCCTGGATTATCCAGGTGGGCCCTAACTGCAATCACATACATCCTTACAAGAGGGAGGCAGAGGAATATATGAAACAGAAAGAAGAGGAGAAGGCAATGTGACCATGGAGGCAGAGATTGGAGTGATGCCGCCACGTGCCAGGAAATGCTGGCAGCCACCAGAAGCTTGGAAGAGGCAAGGAAGGAGTTCTCCCCTAGAGCCTCCAGAGGGAGCACAGCCCTGCTGATACCTGGATTTTAGCCCAGTGAAATGGAGTTCCAACTTCTGGCCTCCAAAACTATGAGATAATACATTTCTGCTGTTTTAAGCAACCAAGTTTGTGATAATTTATGACAGCAGCCTTAGAAAATTAATACAAGGAGAAAGGATAAACCACAGCCACTGAAATGGGAATTAGTTCTGTTTGCTTTTTCAAAGAAAGAGCCTGGGGTGGGGAGGGTATAGCTCAGTGGTAGAGTCCATGCCTAGCATGCACAAGGTCCTAGGTCCAAACCCCAGTACCTCCATTAAATAAATGAATAAACCTAATTACCTCCTCCCCAAATTAATTAAAAAAAATAAAAATTAAAAAAGAAAAAACAAAGAAAGAGCCAACAGTTTAAGAGAAAGAAAACATTTTTAGTTATTCAAAGCCATTGGACCAGGACCCATCAGCCAATTTCCAGTTTGAACAATGAATAGGTGCCTAAGTACACAATACAATAATTTCTACACATGGAAAAATATGCTAGCGCATAATTCATTGAACTGTAGTGGCCAAAAAAACAAAAAGCTGGTGGAAAATGTTCAAAATGACTACTGAGTCTAGCTGCCATTGAGCTTGTCACTAAAGAGACCCCAAGAAAGCAGAGCTGGGGTGGAGCAGGAGTGATCACTAACACAAAGAAACTGATCCTTCCTTGCTCAGAAGATTAAAGGGCCAAAGTTTAATGATCCCACTGTACTCTCCATCAAGTTGTAATAAATTAATAGAAACTATCATGTGGGAAATGTGTTCACAATTTCTTCAAATGTAAGTGTTGTCTTGAGCAAGAAACCCAGACTCTGGAAGAAGTAATTAGACAAAATTCATAACCCAGAATCGATTGTATTATTTTCTCAGTGTGATCCTGGAAACCTGCGTCTGTGTTGCAGCAGCAAGCAAAGACTAAGACCAGTGATCTTCCACCCACAACAGCACAATGGCTAAAATGCAATTACTGGCTTTATGGAAAAGATAAAAGGCCAAGTGTCATAAACCTCAAAACCAGAACACTTTGCTTTTTAATGATTCTAAGTTATCTAACAAGCTCTGGAATGAAAATCACTCTATTAGACTTGTGCTCTACTTGGAAGAGATTAGTGCTTTAGAGACTTCATTTCTTACTTTGTTTATATGTCCTTTGAAATAAACAATAATTTCTCTAAATTTGTAAAAAGCTTTCATTTTATTTTAAAATTTGATTATTCACCTTCTCTTGGGTATTAATTCTTCAGGATACAAGAATTTCAGCACAAGTTTTTGTGGTTTAGCTTTTCCCATTTAAGCAGATGCAATATTATGGTGAAAAACAAGAATGTTACTTGTTTATCTTGGTCAGTTGACATGGTATGGTTTGAAAATCATGAATTTATTCCAGGATAAGAAAATATTTTGACCTATAACATAACAAATGCTTTCCCTACAATTACTTTGCCAAAGTATGATATTAAGCATAATGGAGAGGGTCTAGATTTCTTTCACAAGCTGTAACCAACAGAGCCACTGATTAAAATGGTCATTTTTGCTTATCCATCAAAAGTAAGAATGGGTGTAGGTTTTATATGCAAATGACATGGTGTTTTTGTCTCCCCCAGCATAGGGTGGTAGAGGGCTGGAAAGAATTTAGTCCTTTAAGGTAAAGGTGTGAAAGAGGACTAAACCATTAGCTGCCTAAAACACTCTCACAGTTAGACACGTAGCAGGTTATGGGCTGGAACTGACTCTTGAAATTAGAAAAACTGGCCTAGAAAGTAAAAAGCAATTGAAGCCATTTGATTGTGTGACTATGGCTGAACAGTTCTGACCTCCCTACTGAAATTGTTTCCTCTTTAATATCTCTTTTTACCAACCAGATTGAAGAGGACTAATCAAAGCACAAAATATGGGCTCAATAAATGTCCTTGTTCAGTAATTTCAGAGAAAAGGTTTTGATCATCTCCAAAACCTGTCCCACCCTTTCTTTTACTTTCCAAAATGTTCTAGGAATAAATCTGAGCCACCATAAAATGGCTGAGAGTTGACCAAGGTTGACAGAGGCACTAAAACGTCTTATTTTAGAAAAAGATTCACATTTCATTTGCATGTGAAGAAGGAGACAGGATCTGGAAAGAGGAAAGCCTGGGAGATAAATAATAAGTTTCTTCCTCTTCCCAAGGCACAAATTAAAATGTGCACTTTTGAATACACAAGCTGAACAGAGTTGGAATGCCTTCAGATGAATACCAATTGTACTGAATTTATTGATGATGACCTATTCTTTTTCAATATTAATTTTCTGCTTTAATGTTTCCTAATTTTGTTTTCACAGTAAGCATGAGTTATTGTTGTGCTCAAAAAACCACACACAGTAGAAGAGCCAGGGTTAGCGTTTGAGTTTATATCCTTGCAGTTTCCTCTGCACACTCTCTCCTCTGCCCACATTATCCATGTCCTTTATGAATACTGAAGTGGAAGAGAGGCTATTTCGATGAAATTTATTCTTAGAAATTTAGAAATTTAGCCAAACATACCCTGCAAAACCACCTTTGTACAGCAGCTCTCAGCTGCTCTGGTGAGGAGTTCTTCCACGGGGTCCTCCTTGCTCTGACCCTCTAGGGTGGGATCTTTGGAGCTGCCCCAGCCCCAGGCCTCATTCTGCCTCCAGCCTGTGCTCTGCCCAAGGATGAAGGGCTGCTGGATCCAAGCATGAGGCCCCCTGACATTTTCCTCAGTCCCCTCCTCTCATCATCACTCAGGGAATTGTATTCTAGAACACCAGGGACTCTTCCACAAAGGGAAACAGTGAGCAGGTTATAGGGTGAAGCAAGTATCATTTTCTCCTAATGACCTCATTTCCATTCATTAAAGCACTGCAGCACATTAGGGTAAACGCAGCAGCCAATTCCAGTGTCCCAGAAAATTGCCTGCCCTGTAAAATTAGTCCTTTGGTTACTATGAGAGGAAAGGAACCTCTCACACTTCCAAGGACAAAAAGATAATCATAACAGCCTTAGCTATGATTTATTTAAAGTCTGCTACCTGTTGGGCAGAGTGCTAAGTGCTTTGTTTTCATTTTCTGTGTTAATTCATTACAAACTCCAAGAGGAAAATATAGCCTAAGGGATAAGAGCACAACCTAAGAGTCAAGACACTGGTTCAAATCCTGCCTCTGCCACTTCTGAGCTGTGCTGTGCAGCTGTGGGCAAATTGCTTAACTTCCCTGTGCTTTAGGATCCCCGCCTGTAGAGTAAGATAATGAGCATATAGAAGAAAGCTTAGAATGGTGCTTGGGATATGGGGAATGTTCAAAATGGTTTCAGTTACCATTACTACTATTTGCCCCCATTTTACAGACAAGGAAACTGAGGTTTAAAAGATATGTCATTTGCCCTTACTCACAGAGCTAATCCAGACCTTCTGACTTTAGAGACCAAGGCACTGTCCTCAGTCATAAGAAATCAGCAGTGGATCAAGGAGCAGCAACAGGGCACCCGATTCCTAAATTACATGCTGTCTCCACACTCACACAGCAAAGACAGAGTGTGGGCTGCTGTGCTGAATTTCTGCAGACTCTAAATATATCTTCTATGCTACTTTGGGGAGACGGGAATTGTCATGTTTAGGAGGGTACTTGCATAAAATGCCTGATAGACAGTCTGATGCCTTATACACAACAAAAGGAGCTCTGCTTTGTCCTGTGAGTCAAAGCCCTGCACTAGGCCCCTGGCTTGGTGGGTGCATGCTTTAGGGAGGAAAGGGCTGTGTGTGGTGAGATGCTCTCCTGGTCCAATCAAGGAGAACAAACTCCTGTCTCACCACACCTGACTTGTGACATCGCCCAACTTTGCTTCCAGCCTGCAGCCTGCCCCTGCCTTCATGAGGATCAACAGCTGGGTCTAATGCCCCTCATCCAAGACACCACTGTGCAAGCCCCTTACAAACCTCAGCGCCAATGTAACACATAATCCACAGACTAATGTTTGCCATTATTGATGCGTTTTCTTGATACTTGCCTCCTGGTTCATAAAGTAGAAGGAATAATGGGAGGAAAAAAAAATACCTTAAAATAATTGGATTTGTATCAATCAAGACTTTGTGGAGCTATAACTAGCTTGGAGTTTTAATTCCTGTTTACAAATGTGTTGTCTTGTGAAGGTGGTTGGTTTTTACAAGAAAATGCACTCTTTGTATTAAAAACAGTTTTCCGATTACCAGGCTAGCCCACCAAGGTGGACTGTTCTATTGTTCCAGTGCCTCCTCCCTATGAGATGGTTATCCTTCCCCACCCCACTGACATCAGGCTTGCTCACAGGACATTCTTTAGTCAATGAGATGAGAACAGTGATACACAGCACTTCTGAACATAAACTTTAGGAGTTTTTTCATGGTTCCACCATCACTTCTTTTCCCTCTGCTGCAAACACAGCAATGCCCAAGAAAGGGGTTGCTCCTTCAACTTGGACCCTGGAATAAAGGAGAGATGTAGAGCAGACCCACAGCCAACCCACAGGCCGTGTGCAATATATGTAAGAAATAAGCTTATAAGTCATTGAGATTGGGAAGTTGTTTGTTACTGTAGCATAACCCAGTGGATCTTGGCTACCTACCCAATAAAACCTATTTAGATCATATTAATCTGAAATATTATATATTTGCAATGAAAGGTAGTAGAAACTAGTGCTTGCAATGATCACCATCAAAAAAATTTTTTTAAAGATCTAGGACTAGAGTCAATCCATCTTTATATGGCTGATAAAATTCTTACTGGTATTCAAAATGTAAACTGAACCTGGGCAAGTTTTGATGCCTTTGGGCACATTAAGCTCCCTCACAGAATATAGTTTTCTCCTAACTACTTTTTCTTCCTTCAGAGTGCATCTGTGAACTAGAGAATTGCTACTTCCTCTTTTCAATGTCACTGTCAGAACTTTTGCTGACCTTGTGATCCGTTCCCTTAAATGCATCCCAGACAAAGGCGATTGCAAAGCATAAGCTGAATTCAATTTGGCCACATCACACTGTAGAAAAATGACTCAATGGTTAAAGGCAGACATGTGGTTCACTTTTGCTTCCTCTAAACTTGACTTCAGATTTTTTTATTCCTTAGTCACGTAAAGCTATAGCGAGATCAGCTATCAGTTCCCTGTACACACTGCTTAACAATGGAAAAAGAAAGTTGAATGGCAAGCAAGAAAAATTACATTCAAGAAGACCATTTGGAAATGTAGACTTTTAGAAAATGAAATTACATATAGGCAAACAAGACCAGTCAGTCAGATTCCTAGACTGGGATTTCAAAATGTAGACTAGATAAACAAGATTATACTGTATAGCACAGGGAAATGTATACAAGATCTTATGGTAGCTCACAGCGAAAAAAATGTGACAATGAATATATATATATGTTCATGTATAACTGAAAAATTGTGCTCTACACTGGAATTTGACACAACATTGTAAAATGACTAACGCAATAAAAAATGTTAAAAAAAATCAAAAGATTTGAAGGCTTATGCATGTAAATAAAAAGGTGTGTGGATGGTGGTGGTGGTAAAGTATCAGTGAGGTTGAAAACAGACAGCTCTGGGTGCAGATTAAATACACACACCTTACATATGTACATGTTTATATACACACATATAACTGTGATAGATGAAATTATATATATAATTTTATATATTAAACATAAATGTACATAGATATATCCTGCAGGATTTATCTGGAGTACCTGCAGCTTTGCTTTGGGTTTCCTTTTAAATTCATCTTTAGTGAAAAAGGATCCTTTCTTATTTCTTAGATACAGGATATGAATTTGCTTAGTGTCTTCTGACAGTTGGGTCCCATCCTGTATTCACTATAAAGTGTCCAGTTTTAAAAACAGCACAGCTGGAATGAGTAATTGCCTGGGCAAAGGGGCACGTCTGCTTGGTTTAACAGGATGAAGACAAGTGAGGGGACTGCCCTGGAGAGACGCCCAGCCCTACCCAGCTGCATGGACAGACGTCAGGACTCACCAGCTTCTGTGTAAACACGGAAACATCCTCTGTGCTGTTGTCAGAATTTACTCGCACCAGCCTCCCAAGTCTAGGGGAACTTACAACCGTAAAAGTAATAGTTCTGTTTCCTGCACTGTCCACATCATTGGTCACAGCTCTCAGGTCATGAGATGAAAGGGGCTTCCTGGAACCTAAGTGAAGATTAAAACGTGCATGTAAGTATAAAGCATATGAGGGCTGCAGTTAATGAAATGATCTTTTATAGACCCTTGAAAACTCTGGAAAATAAGTGGTTATGTACGAAGGACTGGCTAGCTCTAACTTGAAGCTGGGCTGTATGGGGCTAGTGATCTGTGAGGCATCTGTGGACTTGCTTTGCTACTGGTGCTGGAGATGAAGGAAGAAAATCCCATGAAATGGTCCCTCAGCCCCCATAGTCCTACATGTCTCCCTGATCCCAAGAGAAAGAAGGCAATGCCAGGTGCGTGGCACCCAGCTGGGCTCCAAGCGGAGGAAAGGGAAGCCCACCCTGTGCATAGAGAGAACAGGAGACAGCGCCCTCCCCTGGAAGGACAGACATGTCCTGGCCTGACAGTGGCTGCAGATGCTCAATGGAGTGTCCATCTGTGGACACCTGGGGGAGAGGCTGGCTCTGGAACAAACATGAGCCGTTTCCAGAGGACCCCCAGGCGGGCTGCATGGACAATGTGGGATGGGAAGGGCCTGTGTGGATGTCAAGGGGAGAAGAACCTGTGACGTGTGGGTCTGTGCGCTAATGTGACTTCATTGACAACCGGAGGCCAGAGAGACTCAGGAATATTCAAGTTAGAGCAATGGTTCTCAAATGCTTTGCAGTGAAGGATCAGTGTTTCTCCCCCAGTCCACTGTGGAGCAATAATCTTATAAAATATGATAAAATGTTGCAGCAATGTCAAGTTGCTATAAAAATTTCTAAACATTTCCTTTCACTTTCTGTTCTTACCAGTTCAAAGACCAGGGGGTCTGGAGACCACAATTTAAGGAACATAGGGCTAGAGTACATATCCCTTTACTTTGCAGGATTTGGGGATATCCCCAACTTGACAGTATGGCAGACCTGAAAGAGATTTATGTGGTCATCCTGGCCCAGAATTTCACCTTCTTTTTTCTGTTTTAGCCCTTGCTAAAGGGCTTTAGCAATAGGCCTTGCACAGGGTAGCTCTTGGAGCTGGCACTTTATAAATTGTTTATGAAATTGAGTCAATCACCCAGTAATAACCAGCCTCCTGAATGACATCCATTTTGCTTTCCTTAGTCATTGTAGCCTTGGAGAGCCAGGGCCATCAACTGCAGTGTTTAAACCACATTAGGTGCTTAAAAGCAGGACCTTAACAACAGCTAACACAGGGGGAAGCCAGCTTTGGGTAAGATTTTCAAACATGCAAAGATTGTTCTGAGCCTTCAGTTTAGAGGCTCCCTTTAAAATATCTGACAATAAAAACAAAAATAAACAAGTAGGACTACATCTGGTCAGCAAAGGAAACCATCAACAAAATGAGAAGGCAACTTATGGAATGGTAAAAAATATTTGCAAACCACATATCTGGGGGGGGGGGGTGTCAATATCCAAAATATACAAGGATCTCATACAACTCAATAGCAAAAAAAAAAAAAAATCAAATAGCCCAATTAAGAAATGAGCAAAGGACCCGAATAGACATTTTTCCAAAGAAGACATACAACTAGGCAACAGACACATGAAAAGGTGTTCATCATCACTAATCATCAGGGAAATGGAAATCAAAACCACAGTGAGACATCACCTTACACCCATTAGGATGTCCATTATCAAAGACATGAAATAACAAATGCTAGTGAGGATTGTGGAGAAAAGGGAACCCTTATGCAGTGTTAGTGGGAATGTAAGTTGGTGTAGCCACTATGGAAAAAAGTATGGAGGTTCCTTAAGAAATTAAAAATAGAACTACCCCATGATACAGCAATCTCACTTCTGAGTATGTATCCAAAGGAAGCAAAACCATTATCTCAAAGAGAAATCTATACTCCAATGTTTATTGAAGCATTATTCACAATAGCCAAGGTATAGAAACAACTTAAGTTTCCATCAATGGATGAATGGGTCAAGAAAATGTTGTAAAATGTAATACACACACACACACAGACACACATACATACATACATACGTACCCAATGGAATATTATTCAGCCTTAAAAGGAAGAAAAGCTTGTCACTTGCAACAACTTGGGTAGACCTGGAAGGCATTATGCTGAGTGAAACAAGCCAGACAGAGGAAGACGAATACTGTGTAGTATCACTTATATGTGGGATCTTAAAAAAAAAAAAGTCAAACTCACAAAAACAGAGAGTGGAAAGTGGTTGCCAGGGGCTAGGGGGTGGGGGAAATACGGAGAAATTGGTAAAAGGGTTATAAATTTTCAGTTATAAGATAAATAAGGTCTGAGGATCTAATGTGTAACATGGTGACTACAGTTAACCACACTGTATTATATAATTGAAATTTACTAAAAGAAAAGAACTAAAATGTTCTCACCAAAAAAAAAAAAAGTAAAAATGTAAAGTGATGAATGTGTTAACTCAGTGGGGGAATCTTTTCACAATGTATACATATATTAAATCATCACGTTGCACACTTCAGATATCTTATAATTTTATTTTTCAATTATACTTCTATAAAGCTGAAAACAAAATAAAATAAAGTAAAATACCCAAGCCCCTGGGCTGGGCACTAACTAGGTCCTGGGGATCCTGTTGGGGAGGTAGGAGTACCTGCAAATAACAGCCTAAAGAACACAGTTCTGTCTCAGATTCAGGATTGCCTTGGTACAGCCGTAGTTGTCACACACAAAAAAGATGCTTTAATAGACCCCCACATTCCTCTTAGTTCTTCTTGCTGCTGGAAATTTTGCAGTCACTGCCACCTTCTGGCTTCTCGAGCTGGGGGCCCAGGATCTAAGGACACCCTGGGGAGGCCAAGAGGAATTGTTCTGTCCCCTTAGTCAATGTTACATAAAGTCGTAACTGAGGCCTATTTTCTATTACCTGCTAAGGTAGGGTCCCCGCTTCTTTTCAGGTGGAGTATGTCTCTTTTGTGTGCAGTCTCTCTGGGCACCCCGACATCCAACTTCTCATCTTCAGTTATCCTTTGGAACTTTTCCCCACTGTGCCTTCTTAATTATTTCCTTCCTATAAAGGATTCTTAACTTTTCATTTATTCCTTCACCCCCAGGATTACTTTTGGCAGGTGGGAGGGTCTCTTTAAAAATCATTTCACTTATCTTAGCCTTTTGGGGTAGAGGACCCATTGGGGAAATATTCCAGGTCAAGAGTGCTTTTCTCTCGGCCAGGGTACATCAATTCCTCATTCCCTGACCAGCCACCTAACCCAGAAAGTCATCTATGGTTTAATTCCCATTCAGCAGTCACCTCGAGCATGCTCAGTCAGCAAGACTAGTTGGCTCCATGTTGCAACTGCCTGATGGGCATCTTTTATCTTCCAGCCCAGTTCACCATGAGCCAAATATTTTCTCCCCCCCCCCCAAAACTCATTTCATCAGCATTAATATTTTCATCAATGAGCTCCAAACACTTAGTTCGGAAAAGATTTCACTAAGGTCCCATCTAAATATATATTCCATAGAAAAACTGTCCTAGAGGAGTGTGGTAATAAAAGGGTTCTATAACCATATCTGTTTAGTCAGCTCTCACCCCATGTGTACCTCTGAGAGATCTGAAAATCAAATCAGCATGTTGAACACTCTGAGTCTTGAAGTTAAAAAAATATCTGTTTTATCCTCCTTTTAAGGATAGTATTTCTCAAACATACTTACATCCTATTGTGTTTGTTTCATGAAGATCAACTACCACCATGACAACAAGGGTTTCATGGTCACCAGGATAGAAGGTCTTGTGTATTTCTTTAACTGACATTACCAGGTGCCTCGAATGGGACAAGCCCTACAATCAGGAGTGGAGATATGCCAGGAAACAGCACCGACACAGTCCTGCGCTTTCTTTTAGGCGCCATGATAATCCTAAGAAGTATAATTTGTTTCCTTATCCCGAAGAAGGGATGATAAGGCTAAATAATTTGTCTGCTGGTCAAATGTAGGTCTCACTGATGCCAAGCGAGTATTTTTTAA
Organism: Camelus dromedarius; assembly: GCF_036321535.1. Taxonomy (NCBI): domain Eukaryota; kingdom Metazoa; phylum Chordata; class Mammalia; order Artiodactyla; family Camelidae; genus Camelus; species Camelus dromedarius. The sequence goes on from NC_087438.1 coordinate 35,390,823, forward strand.
AGGCTGATCTTATATTGCCTATCATACTACTTTGAGCTCAGTGCTGCAGTGATGTCTGAGTTAGGAAATGTGATGAATTATTCAACAAATCTGACAGATTCTGCTCTCCACCTTCCAGACACACCCGCTTCTTCCCAGGTTTTCACTACCCGCAGTCATGCTGTCCTCTCTGGTATGTCTTTGTTGCCACCCATCAAAATGCTATTCATTCTGCAGGGGCAGCTCGAGACTCATTTGGTCAACAAGCTCTCCCTGATCATCCCAGTCTAAGGGAAATTTCCCTCCCCTGAACTGTAGTAAGCCTTTAATTTTCTCCTTGAGGATTGAAAATCTTTTCTTATGACTTTTGGTTATCTCCTGCTCAGTCTTAAAATATTCAATACAGTGTTTCAAAACCAGTTGACTAAAAGGTTTTAGAAATCTCGGCTCTAAATGCTTTAGCAATATGCTGTGACTTCTTCCTGCCTTTCTCTCTCCCTCAATTCCAAAGAGGACAGATGGCCCATTGGTGAGACATGATTCCTTCTATAGCATAACCAAACCCCAAGGAGATTGAAGTCACATAGTTTGCTATGAATATCCTGCTACTTAACTCTGGATCTGTGTAAGCTTACATTCTAGACCAGTTTGACAAAACTCTCAAGGTCAACCCCTCCTCAACACTCTCAAAGGAGCCAAGTGCAATTTGGTTACACAGAAAAACTAGGTTCTGGGCCACAGTATGTTCCAACATGCCACCACTAAGGATAAACAAACAAACATGTTCAATGGTGGCATTCAAGGTGAAAAACCAGTTACAAAACTCCTTTCTGGGCAGTAAGTTGTCTAGAAAGAAACAGAAATATATATACATATATATATATGTGTGTGTGTGTGTATATATATACACATATACACACACAAAATTACAAGATGAAAATATACATCAAATAGATCTTTTTTCTTAGTTCATAAACACAAAAATTTCATTTAGAACTAAAGTCCTTCCTACTTTAAAATAACTGAGGTAAAGAATGACTTTCAAATTTGGCAGGCCTTACAACCCATGGTTAACCTTAAAACATTCACTCACTAAGTATTCTTATAATTACTTTGGCTTACCCTAAGAAAGTTCTTACATTTATCACGCCAGGGCCACTTTTTAAGACAGTACACAAAGGAGGCAGAACAGCATGGCCAAAGTCTGCTAGGCTCGTAGAGAAAGTCCAACTGTTATGGGATCAATGTGAGTTTCAAAAAATGTTGATTAATGCTAGGTTGCAATATTTCCCTAACATATAAAATTTCCACATACACATTGCTGTTTATTAAATTGTTATGTATCTTCTCCTGGTTGTATACATCAGTCCCTCAAGAATATCAAGAAGGAGACAGAGTACACAGCCACCATGATGATCCCCATTCACAGGGAATTGATATTCTAAAACAGAGGCAGCCCTGGAACAAAGGCACGAACACAAGGGACAGGAGCTGCTGTGGTTGGAGCACACAGTTTGGGGTTGGAGTTGGCACTCAATTTGGGGGCTTATGATTCCTATTAGTTGCATGAATTTGAACCTGCCCAGTGTTTTTTATCTGCCAAATAGAAACGATCAAAACTTGCTTTTAAATACATTAGTTTGTTCAAATCTTTGTAACAACCCAGTTCAGTAGATTAAAAATATCAAACACTATAAAAACACAGACATCAATAGTATCTGAACGTCTATTATAAAGTAGGAAGAGATTTTCTCCTATTTCAGTTCTATAAAATCTATAGCTCTGTAAGAAAGAATAGATTTTCCCTGATATTTCAGAACATACAGGTCAACTCGAGTCTGACAAGAGCAGCAGTCGCTGATAACTGACACCTGGAGTCACATCGGAGATGGGACACAGAGTGCCTCCCTTCCTCCCCCAGCCAAGGGGCCAGCTAATAGATGAGGGAGGCAGAGGTCACCCAGGCCTGCTCCCAGCAGGACCTGACATGGTAGGGTGGGGCGGTCCTGAGGAAAGAAAAAGAGTGACACATCTGTCATCATCATCCTTGCAGCTTTTCACAGCATCAGGGACCAACATCCTTGGGAGGCCACTGCAGAGCCAGGCTGAGCAAGGCTCAACTATGTCCCTGGAGGTAGGATGAGGAGATGTGGTCTTCAGAGCCACACCCACACCTAGAACTCTGATGCAGAAGAGAGGGTCACTGCTACTTGGGATGTTAGGGTAGGAAGAATGCCAAGAACAACTGGGCCAAGTGGCCCACAAGGTCCATCTCAATTCTAAAATCTGTGACTCCATGGATCTCATTTCACACTCACCCAAGCTCAGATCAAATATAAGAGCTGCCTAATGGAAACGTACATGAAAATGCATCTTCTTTCCTATTGGCCAGGAGCTGGAGCTGGAAATAAGTCACAGTCTGGGGAGAGAAGACACAGAAACCAAGAATAACAGACCTAACAAGCTAGGGGGAGCTAGAAAAAGGAACAGGTCACTTTGGGATCTGAGGATAACATGCAAGTTCCAGTGGAGGGTTTTCGGATACAGGATACAAGAAGGCCAGGCCAGGGCAGATGTGGTGCATGTTGGGAAGGGAGAGGAGATGGTTACTCGGGGCTGTCTCCAAATATTAAGGAGAGGGCTAAGAAAGCTATATGTTTTTGCATAGTTCCACAAGGGTGACAAGGGAATTTGGGCCATGTTAACATATTTTTCTTTCAAAACTAATATTCAGTAAAACAGGTGCCAGAAATTCAAAAACTTCCTAAGCTATAGTGGCTATAACTCCCCTTCAATGTAATAAAACTGTCTTCAGTTACTAAACCACAGTTTAGCCAGACTAGATGAAAGGTATTTAATTTTTTGCAGCAACCAGATTTACTGATTTTAGAACTTTTAAAAAAAATAGATTGCTGTATTTTTCCAAATACTAGGGTGCAGTAGTTTGCTTATTTTTTTAAACACTAAATGGCACCCTTTTGGCCTTGAAGAAATTGATAGAAGCATCGCACTTATGCTCAGAGAAAAAATATGGGATATAAAAAGTTTTTAGAAGATAAGAATCTGGGTTAACATTATCTTTAACTGGATTTTGATAAGGTTTCTATTTGTGAGCTCAAAAGCTTAACGTAACTAAAAATTTCAAAATTTCTAAAGATTCTTGTTTTTTTTTTTTAAGTTACAAACAATGATTTTTCTCTAGGTCTACTCTAGAGGTATGTAAGCTTTATCTACCATTTCCTGGTTGCACAGCCAAGTTACATCATCTCTTTAAGCCACAAGTCCTGCCAACTTGCTGTGAATATATCACCTATCTCACATAGATGTAAAGGTTACAAAAAGACTAGCACAATGCCTAGCCCCATGGATCTCAGTCCTGGCTGTACTTCAGAACCAGCTGGAACTTGAAAAAGTAACAATAGCCAGGTCCCATCTCAGAGATTCCCATTCAATTGGTTTTGTAAGGCAAGGCCGAGACACTGGTATTTTTAAAAGCTTCCCAGTGGTTGAGAACACCTGGCTGGGGTGACCATGGAGTGGCCATAATTAATAAAATGATTAGTGTTTTTCTCCATCCATGTTTTACTGATAATGTGTATCAAGTATACAAGTTACAAAAGCCCAGGTTTTTTTTTTAATTGTAATATAAATTTTATTATTTCCTGTGCTATTTCAATGTTTTTTTTTTTAAATAACAAGGTAAAAAAATTCCCTCCTTTTTTATTGCCCCTGCAATTGGGTAAATCTTTCTCTATCCCTGCAGCGACAGTATTGGGCCAGAGATGCTCACTTGGATCTTTCCATCTCAGCCAGGCTGAGATTCTTGGCAAACAGTAGTCCAGAGGCTTCAGGGACCCAAAACAAGAGCTGAGTGAAATCCCCTATGGTCCCCTGGTACACAGGGTTTTTATATTCGAAAAAAGAAAACCCCAAGATCTAGATGGTTACAGCAGAGCCTGGTTTTCCTGCTTCTTTAAGGACCCAAAGGAGAGAGCAGGGGAAAAGTGCATATGGATCATAAAGCCTGCTGCTTCAGTGATTCCTCCCTCATCGCCCTTCCCCAGTACACCCTCTTCTGAGGAATAGGAGAGGGGAGAGAGGCAGGGGGAAAGACCCAGGCTTGCTTTTGCTAAACTCCAGCAAAGAGACAGTTCTTGCTGGGACTTTGTAGCTGGTTGATATCACTCTATAGTAAAAGACGATACTTTACACCATACAGGTAGAAGTTTCTAAACAAACTGAAAAACACTTAAACCCAAACAACGAAGTTAAAGTCTTACCTGGAAAGATGCTCAGTCCTTTGTTTACTTCTAAGTTAATGATCAGAGCTCGAGCTGTGATGCTAAAAATTTGTCGTGGTGCAAAGTTCAAACCATCTGTAACCTGAAAATTAAAGCCTCCTGACAGCGCTCCTTCAAAAGAAGAAATTACACTCTGGTCAATTTGGTTGTTCTGCAAGAGCCACCCCCTTTCACCGTCTCTCCCACCTGATCCCCCTGCAAAGTGACCCCTATCAATGTAAGAGTGCATTAATACAGTCACCTGGTTCACCAAATCAAATACTGCCAAAACGCAAAGTGAAAAGAACATCAATGAAGGCCTAAAATGCATTTTCCCACGTGACCTTCTCCTGAGAATAATAAAAGAGAATAATAATAAAAAAGATATTACCTCCAAAAATTTTTTTTAAAAATTTAAAACATGCTCATTGCCTGCATTTTACTATTTTGGAATCAATTTGTAACAATAAAAGTAATGCACGCATGCAACACACGAGCACACGCACATGTGCATGCACACACATACACACACACTCCCACACCCCCTTAGCAATTTCTGATCTATTGATAATACTGAAAATCAAAACTATAGGGAAGTAAGTAACACTTAAGCCTTCCCCCCAAATAATTCCTAATTATTCATCTATCTCAAACCATCTGTTTTCTGCAGAAGGGCAAGAGAAAAGTGGGGGAAGGCCCAGGTCTGCTTTTGTTACATTCCTGCAAGAAGAGAATTCTACTCCCACATGTCTGTCAAGGGATTAATTAGTGATATCAGCAAAGTTATAAATTCACTTATGTGCTAAACAGAAATGGAGACGGGCCCCATATTGACCCTGTTCCCAGGAGTGCTTTACCAGTCTGACTCCCAAAGCACCAAACGAGATCACCATGCAGACAGCCTGATGAGCACAGTCCCTTCACCCTGTAACTCTGCAGGCCCACAGGTCTTTGCATCACGGAATGGGTAGAAATGGCCTCTTTGTTGCCCTCAGGGACTCGAGGCAGGGAACAAAGCAGGCATGGTCAGACCCTGCAATTACCTACAAGTACTCCCTTCATAGCATGATTTAATAAAGGGCTGGCTGATGGCTTAACGGTCTCTCAAGTCTCTGTTATCTAAGCAAACCCAGGGAGTTCTTATCCCTCACAAAAAAGCCTTTAAAAAATATTTCCCAGTACACTCAAGAGTCATCATATTTAAAAAAATAGAGAAAGAGAATTCTGGATCTGCCTAATTTAGAACAGAGGCCCACAACCAAATGCTATTTTGTTTGTTTGTTTGCTTGTTTGTACTAGAAAGAGCACTTTGAAAGTTGTCTTTAATGAAACATGAAATTAGGGAGAGAATGCTTTCTGCCATGAGGTACTTTGAACATTTCATGAATCCAGAAACAAAATGGAAATGGTATCAAAAAGAATTATATCCAAACAAATACTAGAATAATCCCAACTATTACACTAATTATGACCAAAGAGGAGGAAGGAGGGGAACATCAAAGCAGCTGTGACCTGTGGATTTTCTGTTATGACCTCAGATGTTCCTGACCTGCCAGTTCTTTCAGAAGGGTGACCTGAAATCACTTAGTCAACCGCTCCCCCCTCCCCATCTTGGCTCTATCAACCTACTTAGGTTGTTATGTGGAATAATGAATTAGATTAATGGCAGAGTACTTTGCAAATATAAATGCTAAGAGAGACTAATTAAACCAAAGCCTTTCTTTGGGCTGCTGATGGACAGTTGTAGCAGGGAGAACCAGCTGGGTTCAGCAAGACTCATCTGCAGCCGGGCTCCAGCCACTCTGAAGGCTATTATTGCCTCCACATCCATTTAGAAAATGTAATGGATTGACTCGCAAAGAGCTTGACTTTAATCCCCCTTCCTGCTTTTTCAGGAGAAATTATTTTCTCTACTCATCAACAGCAAATATTGACCTGGTAGTTAAATAAATCAAGCCAGAGAGCTAACTTATATTTTAATCCTTCATTGCAAAGAATAATTTCAGTTCTCCAACCTACTCTGCCCTTCAATGTCCTTCAATGGCAGCTAGTAGAGAAAGCCCAGCTTTAGGGTCAGACTGACTTAAATCTTTCTGAGCATCAGCTTCTTCATTTCTAAAATGGGATCATTACTCCCAATCGCTTGGAGAACTTCTCCAGGTGAAATGAAATGAATCGTGTGATTGCATCTCCTGCAGTGCCCAGCATATGCCAGAGAGTCAATAATTCTCTTCCATTGCAAAATGCACAGTTTTAGAAATTCTAATCTTCCCCTGTGCCAGTCTCTAGAGCAGTTCTCTCCATTTTAAAAATAGGATAATCCTTTCATAAAGATAAAAAAAAAAGTTCCCTGGCCCTCTCCTAATAATACTTGGACTTTTAATATCTACTAATCAAAACCACACATAATTGGTAGAAACCACCTGTCAATTCAGTGCCTCTTTAAATGAATTGCGTTTTATTAATGAGCACATCTGTACACATTTAAAAAAGGAAAACACACATACATAGAAAAGATCATTCAGTCTAGAAACAATGTTTTGGTACATATGTAGGTAGATTTAGGATCTTACTGCAATAAAACTAACCCTAACAGGTTCCTGGGCAACAGGTTTGGAACCACTAGATGAGAACAGTCACATAGTAAAGTATTTTCAGGTTATTTGGAGATTCTTTGCATTAACTGCAAAGATAATCAGGAAATTACTACATTTGAATTTAGATGATGTTTCGTCTTTATTTTCTTTGCTATATTTTCAAAGAAGATAATTTAAAATGGCTGAAAAGATATGACTTTTAGTTTTCCCATCCTGCGCCTGCAGCTCACGCCCCCTCCCATTTCCCTCTGCAGGCTGGGAATGGGCGGCTTCCCCTCTCAGTCCACTGACAAGGGCAGCCTGGAAACAAAGGTAGGCTGGATCAGCCCTTTTGCGGATTTGCAGTGGCTATTTGGCTTATTGATTTACTGATGACCAGAGGAAGAACACAAAGCCTTTTACTGCCAGGATCTCTTAGATTTACAGTTATATTCATTCATTCATTCATTCATTCATGTCTTCATTCATTTAACAAATGTGTTTGTTGTATTCACTAATGTATCCCCAACATCTGGAATATTACCTGGCACATAACAGGTATTCAACATGATTCCATCCTTTCAACAAAAGTTTGTTAAGCACCTACTATGTTCAAGTCACTGTTCTTGGGTGCTGAGGATACAAGAGTGAACAGAAGAAAGACCCTCTTCTTACAGCTGTTACACTCTAGTGGGGAAGGCAGACAACAAACGAATGAGTGAATCAATCTACATGACAAGGTCGGGTAGCCGGGCTAGGGGATGGAGGGTGACAGAAGAGATGCTGTTTTAGTGGGTGGTCAGGAAAAGGCTCTCTGAGAAGCTTGTATTTGAGTGCAGGCCTTACACGACAATGTGAATAAGCCACGTGTAAGTTATAGGTACCCTCTAATGTTTGCTATTATTGGCCTTACTAAAATGTGCCACTTTGAAAAAGGTACAGAGTCTGGAAAGTTTTTAGATGGCTTGTAGTTTTCCATCAGCAGCTATTAGGCTTGACTACATGTTAATCTCTGATTAAACACATTTTAGTTTCACATTGTTTTTCTCTGTGACATACCAGTGTGTACAAACACTAACTGGCCCTCATTGATTTGAGCCTGGGTAAAGTTCTGGATGCGTCGGCCAGGAAAGGACTTGAGAGCCAAATGTCCATTGCTGGGTGGAGAGACCAAGTAGGTAAGGTCCTGCAGGGAGGAGTCCCCATCTTCTGCACAGAGGTCACCACTGGTAATCTCAGTGACAGAATTCGCCCACACCTTAAAGAGAAGAAGATCACAGATCTTGCAAGGATCAACTCCAATCAAATAAAGTTAGTAAATTGAATAGCTATGAGACCCTGCCCCCTTGCACAAAGATTTAAAAACTAAAGCAGTTCACCAGGGTTTCTAAAGCATGAGGATTCTTAACTCAAGACACACGTATAATTAAATGCCGGATGAAATACAGGGCATGTGGTAGTGTTTATTTAATGTATGAGGTTTATGAGGTTTCAATAAAATAGGATGCATAGTTACTTATTCAAAATCAATTATTTAAACTGCATATGCATGTCTATAAAGTATAACAGCAATCACAGCTGTGGTTCCTAAGTCCTTCTGTGTGGCTGACATCTGCTAAGGGCTCTATGTGGAATTTCAGATAATCACAGAACCTCCTCATAGGGTTGATGTAAGGATTTCTACTCATTAAAGAAGCAAATGCTTTCATCAGCTCTTAAATAGTTGAGGGCAAAACACACATCTGCACATTTCTTATTATTCTCCTTTATCCTACCTGTCTTGCAGAAAAACAAATATCCGGTCCCTTGGGCCTTACAATGTTTGCTGTGCTGGTAGCTCACTGCAATGGTTTCTGAGTAACAGTCTCTATTTTCCAATTACATTTAAAATCTATTTACATTAGTCAACAATTCATCACTTGCTGAGCATCTGCTATGTTCCAGGCAACATTCTGGGTGCTTGCAATACATCAGTAGACAAAATTGAGTCCTGTCCTCACGAATCGCACATTCGTGCAGGAGAGGAGGGGGAATACAGGGAGGAAACAATAGGCATGAGGAAGAAATGAGTTACATCGTTTGTGGGAAGACCACAGGCACTGTGGAAAACAATTTTAAATGAAGCAAAATGAGGCGCTCGGGAGTGGGAGAATGGTAAGTAGGAGGCTCACTGGAGGAAAACTGGGAGGAGGTGAGGCAGGAGCCACAGGGACAGGTGGAGAAGAACATCTGGGCAGAGGGTGGAGCGAGGCTCGGCTGTCTGAGGAGCAGCAAGGAGGTCAGGGTGATGGGACCAGAACAGGCAAGATGAAGAATAAAAGGCAGTGAGTCACACGTGCATGGAAGGTCCAGGCCTGCAGGCTCTCGAAGGTCCCTGGAAGAACTCCGGCTTTACTGGAGTGCAACAGGGAATCATCGTGGGGCTTTAGGTGAGGTGTAACCTGGCCTGGCTTGGGTCTTAACCGATCCTGGTGGCTTTTGTGTCAAAGGCACACTGTGGAGGGCAAGGGCAGAAGCAGGGCGACCAGCTGGGAGGCAACTGCAATAACCCCAAAAGAGATGAGAGGAGAGTTGGGGGAGCTGGAGCGATGGTAAGAAGTGGTCAGGTTCCAGGTGTGTGTGGACAGTAGAGCCAGCGGAGTTGCTGATGCACTAGGTGTGGTGAGGTGCGGAAGAAGGAAAGGCGATGAGAAGGACGGGGTTTGGGCCTCAGCTGCTGGAAGGATGGGGTTACCATCAGCCGAAAGGAGGGCAGCTGCAGGAGGAGTGGATCTGAGGAGTTAGATCAGGAGCTCAGGAGTTTTTTTTTCTTATTTTTTATGGAAGTGTAGTTGATTTACAATGTACAGCAAAGGAGTTCAGTTTTGAACATGCTGAGTTTAAAGTGCTTGTTGAGATGTCAAATCACATCTGATGGAATTAGGCTGTTTCGAATTTCTCAAGTCATGCTGCCACGTGATATTTCACTAACGCTAAAGACAGCAGCTTTATCACTAACTAGATTTTCATATTTCTGTCTGTACTGACAAATGTCTTCCCCGCAGAAACACTGCACAGTCCCAAGCTTATGTGTCCTTCCTTGTTCTGACTAGAACCTTATCATCTTTTACGCTTGTTACCAAGTTATTTAAAAATTCAAGTCTAAGTGATTAAGTCGATAATCTCTCTGGTCTAAGGGGCTGTCCTCCTGAGTAGGAAAGGCAGTTTATGAAATAACTAAGCAAGATTTGAAAGAGAGAGACTAGAAAGTATACAGGATTCCTACATTTTCCTATCAGATATGACACTCCACTTTAGCTATGAAACCTCGGGCACATTTCTCTGTGCCTCAATTTCCTCATTAATCAACCAGAAATAATAGAATTATTATGTATAATGAGTGATTTAAGATAGGTAAAATGCTTAGAACAAGCTTTACCTGGCACATAGTAAGTATTCAATAAATATGAGTTTTGTGTCTTCTTCATTAGATTTGACCCTGAGGATGGATGTGACTTTTTAATATTACTTAAAAGCCCTTTGGAGTGTGATGATTACCACTTTTGAGACTATTCTTTTTTTAACTCTTTTTTATTGAAGTATAGTTGATTTGCAATATTATGTGAGTTTCAGGTATACAGCAAAGTGATTCAGTTACATACATGTACAAATATATTTCAGATTCTTTGCCATTATAGGTTATTACAAGATATTGAATATAGTTCCTTGTGCTATTCAGTAAATCTGTGTGACATCTGTTTTATGTATAGTAGTTTGTATCTATTAATTCCATACTCCTAATTTATTCCTCCTCCCCTCCTTTCCCCTTTGGTGACCATAAACTGACTGTCTTATAACATGTACTGCACATTTTTCGTTCCACAGCATTCCTCCATAATTTGGGGTGAGTAGTTTATCCATTTAATGATTGTGTCATCAATGGATACTCCTATATCTTGGCATTTGGAATATGCCCCCCAAGGATTTTTCAGCCCTAAACTCTAAGGACATCAATTTTGTTAATAACTACCAGAAATGCTAATCAACCTAATGTTCAAATTATAAGGTTTTGGCCTTCTGTTAATCCATGGGAAAGCTACAGTTTCTATAAAATATAGAAGTTGGACTGCTTAACAAAATTCCAAGAGCAATCATTCTAGTTTTTCACTTTTAACATATTTAAATCTGTCTGTGTATCTTACCCTCATTTCTTCAGGAACTCAAATTAATTTGGAAACACACTGCCACTTCTCTTCCTGTGACTCGCAGATACTCATTTTTTCCAACATGACGCACACAAAAGCTAGATGAAGTATGTTTTCCACTGCAGTTTCCCTTCTGTGAAACACTGCTTTTGCCCCTCTTGCCTCTGGAAGATACCCTCTTCCAAAATAAATGTAAAACCTGCCACTCAAAACAAGAGCTAGTAACCTCAGGTCTTCAGTTCCACTCCGACCAAACTGAGTTCAACTATTAGCCCCACTGCTTTGGGTGGGGCCTGATCTAGTGCCTCGTACTTGGTAACAGAAACTTCATGTAGGTGGGGAAAAGAAAAACAAAGACTTCAAACTTGAATTCAGATTTAAAAGTGATCCAAAGCCCAAGAAATAATGGTTTAAGGAATATATACCTGAAAAAATTAACACTTGAATCTGGAATGACATATTTTTTAATTCACCTTTAACTTAAATAGGAGGTTAGTGAGACTTAGAGACCTAATTATGATCCAATATAACCTAAATTATGATCTTAATATTTAAAAACTCAGAACTTTGTTTTGAGTTTCACATAAGGGATGTGAAATATCTGTGATCTGACTGTCCCACTGTTTGACCCTTCCCAGCCTTCAGGCCTCCAAGTCACTGTTTCAGACTTGCTGCCCTCATTCTTCCAACGTCCTTAGCATTCAAAGCTCTTTTTAGTGATGGCAAATGCTTATCAGAAACAAACAAGTAATTCTATTTTTGGTACAAACAACAACAACAAAACAAAATGTACAGTATTACTGAACGCAAAAGTTGAAAAATGGAAAAATGAAGCCCCCTTGTGGACACCAATACATTTTACCCAGTAAGCACAAAAATCACCCATCATGCTTGAATACAAAAGCACTTAGTAGAACATACTTCAGAGTAAAATGCAAAGGATTCCCCCAACGTGATCTAACTCCAATTCTTAACTCCAGCTTGTCACAACAGAAATGATCTCCTGTTCCACTGAATGGCCTTGATCAGCCAGCCACAAGTCCTGTAGCTTAAGGCAATGTTGTTTAAAGTACTTCAGGAGAAAGAAGTGTACTTGAAATGCTGGGACAGAGTGGTTAACGTTTAGATTTCTGCCTCCGAACTCCCCTCTGGGATGCTATCAGGATGCTATCAGCAGCCCTACCCCTAAACCCCCACTTCCTTCTCCCAAGTAGACACAGATGACCCTTCTTGCCACCTCCTCTAAGTTCCAATGCCAAGGAAGGAGAGTGTGCGGTCATGTGGAGTAGTCTGAAGGTTCTTGAGAAAATGCTGTTTGAAAGTCAAAGACAGCATAGAATCCAAAGACTATGATGGTTAAATTTATGTCAGCTTGAGTGGGCCACAAGGCACCCATATATGTGGTCAAATGTTATTCTGGGTGTTTCTATGAGGATATTTTTGGATGAGATTAACACTTAAATGGGTTGGTTGAGTGAGTAAAGCAGATTGCTCTTCCTCATATGGGTGGGCTCTATCCAATCCGTTGAAGGCCTAAGTGGAACAAAAGAGCTGATTCTCCCCCAAGTAAAGAGAATTCTTTCCTGCCTGACTGTCTTTGAGCTGGGACATTGACTCTTCCTGTCAACTTTTATATGGGAACCATACCATTGTCTCTCCCAGATTTCCAGTTGCCAACTCACCTACATGTCTGGGAACTTGCCCACCTCCATAATTACATAAGCTAATCCCTTACAATATATACACACACAACGTGCACACACACACACACACACACACCCATTGGTTCTGTTTCTCTGGAGAACCCATCATAATACACAGGCCTTATTAATTCCTATTTAGAACTGCTTTTGCCTGACTCTGCCACTGTCCAACTTGGCTATTTTGGGCAAGTCACCTAACCTCTGGAGCTTTCTCTCTTCTTTAAAATGAAAATAACAGCAGTACTTCATTTATCTACTTCACCAGATCTTTGGACTTCTAGAACCGTGAAGGAAGAGGCAGTAGAGTGTCATGGTTACGAGCGAAAACTTGCACCCTAGCTCTGCCTCTTACTGCCTAACCAGCAGCTCTTCCACTTCTGACCTTGGGCAAGTATGTGAGCCTCTCTGTGTCTCAGATTCCTCATCCTTAAAATAAAAATTGTATCCTGGAGAGCTGTTGAAGATTAAATGAGTAAATAAATGTAAAATGCTTAGAGCAATGCCAGAAACAGAATCAGTGCTATGTAAGCATTAGCTACCATTATGATTATATAAATGATAGTTACTATTAGTGTTTACTATGCTCTGAAATCTAGGAAAAGAAAAATCATTATCTGAAATAATTCCCTAAATTTGAACCTTTTGCCTGTAAAAAAGTAATTAGTAACCATAGCTTTGGCAAAACTATCTGTTGTTGGAAAATGCATTCCCACAGCTCTGCTATTTTGATGAAACACATAAGCTTTACACATTAGTTTTCAGAAAGTTAACAAGCCTGATGTGTGACAATTCTTCAGCTGTACTAAAAGTTGTCAATTTGTGAGAACACCTTGCAATATGTCCAACACACACTGTTTTTCCAGGAAGTTTTCTATGTTCAATTGCTGTTGTTATTACACATTCTCATGGATGTGATAGAGCTATCATACTCCAACAAAAAAAGATTAGGGGCATAAGGTAAAGGATATCTTAGATGCCATAAACTCCCAACACGGGCTCTCAAAATTAGCAAGACCAAGTCCTGGCTACCTCTTGGCTCTTTTTCATTGGGTCTAAATTATGCTAAGACTGATAATAGTCATTGGAATTATATCACAAACTTTGAGTGCACAAGATTTCCTTATTCTAAAATTCTTAAGCTAATTTCATTCACATTATACCATATATAATAGGAAAGCAATGTTGTAATTAAATGCCCTGGTCTACTTCCATTTTTCTTTGAATATTTAAAACTTTATAATTAATTACGTTCTTCCTTTTTCTGTATTTCCCCTCCTCACCATGACTTTGGGCCATACCAGCAGTACCTACAGTGAATCAGCCAGGTTTGCAGACACTGTACCTGATCCCTCCGTGCCCACCTCTCTTCCTGCTGGACAGAACATGGCAGATGGGCAGCGAATGGGCAGGCAGGGCTATGATGATGGGTGGTCGTGGGGAGACTTCAAAGTTGAGGGTGACAATCTATCTCTCCTCCCCTGAACTCAGAGACCTCTGGCATGTGATAAAGTACCCTGATGAAAGGGTATTTGGGGAAGGGAGTTCTTATAGGCTGCATCAACTCTGTTATAACCCTCCAGTACCCATTTCTAGGCGCCCTACTAAATAGAAGTTTCCAGAAATGAACTCCTAGGACTTTACTCAAACTGTAAAGAAGAAGAATAACTTGAAAAAGTCATTTGTTCAGATAAAAATATTTAGCATTGCTAAATCAGTGGCATACAATGTTTTCTGATTAACACCCAAAGTAAGGACTACATTTTACCAACAACCTAGTACACGCATGTGCATTTGTATATGTGTATGTTTAAAATGAAGTGAAAGTACCCTCACAATACACAGAGTATTGTGATATTACCTGTTCTATTCTATTTCATTTGTTTAAAAAACATTGGTCCTGATCCATTCAATTAATTTCACAGTGTATTAACAGTTTGCAACCTGGAGTTTTAAAACACTGTTCCAGATCATTCTCATTATGGATAGCAGAGCAGACTCTGTTCAGACTAGCTGGGCTTAAAACTTACTCTCTTACTAATTGTAGGACCTTGGTCAAGTGACTTAACTTTTCTGTGCCCCAAGTCTATTTAATCCTCATTCTGTGTGAAGGGTTGTTGAGAGAATTGAATGAGAAGTCACAGGCAATGCTTTTAGAGTTGAGCCTGGCTCACAGCAGAGGCTCAAAAAAATGCTGGTCCACTTCCCCATCATCATCTCTGGAAGGCCAAGGGACTGAAATGGTCTAGCATAAGGGGTCCTTATGCCCAGAAATCAACTCTCACCATGGAACCTAATAACTGACCACTCTCCTCCCTCCATCTGCTCTGGTCACTCTGAGCTTTCCTGTCCTCGAACATGCCAAAGCTGCAACTTTTACTCTGGATTATTCCTTTGTTGGGAATGCTCTTCCCTCTAACATCCATAGTTCTTTGCTTTCTCACCTAAGCACCCCCACCTCAGCCTTTATTCAGAAAAAAGAGGTAAGTCAGGGTTAAGACTGCCGTTCCTTAGAAAACCTGCTTGCAAGTTGGCACTTGGCTGGCACCTGGGAACTCGGCTGTTAAACACTGTCCTGTACTGATATAAAACTTTCCCTAAATAGTGAGCGGCTCACTGTATCTATGAGTGTGGGAAGCCCCATAAAAAAGACTGGCAGGATCCCCAGGCAGGGCCACTACTCTCCTGCCAGCATCATCAGGTTCCCTGGTCCAGAGGCTCTATCTCACTTTTTGCCTCTGAAAGGGCTTACTTCTAGGAAAGTGGAACTTACCCCTAAAATTCTATTGGTTCCCTGAGCAAACTTCTGATTGGTCCATTTCCCTCACTCCTGATTGGTCCATTTGTAGTACTTCATTTGCATGGAGTTCACTCCTGATTGGTTATTTCTCTCCCTCCTGATTGGTTCATTTCTACAAAGTTTGTTCCTAATTAGTCAATTTTTGTTATGTTTTATTTGCATATGATGTTGCAAAGTGTAAACTGGCAGCCTATAAAAGCCTGTGTAAACCTCCAGACGGGGTCCAGAGGTTGGAGTGTTAACTTTCCTGGGCCCGTTGGTGTAATGAACCTGAGTTCTCCAACTCTCCAAGTGCTGTTTGGTCTCTCACCTGGATCCAGACTGCTATCACATTTCAGCTGTAACACAATTTTCTGCAACATTTCAACAGCACAAACGATGTGGTTTGTGCTGGACACCTGCTTTCCTTCTGGGAATCTGGGGCTTTGGTACTCACTAGGCAGAGGGTGTCTACCGGACCAGCCGCCATAAAAACCTTGGGCACTAAGGATCTAATGATCTTCCCTGGTAGACAGTGCTTCCCGCGTGTCGTCATAACTTGCTGCTGGAGGAATTAAGTGCATCCTGTGTGACTTCACGGGGAGAGGACTCTTACAACAACTAGTTTCTTCCGGACTTCACCCCATGTGCCTTTACACACACACACACACACACACACATACACACACACACACCCTGCAACCCACTTATGGCTTTGCTAATGAGGAAGGTGAGACCCAGAGAAATTTTGCTTAAATCGGGCAGTTTACAAACCCTAAACTCTGGTCTCCTAACTTTAATCCAGAACTTTTAAGGCAGAGAATGAGTTTCTTACTAGGTAAACAAAAAATAAGCTCAGAAAGAGCCAGTGTCAAATGACCGTCTCCCTCAAATCTGGGAAGTTGCACCTTTCCCGGTCTGGACCCAAGCTATCCAGGGATGCAGGTAGGAATAAAGGAAAGGGGCCCTGCCTTCAGCTACTCTTCCTTTTTTTCTTGAGATAAACACTCTGTATCAAGGATGGGAGAGGGGATCTGGGCAAACTGCCAGAGCAACTCAGAGTTCCTGGCAGAAACCATGTTTCTCTCATTTTAAGGGAAGACAGAGACAAAGTCTAGGGTACACTTTTTCCTCCTCACAACTTAATGTTCTGAACATCTTAAATTGACAGGTACATTTAAATACAGTAAAGCTACTATTAAGTTGAAGGTGCCTCTGATAATTGGTAGCACTTCAGAACGGAAAGCCCAGCCTACAAGGGGGCGTCGATTCCTTTTCATAAAGAAGCCTAAGGGTTCACGACCCAACTCCCCAGCCTGCGTCTCCCTCAGCCAACCTCAGCTCTGGTCCTGTGTCTCTCTAGACCCCAGGTCCCTCCCCCGCCTCCTTCTCACCCTGCAGTTCTGCGTACGCAGCAAAATACACAACTTCTCTGCTGAGGTTCCTGCGCAAAGACACACACGTGTGGCTACAACCGCTGCAAACCCACTCCTCCAAGTCGCTTCGGGAGGAGCAAGCGGCACAACGGCGCTGGGGAGCTCTCCTGGCCAGGCAACAGCCCTGGATCACATGGAGCACGGAGCAGGCTGGAGCCCGTCATAGGGTCACAGGTCGGTGCGGGGGCCAGGGGCGGGGGGTGAGCCACAGAGCTCGGGGGCCAGAGAGTCAGGCTTGGACACACTCGCTTCAAGTCCACACCTACCCCTGTGCCCGCTCTGGGCCTCAGGGCCCCCGTTCTACCACGAGGGGACTCATCACGTCGGTTCCCTGCAGGGCTGTGAAGAGGACACCAGTATGGAAGACGTCCAGCACTCTACTCCGTGACAAACGTAAACTTATATAACTGCGTTGAATAATAATTGGCATCCTACAGTTCATCACTCGAGCCTCCAACCTACTTCTCAGGTCACTGCTGAGAATGAGTTCGACAGGTATCGATACAACAAGGAAAAGTGTAGGGAGAGGGAGAAAGGCAGCTAAAAACAGAGGGGGAGGCCCCAAAGGTCGACTAGCCAGAACACACCATCCCCAGGCTACCCGAGCATGACCGTGGAGTAAACTGCAAAGACAAAGAGACAAGTTCCAAAGGTCTCAGCACCACTAAATTTTTCACTTAAAATGCAGAGGCTGAATAATGAACCAAACTGTAATATAACTAAAAGCATTAAAAAGCCTATTCCTAGATCCAATTATTTTGAGCAAATGAAAATGGACTTTACAAACTCCAGTGATTTTTAACAACGTACAAATTTCTAGTTAGATTAGCCATGGGTAAGCTCCTGGGTCTGCCTGCACAATCATTTACTCAAAGCTGGGGTTTTAATAAATTAAGGTCAAAGGCTTACTGTTCCTAACTTCTTTGCTGTTTTCCTTGCTTTCTTCCTGTCCCTTCCTGTCACCTGACTGGCCACTACTCTCACCAAAGACCTTTTTTTCTCTTTGTGTCGACCACCAGCCAGACATCATGGATGTGCTGCACCATCTTGTAGCTTGGTGGTCTAGACCCTTTGTCTTTAGAAAATAACATTCATAATCTACTGTGTTACATAGGCACATGAAAAAATGCTCAGTATCGCTAATTATCAGAGAAATGCAAATCAAAACTACAATGAGGTATCACCTCACACCAGTCAGAATGGCCATCACTAAAAAGTCCACCAATGATAAATGCTGGAGAGAGTGTGGAGAACAGGGAACCCCCACATTGTTGGTGGGAATGTAGTTTGGTGCAGCCACTATGGAAAATAGTACGGAGATGCCTTAAAAAAACTAAAAATAGACTTATCATATGATCCAGCAATCCCACTCCTGGGCATATATCCGGAGGGAGCTCTAATTCAAAAAGATACATGCACCCCAATGTTCACAGCAGCACTATTTACAATAGCCAAGACATGGAAACAACCTAAGTGTCCACTGACAGATGACTGAATAAAGAAGATGTAGTGTATAGATATACAAAAGAATACTACTCAGCCATAAAAAAGAATAAAATAATGCCATTTGCAGCAACATGGACGGACCTGGAGATCATCATTCTAAGTGAAGGTAAGCCAGAAAAAGAAAGAAAAATACCATATGATATAACTTGTGTGTGGATCTTAAAAAGACACAAATGAACTTATGTACAAAAGAGAAACAGACTCACAAACATAGAGAACAAACTATGGTTACCAGGAGGGAAAGGGGGTAGGAAGAGATAAAATGGAAGTTCGAGATTTGCAGATACTAACGTTTTATATAATAGATAAACAACAAGTTTCTACTGTATAGCACAGGGAGCTATATTCAATATCTTGTAGTAACCTTCAATGAAAAAGAATGTGAAAAGGAATATATGTATGTATGTGTACGACTGAAATACTATGCTGTACACCAGAAACTGATGCAACATTGTAAACTGACTATACTTCATTTAAAACAAACAAACAAAATCTACTGGGTTAGAATAGCATCAGCCCTAACAATTGTTTGTTAGTTAAAATGTTTTATTTAAATATTCCCACATCTCCCCCCTCAAAAAAAAAAGGAAGGGTAGAAGAAAGCATGGTCAAAGGTCTCAGGGTAGAAGTCAGGTGACCCTACAACCAACCAGTGATGGAAGCTTAGAATTCCCACTGCTCCTTGGGCTTTAGTTTCCTCACCTGTTAGGGGTTCAATTTGACCCTCTGTTTTTTAACAGAAGGATTATACATGTAAATGTGTAACATATACACATGCATACATACATAAGTATTATATATACTCTACAACATGTAATAAGTAAATATGTTTCTTATAGTTCAACTGATCTACATTAGCTAGTCACTATGTAGCAACAACTAATGAAAAACTCTGCTGGGGTCTTCAAGACTCATAACTAAATTTAGCCACAAGACTGTTCAGAGACTGCCACCTGGATTTCCTGTCTTTTATCCATGATTATAATGAACTGCAGAAGTGGAGGGAGGTAGGACAAATGTAGCAGTCCTTGAAAAGGCGATTCTGGCTCTAGACTAAGAGAAGAATGAAAAGCTGTCTGAAGGAACCGGGGAGAAATCCGTCAAACAATGGAAACAATATTATGTTTTTTATGTCCTCTTTGGGGGCTTGTTTTCTTTTCTTTTTTCTTTTCTTTTCTTTTCTTTTTAATGGAGATACTGGAGATTGAACCCAGGACCTCCTGTATGCTAAGCATGCACTGTACCACTGAGCTTCACCCACCACCTTTTTAATATTCTTTTTTAAACATGATGAAGGTGAAGTGCTTTGAAAGTTCTATGTTCTCCCAGCCACTCTAGACAGATAGGCTGTATCTGCATAGTCTTCCCCTGGCCAAAAATCAAGTCCAAATCCTTTCCCAGAGTTCAAGGCCCTCATTTCCAGCTTTATGCTATAACACATGGATCTTCCATCCCAGCTGGGTTGGTTTGCCCCCTAGCCCATAAATGACGTTTTCTGCACTTTCTTGCCCCTGCCTATCAGCATTGCCCCTTAGAGCCTGGAACTGTGCTGTCCAACAAAGTAGCCATTAGGCATATGGGGAAACTGAAATTTAATTTAAATAAATTAAAATTACATAAAATTTAAACTTCCATTCCTTAATCATACTGGCCATATTTCAAATATTTCATAGCCATGTTTGGCTATTGGCTACTGTACTAGACAGCACATATACAAAACATTTTAATCATCACAAAAAGTTCTATTGGACAGTTGACAAAGATATTCTATGAAGAACCAGAGAGAAAATATTTCAGGTTTTGTGAGTTATGAGCAAAATTGAGGATAGTATATAGATATTTATGTAACAATGCAAATTTTCACTGATAAAATTCAAAATGTAATAATAATAACTGAGTACAATTTTTCACAATACAGATCTACTGAGAAGAACGGAATTCTTTTTTAAGGGCTAACATTTTGCTTACGTGAGATTCAAAATTAGAGTTCCCTAGTATCAAATCAATTGCCAATGTTCATCTACCAAAAACCATTCTTAGCTTGCATACTGTCCAAATAAACTGGCAGTTGGCCCAATTAGGCTCATGAGCAGCAATTTGCAAATTCGTCGTCAAGGGTTGTTTCTCAACAGGATACTACTGACACTTTGGGTGGAACATTTCTTCATTTTGTAAGACTGTCCCATACATTGCCAGATATTAAGCATCCCTGGCCCTCAGGCATTAAATACAGTAGTATCTTTCAGTAGGTGTAGCAACAAAAACTGCCCCACCACATCTCCAAGCGCTCCCCAACGCAAGGGAGGTACCCACCTCTTCTGTATCTCCTCTGAATACCCAACTTCCTCTAAACTTCTAAAGAATTTACTGTCAACTGCTTACTCTCATGAGTAGTATAAACAAGGTTGAAGTTGCCAAATACATATGTAGGAAGACTTGTTGCAGTCAGATTTCAAGGTGAACACACTCAGATTCCCATGTCTGGACATATCTGACGAATGATCTACTAAGGGCTTATTTGTGTTGAGGGGCCAAGGATTCTCCCAGAACTGCAGCCATTCTATAGGAAGAAAGAGCCAAGACAAAGCCTGGTCTCTGAAACGTGGGCCAGTGTTGGGGGGAACTGACAGTCTGTATTTAAATTTATTCATTCCTTCAGTAAATATTCTTGTTGGCTTCGCAGCAGACATCACTGGATACCACTAGACTCCTAGGTTGTCACTCGATCCTGAGCCTGTAATTGAGCCGCCATGTAGTTCTCTCCCCTGTTTCCATATCTGTTCAATGAGGGCACCGGGAGTGCCTGTCTCCGTGAGCTGTCAGACCTTAGAGCAATACTTGCACATAATAGGAGCTAATATTTTTGGAGCACTTATAATAGTTTTAAGCACTTACATGTAATAAGAGCTGACAATTTCTGAGCATTTATAACAGTTATTCTCCAAGCCAGAATTCAAGCCCAAGTCCTTAGAAGAAGGAATAACAAGAAGGAGTAAGTTAAAACCAAGAAAATCTATTAAATGAAAGCTTTAAGATACCTAAGTGTAAACTGGCACCAATGGGTTCACTAGCATTGACGCCGGCAGTGCTGGTGTGGCAGGAAGTGGTGCCATCAGAGCCAGAAGGCGTCCTGAGCATCAGCCCCTTGCTGTGGGCGACAGTCCCCAACAGCAGACATTACTTTAAGGCTCCTGGACACTGTGTGGCAGCCTAGACGTGTTCATCTTGAGTGCTTAAGAACCACCCCTGGGGGTTCTCAGAAAAAGTGAAGGGTGATGGAGGCTCCCAGAACCTGCAAGACACTGTCCCATAACTGTACGACAACTTGACTTTATTTTAAAGCTGGTGTGGTTTTCAGGATTTTTAGTAATAATAGCTATCATTTACCGAGTCCTAACTACATGTCAGGCACTGCAGGAGAGTCGTATATTGTTTTACCATTTATTCCTCACAACTCTACCTCTATTTCCCACCACTAGATGAGACTGCAAATGAAAGGGCTGAATATCTTGCCCAAGGTCATGCAGCCAATAGTGGGGAGCTGATTCTCATCCAGATCTTTCTTTGGCAGAACTGACTCTCTTTTTTTTTTTTATAATTGAAGTATATTTGATTTACGACGTTGTGTTAGTTTCTGGTGTATGGCATTGTGATTCAGTTATACATATAAATACATATTCTTTTTCATTATAGGTTATTACAAGATATTGAATATAGTTCCCTGTGCTATACAGTAGGACCTTGTTTACCTGTTTTATATAAAGTTGTTAGTATCCAGAGCCCACTTTCTTAACCATGATGCTACCAGCCTTGCAGGAGTTTCCCATGTGCAGACACCTTCCTCACCTAAGTAGAAAAGCCATGCCTCAAGGAACATGGTGTGAGTGGTGCCCACTCAAGAAATACAATATGACAGCAACTCACTGTGATTTATCATCTCCCAAGAGTACCCAACAGAACGTCTTGTACTGACTAACATTTATTTAAAACCAGTAGGAATATGTCAACTATACACACATAGTCATATATCTTACTATTTAACATTAGAAACAACACAAAAGAAAATGAAATTGGTAGCCCTGTGCCATTACGGTAAATCAAAAAGCATGGAGCACGTACCTGGAGGATTTTATTGGCTGTTATTACTGGAGCCTCATCATTTACTGATTCAACAGTCACAAAGACAGTCTGGGGCAAACTCTGTTTTCCCAGCTCTGAGCTATTTGCAAAGATGGTGAAACTGTCAAGAAGCTCTTCACTATCATCATGAACATAGGAAATCAATTCATTTTCCACCTATAACCAACAACAAAAAAAGACCAAATTACTGAAATGTGATTTAAAAATATGAAAAAACTACTATAAAAGAAATCCTAATTTTTTTATATCTCTCTAAAACACAGAAGCATGTGTTCATCCCAGGAAGTATGATTCTGACAATCAGAGTGCAAATTATGACGGATGGTATTTTTATGAAGCAACACTACACCCCAGAAATACGTTGAAGGAGGAACAGACTGGTTGAGTAATGTGGGGTAGTAAAGAGAATGGTGACTGGTTATCAGAAGGCCTGAGTTCAAAGACTATTTCTAACACTAAAATGTGTTGTAGGTAAGTGATATAATTCTGCCTTTCTTCCAATGGAACAAAGCCCATTAAAATTCAGACTCTATTTAGTGACTAATTTTTGAAGTAGATTGCTTTGTTGGACAATTCAGAATATTAGATTTAGGTTCTGAAGCTTCCACTCACTTGTTGGATTTCTGCTTTTTGGAGACATATGGACCGGGGTAACTATTAAGTTTCCCCAAACTTCTCTTTTCTAAGCTAACCATGCATTATTCCCTTAACTGTTCCTTGTATGTGAGGTTACACCTTCTACCTTCTAATCCTGCTCCTCCTTCTTCAGAATACAATTGTTTTGTTTTGTTTTGGTGCATCTCTTAACAGATGTTACCCATAACATTTATTTTAATCCCTAATAGATTTCATCTTTCTAATTTTCATTCTGAAATGGTCACCCAATGAATTAGTTATTCCTCTTGGATGTGTAATAGCCACAAATTTGATCAGACTGCCTTTCACGTCTTCAGGGTTCTGATGGAATTACTGAAGAGCTCAGGATCAAAATCAGAGACCAGGAGAATCTGAAAGCTAGAAGGGAACTTGGCTTCAGGGAATCTGTGACCTCGAAATACAAGGGCAGAGAACTTTCAGAGTCCAACAGGAGTAGCTGAACTTCTAAAAAAGTCTCTGGGGTTGTGTTTGTTTTGATAAAATTCAGCCAACATTTTTAACAGTTCAACTTCGCCCAGCCCTATGGCGCACTTCCTTTGAGCAAAGACTTTTGATCTCTCAGAGGTGTTTCTGACAAGAGTTGAAAAGTTCATGAAGAGTCTCAAGGGAAAGTTGTGCCACTTGTATGCAGGTGCATGAGAATTTCTTTGGAGTTCTGTGGGAAGAGGAATTCCAGACCGTAGGCCTGGCCACGTGTCCCTGGAACACTGTTTTCAGCTGTCTGAAAACAAACATGGAAGATGGCACTGGCAGGAGAATTTTTAACCTAATATACTTTAGAAAGATAGCATTTAAATAGAGGTCACCTTTTCAGTATCCTTCCTGGATAAACACATCATTTCCTCCCAAATTACCATTTAAAATGCCATTTAATAGTTATTAATCCAAAGGTAAAGAGAAGGTTGGCTGGAGATTTGTCTGTTCCTAGTTCTAATGCTAGAAAAACATCTGATGACCTGAAATTGAAGTATATATTAAAAAGTGTTTGTCCCCCGTCACCAATCATGTTCAGGGTACATTAGGTCCCTCCTCTGCTCACATCTCTCTCCCCAGTTGCTCCTCAGCTCACCTGGGATCAAAGGTGAAGTCAAAGGCCCTCCTATACTGGACCTCGCTCACCTCGTCTACTGCTCTCCCATGTGCAGCTCCAGCCACCCAGAACTCCTGCTGCTCCCCTCACACCTGTTCACTTGCTCTTCCCTCTGTCTGGAATGTTCTCCCCTCCATATCTAGCTGGCTCATCCATACATCACCTCCTCCAGTGTCTGTTCAAATGCTGCCTTCTCAGTGGGGCCTCCCAAACACTTTATTTGAAACCCAACATCAACACATATGCACACACACATACACACACACCCCACGTGAAGTCTCCAGCACTTCCCATCTCCCTTTCCTGCTTTATTTTTCTCCATAGCACTAACCTTCATTCAGCTATTTTATTTACAGAAATTTGCTTATTTATTTCACTTACTATCTCTCTCTGCCTCCTTCTTTCCCCCACTAGGGAAAAGATCCACAAGGACAGGGATTATTGCCAGGTACTTCCCTGCTGTATCCCCGGTACTCGGAGCTAGCACACCTGACACACAATGGACACTCAAAAACTATCTGCTAAATGAATGAAGGGCAAAAATGGCCAAGAACTCTCCTTCTCTGGGCCACTAAAAGCTATAGTCACTAGGTGTTAGCTGTCACTGAAAGTGAAAACAATCATGTCTCAAAACGCAGAGACCTCAGGAGTCGTAAAGGAAGTTAAAGTATGAAGGCTCCTCTGGAGGAGCAGGAACACACAACCTCGACCGTGAACAAGGCTACATGATCACACGGATGCCACAGGGAACACACGTACTTGACACAGATTTCAACCAACCGTGCTGAAATATACACTTCTTACAAAGCACAGTCGATAATGAACTGACCAAGACAGAATCAAAATCTGGTGCTTGGTCTCTCACCTACATGAAAGATAAGAAGAGTGTACCTTATATTACAGTTCATGTGCCTGATTCCCCTACAGCATTTCTTGAGAGCAAGAAATATGTCCACTTATCAGGGTAACCTGACACAGTAACTTGGACAAAGTAAGTGTTTAGTGAATGGATTGAAATCACTTGATGAGGTGAAATCCTTAGAAGCAAAATGAAGCAGGACACATTCTTAGCTAACGGGACAAAACTACCTAAAGATGCTACGTGGTTGTAAAGTAACGGAAGTCATTCTTTTATTCACTATAAGAAAGCAAAGTCTCACAATAATATCATTCTAACCCAAAACAAAGAAACCTGATAGCAGCCCAGGGTTGATTCTGGTTATTTTGTGTTGGACATCAGATTGGCAGCTGGGTCCAGCTACTTGATGGCAGGCACTGGGCCACTCTAGCCATTGATAGCACTGTGCTCAGCCTAGCGCACGACACAGAGTGTGCACTCTACCAGCACCTGCTGCTTGAAAGGGAATGAATGAATGAAAACATCCACTAATGATTAAAGCACACCTGTGTTAGCTACCTGGGTATTATACTTTGCGAGGGACAGGGACGCTTCTCTAGAACTGGGCAGCCAGGATGGTGCAGGTAGAAACCCAGAGCATATAAGCAAAAGTTGGAGAAACTACAGATATTTAACCTACAGAAGATGACATTCAAGGGAATTTGGTAACA